>NC_139334.1:21287500-21815000 GCF_056507025.1 Lutjanus erythropterus
CAGTCGACTTTTATTTTGTTTTTGATGCACACATATATAAAAAGACTAACTTACTACTTACAACGTGGTGCAAAACTGTTCCACTGAAGTGGCTAACAGCTGACAGTAAGTGAATATAATATGAAGTCAATTCAATTAAATAATTCCAAATATTTTTTTTATCAATTCAACACCACTGATTGATAATCTGACACTTCCTCTTCCTCTTGCAGGTTAACCAAAGCAGCACCAGTAGTTCAGAAAACGTGTGTTGTCATTCCTATAACAGCTTCTTCTGGCAACCACAGACACAGATATTCACTTCTCAACATCTCTTCGAGACAGGGAGAGATCGTCACATAATGTCTGTCTACTCTTCACCCTGTAACAGCTTGTTACTAGACTCCACTGCCACTGTGACATCTTCGTCCTGCTGCTGAATATCAAATAGGCTGACTTGAAATTGAGCGGTGCCGGGACAGAAAATGAAGACCTGCCCGTTTTCTCAAACTCAAGAGAGGCAGCGGGCTAGAGGTCAGAAGTCAAAGAAACTGGTTTGTGAGTAGGTCTGATCACCAGACTGTGCTGTGAAACTGTGGATTAGGAAAAAGAGAAAGACTTTATCCATTTAGTGAAGAGCCACAGCCGAGGTGTTCTTGAGAAACAATTCTGATGAGAGCTAAAACAACTTGTTGATTAATCAATTAGTCTATCATTAGAAAATTAGTCACTATGTTCCTATGTTATATATCATCAACCATTTATTTTCAAGTAAAAATGCCAAAAATGATGCTTTCAGCTTCACAACGAGGAAAGATGAGGATTTTTCCTCCTCTTGAATCCTACAACCCTGATTCCCAAAATACTGGAACGCAGTGTAAAACAAAAACAGAATGCAATGATATGTAAATCCTTTTCAAGCTATATTCAACTGGTAAAGTTGTGTAAATTGTAACTTCCACAACTTGTAGTTGTGGAAGTTGTGTAAATTGTGTAAATTGTGTAAATTGTGTAAATTGTAATTGTGTAAAGGATGGGGTGACATTCATCACCTTGTGAAAAACTGAGTGGGCAAATAGTCCAACAGTTGGAGAACAGAATTTCTCAACACACATTTTCAAGGAATTTAGGGATTTCACCGTCTACAATCCATAATATCATTAAAAGATTCAGAGAATCCGGAGTAATCTCTGCAAGGCCAGGGACCAACAACGAATGCCTGTAACCTTCGATCCCTCAGGCAGCAATACAATACCAACTGATATGACTATATGTATGTCTGCAAGTCTGACAGTTTGTCACTGCATCTGTAAATGCAAGTTAAGACTCTACCATGCAAAACAAAAGCCATAGCTATATCAACATCATCCACAAACCCTGCCGACTTCTCTGGGCCTGACCTCATCTGAGATGGACTGACGGAGAGTGGAGAAGTAGGCTGTGGTCTGACAAGTCCACATTTCTTGAAATTCACTGACATTATGTCCTCCGGCCTCAAGAGGAAAAGCACCATCCAGACTGCTACCAGCACAAAGTTCAAAAGCCAGCATCTGTGATGGTATGGAAGTGTGTTAGTGCCCATGGCATCATGGCTAACTATCACATCTGTGAAGGCCCCGTTAATGCTGAAACGTACAGGATTTGGAGCAACTATGCTGCCATCCAGACAACTTTTTCAAAAATGCCCCTGCTTATATGGATGAAATTATATTATATTATATATGCCAATTCCAGGGAAAATTACGATTTTCTGGGGTGCCCCTATGGCTCAGCTTGTAGAGCATGTGTCCCATGTACTGAGGCTGTCAGTCCTCTGCAGTAGCTACTGGTTTGACTCTCGTCCGTGCCCCATTTGCTGCGTGTCATTCCCCCTCTCTCTACCCGCTTTACTGTCATATCTTCAGCTGTCACTATTGTAATAAAGGCAAAATCCCAAAATATAATCTAAAAAAAAAAAAAAAAAAAGAAAATTTTGATTTTCTGAAGTGATTTTTTCCCCAATTTTCCACTTTTCTATACATCAAAACACTTTTTGAATAATGAAGAAGAGACTAAAAACCAACCAGGCCTGAACTTAATTCCCACTGGCCAACAGTAAAAGGTACTGTACTTCTTTTCTATATGCAAATTAGGGCAGCGGGTGTGTGATTTCTGAAAAAAGTAATTGTTTAGTCTATAAAATGTGAAAAAGAAGTTAATAAAGCCAGTGACAAGTTCCCAGAATTCATGTCTTCAAGTTGCTTATTTTGACCAATAAGCAAAGATATGAAACAGAAGAGGCAGCAAATCATCACATATGACAAGCTGTAACCAGCCCGTTTGCTTGATAAATTACTTATATGGTCAATGATTAATTCTCTGTGAATCAAATTGATTGATCGACTAATGGCCTCATCATTTCAGTACTAACATGAATATACTTTAACTGGATACACTTAAAAATTCAAACATGCGTGCTAAAAGAGAAAACGTTCACTGGACACATAAAGGTAAATAAAACTGTCAATGTTCAAAGGAATCCTGATCAAAAAGTTGTTTGACGCTCAAAAACAGGGACGGGTCTCATGACAAACAAACCACGGAGAGAAACGCTGACGTTTAATTGCGCCCTTCAAGGCTCGCCAGCTCTGTGGGACCCATTAATCGAGAGCCAAAATGCGTCATGACCGTTTCAAACTGAAGCAGAGCCACATGTCCACATTCAGTTCTGGTGTGGGGTTGGGTGTGAATTGCCGCCACACAGTAAGACACTTTTTGGTTGCTGACGGCACATTTCTCCCAGTACATTTAGAGTCACTGTGAAGGTGGGATATTGGGCACAACTCACTGTCTTCCTTTTTCCTGGCTCGGGAGCTGAAGTTACCAAGAATGGAATCACTTTAAGAGTCCCCTCCTCCTGCCGCCTCCAGAAAGAAAAAGTGAATATGGGAAGAAAATGGTTAAGTGACAGTCAAGAGTGGGTTGTTTGAGTGTTGGAGTTTCCACCATGTGAGGAGCTAAAGCCTGGTAGAGAGCGAGCTGGAGAGGAACTCAAAATGAGAGCAACAGAGAGAAAGAGAGAGGGCCTGTAGGCACTGAGCAGCGTCACTCAGTCTCTCCGTTTCCCATCAGCCCTCCCGCCACCTCAATCCGCGTATAACCCCCCCCCCCCCCCCCCCCCAGTCTCCATTCCCCCACTCCCAGTGTCAGCCAATCGGCAGTCTCTGGTGTCTGTGATGTCACAGTGCAGTCGGATTTTGTGTGAGCCAATCAAGGCATGTTACTGAGCCCCAAAAGAGAGAGTCTGCTGGGCTGATTCAAACCAGGCCAGGGAAAGACAGACAGGCAGTCAGACAGACGCAATGATGAGAGAGGGAAAACATGAGATAACTGATGGAGAGATACCTGGACAGACAGAAAGACTGGACAGCATCAGACAGCTTAGTAAAAATTTCAAGTTAGAGAATGAGTTAGTCAGACAGTTAAAGTAGGAGCAAAAAAACGAGAGATGATGAACAAGTTAAATTAATAGACACTGAGGTGGAGGACTAATTGGAAAAACATTCCACTGTACACACAAAAAAACTTTGGCATGGTACACACTTGTACTCTACTCATGGATCACCATCCAAACTATGCACTTAAATCTTAGTAATAAAACTGATCCAGTTTCTGTTTCAGTTTGTAATGATTTATCTAACTTGTTCATTTTTGCTCATCTGAGCTGTAAACAGTGCCCAAAATAGCGATGAGAATGATTAAAGCCATAGAGGGAGCTTTCAGAAACTTGACCAGCATATTTCCTGTATGCCACCACTTGTGTATACTGTGCAAAAACAATGTAACACATGTATAAAATGTGTGGCAGACAGTGCCGGCCTTAGAAACACATATGTTTGTGTGGTTCAGCCTCTGAAGGGAAGCCTTAATCTGTCTCAGCAAACACCCCGGGTCACCCCAAAATCAAAAGCACACATTTTTCTTCTTACCTCTAGTGCTATTTATCCGTAGATATGCGAGTTGTTGCATACTGGAGATATTGGCCCTAGAGATGACCGCCTTTTCTTGAATACAATGGGACTAGATATACTTGGCTTGTGGCGCTCGATAAAAAAAGAAAACAGCAATAGCCTTGTTGTGAAGAGTTTCATGTAGGAACTATTTTCTTTCTACCAAACTACACCCAGCAAACGGATCAATGTGCAGAAGAAGCATGAATCTACTCATGGAAAAGTCACAGCTCAGCTGAGGAGGACGCCATTAATGTTTACATGCATACTAGGGCTGCACAATTAATTGTAAAAAAAAAAAAAAAATCTTGATTCACACATCTATGTGACCTCATTTGTAAATGACAAGCTACCAGCCACATAAAACTCAGTAATGCAAACATTATACACTGTATCACCAGTTGACTTTTTTTTTTTTGTTACAACTGACTTTAAAATTGAAGTCCAGCACTTTGATAGATGTTATGTCATTAGACGTCTCACATTTTTGCAATAAATATTTTTGTTGAAAAAAATAAAAATCATGTGAGTGATCTCAGTTCTTGGAAAGAAAATCATGATCCACGTTGTAGCAAGAACTGTGCAGCCCAAATGCACACTTCCTCCTGTGCAGTGATACGGTTGGTGGGTGTAGTTCAAGAAAGAAAATAATTTTTAGATGAACCTTCCCACAAGACTAATGCCATCTAGTTCCATTATAATGGAGACAAGGAACTTTTTAACGTTTGAAAAATGATTAACAAAAACTACTACACTACTTTCACTTTCAGTAGCCTACATTTAATACACTACTCGGCTACTGTGTCAAACTGCGCCCCCCAAATACACATCTGTCAGGTTAGGAATCACAACTTGCAGAAATACACTAGTTGTCTGGCAACTAGTGGCACCAGAAGTATGTTATGTCATCAGTGGTAGTGCCATTACCTAAAGTTAGCAATTTCAGGGGACAATCATGCAATTTAATGTGGAAGTGAGATAGAAAAGCCAACACACAAAAAAAGCTGTCTGCTTGAGGAAAAAAGAAGGTTTCAGGAAAAACAGATCAACTCTTACTTCATCAGACCTTTGGGGGCAGATTATGTGATCGGCCTTATATGAATACATGAATTTAATTTTAAATGCTATCATGAGACAAATCATATGAGTTTTCCTATGTGGCCCTCAATCACATGCTGGCTCCCAAATTGGCACCCATCAAAACTTTGAGAACCCCTGAAAGGGTTACGAGCTAAAAACGGCTGGGTAACAGTGCTTTAGTGTATCATATATCTTGTATATACTGCAGAAGCAGCACCACTACTGCATCAACTACACTGTCTGCCAACATTTGGTGATCACCTGGTAAGAGAATCAAGACAGTTCCTGTCCTGGCACTCCATTTAAGCAGTATTCCCCGCCCTTGCTGCCACGCCAATGCCTAATGGGAGTGATCCCAGTTCAAGCAGGCATAGACACAAACTGGAAGCATCACTAGCAGAGTCGGACCAAAGTTTTTCCAAGTGATAATAATAATGAAAAGGGCTGGGCTTGAGCTAAGAAGCGAGATGGTGAAGTAAATGAAGCATCTACCCACGCTTGTCCATGCACACATACCCCCACCACACCCCACACCCTATCCTATGCTTACTCACACACTCATTCCGAGAGGTGTGTCTGTTGTTGTGAGCAGCAACCATGGAAGAGATTATAGCTCAGACTGTCACCGTATGGATGAGGTTTCTATGGTAATGACAGGGAATTTAATCTTCTGAATCAATCTCACACCTCATTTTCACACTTTGATATCACTCACTTTCACTCTAAATGGCATAATCAACCCAGACACAGCTGCACACATCTGTTTAAAGTGAGACCTAAGCAACTATCTATCCATCCATTTATCTAAATACACATTCCTCTTGTTCTCTTGAATAAGGTGAACATCAACTTTAAGACACTAGGATAAATGTCTCTTCTGACATTGGAGACAATTCACACTGAACACCAGGATGTAAAACTTAAAATACGCCTTTTTCATAAATATTAGGGTTAATCTTTTTAGTGATGTTTAAGCAAAGCATTTTGATCCTATAAACAGCGGCTGCAACTTAACTACCATCACACATCTGTCCTGCACTTGTGTCGCAGCCACCATTGCAGCTTGTTCTTATTCAAATGTGATTAATTAGCAAACGTGAAGAGGTTTTACACAAAACTAGTCTCTAAAAAAAAGTCTTTTAGGAAAGTTTAAACAACCAGATTTTAAATTCCAAATAGCTGAGGTGCCACAGAGATGCCGCAAGGCTGACAGCTTGCAGCAAATAGTGTTTGTTGTGATGGATGCAGTTTGGCCTCTAAAGAAATGTGATGATGGGGACACTTTGTTGAATGAATTTAATAGCTGTCATGCATCTCTCCAACTGACCGCTCTGAATTGGGCAGGATGGCAGCCAGCAAGCAGAACTTCACTCTGCGAGTACACCCACTAGACCTGCGAGAGAAGCAACTGCCAGCGTGGGAAATTAACACCAGCCACCAGCCAAACAAAGTGTGGGCACTGTCAAAGTTAGTCAGTTTGTAAATGAGTAAACACTACAACACCTTGAAGCAGGTCCTGAATCATAACTGGCAGTGTGGAGAAAATCCTGACCAGCCAAAAGAAAGGTGGGCATTGACAAAGTTTATCATTTTTTAAGTTAGTAAACACTACAATACATTTACACCTCCTGTACCAGAGTTGTCACACTCCAACAGTCTTAGTGTATTATTTAAGCATTTATCTAAAAGGGAAGCTTCACAACTTTTCAGGTCTGTTTCAAAACAAAAGTCAGGTATCCTTATTTAGAAACAGCTTTTGTTCGCTGTGATCATAATGTGCTTCCAATGTAAATAATATGGAGCAAAATCCACAGTCCATGTTCTGTGCAAAAATACATTAGCAAGTTTACCTGAAGTTAATATCAGGCTGAAGCACTCAGGGTATTTTAATACCTGTAGTTCGGTTCAATTGGTCCAGACCAAGAGGATGATACACTGTTAGATTTTAGTTCTGGTCCATTTGTGTTCAGCTTGACTTTTTTTTTTTTTACAAATGAACCAGGAGGAGTAAACATGAAATTAAGCAGGCTGACAGATAACTCCTTGATGGGACGGTTTTGGTGACTGTTCATCCTGCATCATCAGCACTTAATCAGGACCAACGTGAAGAAATCAAATGCTGGTGAAGACGTTTATGCAGCACTTTAATGCGTGTAATGTGTATAATTATGTTGTCACAAAGAGCTCATAAAGAAATAACTGATTATAAGCATTATTTAGCAGATTGCTGCATTTTATGAATGATGACTAACAGGTAGAGACAATGAGAGAAAATGAGGCGTCTTGCACAGTAATGATTCAGGGCTTATCACTGGGATCACTGTCACACACTTTCTAATGGACTTAATGAAGAAGTACAAGGAGAAGGATACAAGCACAGCAATTTTAACAGCTCTTGACCTATTAATCAGGGAAAAAACCTGCACCACCATGCACAAGTGTTACTAAATGATTTGCATACATATATATATGTACATGGCTTAGACAAATCAATTACACAATCGCTTCCTGAACAGATTTCACGTTCAGCAGATGGAGGTTTTTATGCTAAAAAGTCTGCAACTTTGGAAGATACTGACTTGATTTGTTTAACTAAGACTGGGTCCAGACAGACTTCTCTATGCTGAAAAATGCATCACCTCCCCCTTGTTCATTTGAACCCAAGCAGTTTGACAGTGTAGCAAAGTGTCAAGGCAGAGAGCTCCAGCAAAAAAAATAAAAAAATACACACAATTTCCCAGGAAAAAAGTTGACATCATCCAACAAGGGCTTGTGTTTGGCCAATATACACAAATGCACATTCCTAGTGGATTACTTTAAAATGTGAATGCCTTTTTTCTACTGTTAACTTCAGAACTGTCAATGGCGAAAGATAAAATAATTGCCGCTGTGAAAACTTTGCAGTTGTACAATCCTGTTTCAAAGTAGGGCTGGATGATATAGCTGAAAAATGTATCACCATTAAAATGTTTAAGTCCATGACAACAATTACTGATCATTTTCAATTGGCTAACCTTTTTTTTTATCAAGGCACATAGGTAACAACAAATCACCCGTTAAATGATTGGCTGTTTGTGAGTTACTCAAAGCACACTTCATTATCAAGGGATATGACTCAGGGGCATAATCATTATGTGCTTTCATGGTTAGTTTGCATTTAATTTATTTAAGTGAAACTAGTAAACATTTTATTGGGCAGTTTACTTATTGCTACTGATAAAGTGTCTATTGCTCATACATATAACTGTTGTTTTATTACACAGACCTATCTAAAAGTACTATGCAGTGTTTTGGGATGTGAGAAGCCTTGACAATTCTCTGATTCGTCACTCAAATTGAACTTCATGGATCATATTCATGTCATATATGATCTTATTCATAATATTTGATGTCTCAATAGTCTTTGATGCAGCACGCCCCCACCAACGCGGCCCCCTGCATTGTTTTAATGCAGGACTGATTTCGGTCTGAATGCTCACCAAGGCCTCTCAAGACTAATATTAGCCTCAGTTAAATTTAGGAATGCATTTTGCACAGAAAGAGGGCTGTAGATTTTTGTCTCCCATCACTTACATTAGAGGTGCATTAGGAAAGCATAGTTTAATGGATAGAATGAACAGGAGGAATGATCACAGTGAATGAGACTTGTTTGTATCTTCACATGAGCACCTTACTGTTGTTTTAAGAAAGACTTGAAAATTTGCAAAGCTATCCTTAAAGCATACAAGAAATCTCAACAAAACTCTTTTTTCTCATTGTCTTATGAGAGTCATTTTTGTCTGAGCAATAAATCTGCAGCAAGTCTCGGTGACTCTTGTTTGGAGGTTCAGACTTCTAAACCTCTGTGGCCAGTGCACAACAACTCTGTGCTAGCGTTTCTTCTCTTCCAACCATTAAGATGATAAGACTTATGATATAGCCTATACTTAGCCACCAACACTTTCCGGTGTATGGGAGGAAGCACTAGGAAGAAGCACCGCAGGCACAGGAAGAGTGGCGTGTGGCCTGCACGATAAAAACAAAGACATCAGGGCCTATGGAGCCAGCTTTTGTCCACAGTTCATTCACAAGGGAAGTCATTGCTTTTCCAAGACGATGCTGCATTGTCTTGCAAAGTAGCGGCCATCTTTCGAAGGGTTCTGCTTTGTTCTGATGTTGGGCTGAATTGGTCTCAGGAGAAGCATCGGTCAATTATGAGGCTTCTTTTTGGCCTAAAATTGTTCTCGTTTTTTACCTAAATTATTATTGTGACTGTGTAAAAACAATTTAATGGCATGTTTATTGAGTAATTTTATTTTTATGCTTCATGGTTTCAGATTAGTGTATTTTTATTATAGTATATTTATTATTATTAAATCATTAAGCCTACTTGTAATCGTCCAATTTTTGCCTTCAAAGGGCAAACAATAACTTGTGTGATTAATACAATCAAAAACAACTTTACGGTAGATAAAGTCACAACAAGAAAATTCATTCACTCAGATCAATCCTTTCACACACACAGAGCTACATTAATTAACTTCAACTTGTGCTGATCATGCCATAGAAAGGGGCATTACAGGACCAAGTTGGAAAATTACTATTATT
Source organism: Lutjanus erythropterus (assembly GCF_056507025.1). NCBI lineage: Eukaryota > Metazoa > Chordata > Actinopteri > Lutjaniformes > Lutjanidae > Lutjanus > Lutjanus erythropterus. Next base: position 21,297,136 of record NC_139334.1, read on the forward strand.
TTTGTACCAAGTAAATAGCCGTGGGCCTAATATCGATCCTTGAGGGACAACTGTAGCAACAATTTGCAACTTTGTTTGACAAAAGCACCAGCAACAGTTTGAACCCTATCAGAGAGATGTGAACCAGCTGTAAGCAGAAACATCAAAACTCACAGAAAAGAGTCTGTTTAAAGGTAAAGAGGATTTGTCAGTTGCTGTCCATCAATGCACCAGACAGACAGTCTATTGTTGAGTTTTTTTCGCAGGACATCAATAATACTGAAATTTTGTGTTAGTAAAGCTTCCACAGTACCACAAAATAAGAAGACATAGGCAGAGGACGGCCTCTTTACAGATTTTGGCACTGCCAGACGCTTCTGGTGGGTCATGGGTGATAACTGAGAGATTATTTTTATACAAGTCTATGCCTCATTTTCTGGGCGTAGTTTGCCTGTAACAAGAAGCTGCGTTGGACAGTATCAGAAGCCTAAGAACAATGGTTCTCAAACCGTGGAGCGGGCCCCAGTGTATCTATGTGGAGCATACAGCCACTGCAGGTGGGGCATGCATGACCAAGGGTTTGCTGATGCTACTCTGCTGAACTCCATTTCACTAAAATTCGATGTGGACCCATATTTATTAGTTGCTTCCCATATCATTGTTAATGATTCAGAAAAAGTGGGGTCAGGGAATGACCTTTTCTTGGCTTCAGAAGTGGTGCATACCAGAAAAAGTTTGCTGCCTTGAAAAGATCTACAAAGAGTGCAGCAAAGTGTTGCTTTTTGCAGAGTGAGTTAGAGTGTCATACACCAACAACAACAGCAGTTGTTACAGTTCATGTGCTATAACAATGATCAGCTGTGGGTTGATTAGTGATTCTAGGATTCTGGATGACAGCTCAGATACACTGTAGGTCAATAGTTGCTTAGGTATTATTGTGAACAGTTTGATACATCATCTTAAAGCTACAAGATGAGGCTGACAGGCAGGGAAATAGTCTAAATCACTCATTTGTACTGTTTTGCAAGCAAATTAGTTTTCTGCAGCTACTACACAGAAGCTTGGCTGGAAAGCATCTCAGTGTAAGAGGTTGACAGAGTATAGAGACACACTAAATTCAGTGACATTTGGCTGATAAAGTGTTAACTTTCTGCCCTGCTCTGGACATAATCCTGTTCTCACTCAGGTAGGCCTTGTTTCATTTGACTAAATAAGAGGGCTATGACGTTCACAACGTGCTATTTTTGATGCAGGTACCATGCCAAGGAGAGTCACCGCGTTCCTGTTTCACTAGACAATTGTCAGTGATGGCGTGTAAATATATCTTCACAATGTAATCAGTCATTCTCGCTTTCCCTCCCTCTCCCTTTGACATACACAGCCCAACCATAACGGGGAGAACGCTGGACTACAATCAAAAGCATGAATGAAAAGATCTGCTTGATGGAAAGGGAAATAAAAAAGGAACTGTCCTCTGAATAGTTACACCTGCCAGTGTACCTGTCATGGCACACCATTATGTGGTTGTTCTGACACTTTTGTGACAGTGAAATTTGAGAGAACATTTCATCAGTAACCAGGGATTTCTCTGCCTATCCAGTACAAAGATGGGCCACCTTAGTTGAAAATACCAACAAACATTGCAAAGCCTTTTTTTTAAATGTCAATACATTGGTGTTGACTTAGTGAAAATTATGATTAAAACACTGTACTAAATTGGTCTCACTGCAGCACACTTGTTGTGATTGCTAATGTACAATAATTTATTTTATATAAATATTTAAATAGATAATTATTGCAGTTTTTTCAACAGCCTGTGACGCAGTGATTTAAAATAAATACATTGTAAGACCTACTACACTAACACACATCTTTTTTAGTTGATTTTAGTATTTCTTCTTCTTCTTATACAGGCTAATACTTCTATCACAATTCATCATTTTATGACCCACATTTTGGTACCTGCTTACTGGTCACACTGGAGAGTTCTCTCCCTTCATCATTCTTGTCTTATTTATAAAAAAAAGAAGAGAAATAGAGTCAGGAGAGTGAAACGTGCACAGAAAATTGCACAGTCTGTGTTTTAAGTGAATTTCTGTCCCAATTTAAACAGTATTATTTGTCTCAAACCCGTTTTTTTATATTTCTGTTTCATCTTGGTACAAAATTTAAACCCCTAAGGACACTTTCATCTGTCAAATCATGATTTTGTCACTTAAGCTCACTGCGTGCACCGATCATGCCATGCATGTTCTCCAGCCTTTGCCACCTTTGTCTGAAAAACATCAAGGGAGAACCCTGGTAATCTAATAAAATATCAAGTTAAGCAAAAAATAGGCCTGGGCAATAAAACAATAGTCATATGTATCGGCAATAAACACTTCATCAATAGCAATAATACAAACTGTTCAATAAAATGCTTAGCCCGCAAGTCTATTAAGTCTATTAGCTGTGTGCCTTGATAAATAAAGCAGTTAAGTTCAATGGTGGTTAAATTCAAGTTTAGGTGGTTAAATTCAACATTATTTCTATTTCTCCTGGTCATTAATAATTATGAATAATTTTGAATAGACTGAAATTAAACATTTTTTCAGCTATAATCACCCAGCCCAAAGTCAAAATATTGCAGTATATTTTTGCGTATAGAGCATCTGATTGCTGTCCTATTCTACCCTTTCTTTTCTGTTGTACTTTTTACGTCCTTTCTGATATCCAGTGATCCAGGGAAAGCCCATAACATCCCCTGCCTTACTGAAACTATGGCATAGCTGCAGTAACTTGCATGTGCTTATTTTACACAGTACCTACAGGACACGAATCAGAGCAGAAAATGAGTGGGAGGGGAAAACAGGAATCTTAATTAGATATAATCTGGAATTGCCACTACAAATTAGGAAGAAATAACCTCGGTTAAAGATGTGGAAATACATCTTTAAGCATGTGATCATAATTTTATCCAGATTTCCCCATCTCAGCTCTTTTAGTTAAGGAGTAGCCTTTAACTTTTTCTATACTGGCTCCTTTTGCCATACTTTCTTTGTCAAAAGCATCTTCTTGCTGCTTCCCTGCAAGTCTTAAAGGGTCTCTGCAGGTCAATGTATATGTAATAATGTCGGTTATCTTTATGAAAGAGTAGAGAGCAATAGTTGAATGGCACGCAAAACTTTTACAATATGTTCGCCATGGTACCTTAAATATATAGAAACCCAATGCATGTTAGGGTAGGTGCAGCGGTATATTTAAGTAGTTGTTTGGGCTCATCGCAAGTTACAACAAACACAAAAGAAACGAGGGAATCCAACACTAGTCTTCATCACCATCCTCCTCTTCACACAGTCACCATCATCATCATCTGTAAAGCACAAGGCTCTTTAGCTTTAGGGAAATAATAGAAGGGAAGGAAAGACGGACCACGCTCTGTAAATACATAAAAGACCCGCGGCGAATCGTGGCGAGTCCGCCATAAAAACATTACGGGAAGCTTCTAAAATGTTACCCCGGCCACCTTACCTCCAACCCGGTACATGTTCGCTGCCATGACTGCCCCCGGTCCCTGGCTTCCTCTCCAGGTAGAGGGGTGGCTCTCTTCTGTCTCTCGCTGCCGGAGCTGTGTTAGCACTGCCGCCGCTGTGTGTTGGAAAATGGTGGATTGATCAATACGAAACAGACTAGCAGAGAGACCTTAAAGAGACAGTACACTTTATTTCTAAACCTGAAGTTTAGCGGCAGTATTTAAGGACGAGCGGTGTAACAAATTACTGCTTAATCACTCGTTCAGCGTTAATTTAGCCACCGCTAGCTGCTAGCATTTTCGAAATATAGCTACGCCACAGGCTTTGATGTAATGTTGGAGTGACATCACTGCTGGCTCGTCGAAAACCAACGGTTATCTCGGTAATTTAGTTACTTAAGTAACGTTACCTGTGCGCTTAATTAGTTGGTTCCTCATGTAATTGCTAGTTTATACGATGATTGGATGAAAAATACAAGTTTTAGTGTGGAACTGCGCCCACTTCTACAGAACTGAGCAGATTTAAAACAGAAACTAACGGCTAACAGTTACAGTATCTTCAAGTAACGCCATTAACCTGGACTGAAAAATAAACTATCGCGATATTTTATCTGAAATGTCAGTTGTCCATATCTGAACGGGTTGCTGATCGACAGTGTCAACAGTGGTGGAAGAATTACTCAGAACTTTTACTTATGTAAAAGTAGTAATATCCTGTGGTGGAACGAGTACTGAAATTCATATTCATTATTAATTATTCATATTCATTATATGAATAATGATTAATGCATCTGTAGTCAAGTACAAGTACTGTTACATTACAAAAATATTACTCAATTACAAGTAAAAGTACTGGTGTTCAAAAAATACTTAAGTATAACTACAAAGTATTAATCTCAAAAATTACTCAGAGCATTAGTTACTTTTTAACCATTGATGTTTGAGGCATTATCAACAGCAGCTATTCAGTCAAAGGGGTTTCTGTTTCTGTTTCTCCAAACTCCGGTGTGCATTTTCCTTATGAAAGGTTTGGATATTAATTCAAACTGCACTCAATTCTAACTTTAAAAGTAATTAAGTAGATTACATTGTGAAACGCATAGTTAAGTACAAGTAAAAGTACAGACTTGAAAGTCTTCTCATAAAAGTACAAGTACCCCCCAAAAAACTACTTTATTACAGTAACTTGAGTATTTGTGGTTCGTTACTTCCACCCTTGGCAATGTCATAGTGTGAGAATACTCTGTTACAAGTAAAACTCCTGTGTTTAAAAACCTAAAGTAAAATTACACATATATTGGTACAAATATGTTGGAATCAGGGGGATAAAATAAAATCTTCTGCTTGCTTCTCACATACCTAAAATGTATTTAATAGCAATAAATAGCATTTTTTGTACTATGCATGATTATTTTTGTAGATATTGTTAAGTAATTAATGCACTGTTTCTTTGTCATTGGTATTATCCATGAATTTTCTTACTAACCTGGATATTTAGTTAAACAGAGTAACTGAATGATAATACCAAGAAAAATATTTTAATACTTGTATTTCCTTAAATAAAACTGCACATTTAAACAAAACTGTATAGCTGTCATGTGTCAGACCACATGTCTTCAGCTGTATCAAAATCATTTAAGTATTCAGTTTAATCAGTTTTCATGTTCATTTTTTTACCCTTGTCTCTAGATGAGTAACTCCAAGGAGGCAATTAAAGGCTTTATGTAAATTTGAAAAATAAGTCATGACATTTGAAACAAAAAAGTAAGAAATCTGACTTCCCATATGCCTTTTGTTCACTGTAGTGCCTCCAATGACCTCTTTATCCATGAAGAACTTCAGAGGGTCAGTGCATTATTTCAACAGTACTACATGGAAGAACTAAGGTATTTCAGTCCTGATAGCTGAATTATTAATGTTGTTCATGTCTTCTTCATAGGTAAGTCTGCGGTAAAAGGGACAGAATAAAAACCTAACCTGTCACTCCGGAGCACAAATATTCTGTTGAATTCTAAGTATCATTATCCATCAGGTTTGGCCCTTCAAAGTAAAGTGGTGACTTGCCTATGAATAAGAAATCATGATGATTGAAATACCTTAGTTGCTGCATTAATGAACACATTGTCCTAGCGTTAAGTCATGCATGAGATACTGTTCATTCTTGTCGGTTCATGAAGTAGCACATACATGATTTCATGCTTTTTCATGCATAAAGTCATATAATTCATGTACCCTTACCATTAAGTGTAACCCTGTTGACTAATAAAACATTTTGTGGACACATCCCAGGGTCGGTAGATATATGTATAAAAAAAAAGCTTCTTGTACCACAGAGTGAAACATCTCTAAAGCCAATGCTGTGATCCTAAATCCCTCAGCTCAGTGGTGTCAAGTGAGGACCACAAACCACCAGGGGAGGGCCCCATGGGGTTACTGGCAAAGAGGAATAGGCTTAGTTAGGCCTTCATTTAATTAATGTGTGTAAAATGGTTCCTAAACCCATAGGTTTACCATAATCAAATGTTGCGACAGTAACTACCTAAATGATTAAGATTACATCAAACATAATGCAATGCACTTGGCTAAACTGATAGGGTGACACAACATTTCATTTAAATGTTTATGTAGTTGGTATTTATGTAAGATGACTTGTGTCATGGTGTTTTGAATTTCACAGTATTTGCATGTAGACCATTTAGATAAGATGTTATGTGAGATATGTTTTATTTTGTATATATTTTTATCTAAACCAACTTATACTCTGATTCTGATGTTCTTATCCTATTAATGCAGTAAGATACAATGGTAAAACTGCTCTTTAATTTAGTATTTTTCTCACAATGGGGGTTTTTCAAGGCATAACATGCAACTTTTCTTCCTGAAAGACAATATTTACTGTAGATTCATGTAAAAATAATCCCTTTCAGTCATGATTTATGACCCATTAGAAATGTGTGGTGGTGACTGTATCTGCAGAGACGCTGCCCTCTGCCTGTATTTTCTCATTATTTAACTGTGCTCAGGCTTTACCAACCCATAATGTTGGCATTTAACGTCCTGGCAATGGCAACAGTCATTCTTTTGTGTTCACAAACAGCTGGGACAAATCCTACTGATTCTACCTTTAAATCTACTCAGTGATAAAGTCAATTCAAATTCTGCAAACACGGTTATTCATTTTGTGCATCTATTTATTCCTTTGTATCCGCATGCAATAAATGGTGTGGAAGCTATGAAACTTTCTGATCAGATTATTATTAATCAAACTAGGGATTTATTTGCATACAGCAATGCAAGGTTATTCATTAATATATTCTCCATATGGCTCATATTCATACATATTTTAGCTCAGAGTCTATCTGTGAAGCCAATAGTTGCACATTATGTCCATAGTGTGCAATAAGTGCAGCACAGTGACTGATGCTATGATATTATGGGATATACAGGATTGTGCATCGTCACAAGCACATACTTAGTTAAATGCATGGATCTGCATGCACATGGGCAAATAGAAGGAGGGCAGAAATTGTAGTTTGGTATAATCTGCCATAGCATAATTGGATGTTTTGTGCTGCAGCAAAGACTTACAGCACTGTTTTTCTGTTTACCGTAAAACACGACTACTCCCCTTGGATATTATATGATATAGATTAAAGCATACAGTAGGGAAAATAGAAAGAATATATAGCATAGTCTTTTAGAGATAGTTGTTTGATTAGCTCATTTTATTGTGGATACAAGCGTGGAGCCTCTGTGCTGTGCTGGAGGAATGCTGTGGTGAAGGCTACATCTGATCTATACCATATGGAAGCCTCAATTACTGTTTTCTAACACAGGGGACTACAGCCTGCAGTCACATGACCGCTATAAACCAATCCTGTGTACTTATACAGTACGCACTCCTGCTCAAGTGTGCAGTCTCAATGTTGGATCTGTGCTGCATTGGAGGGATCCTGGATTGCGTCCCAGGGCTCTTTCATAAGAAGAAGAATAGAGAGACACTGTGTGTGTGTGTGTGTGTGTGTGTGTGTGTCTGTGTGTGTGTGTGTGTGTGTGTTCATGTATGGGTGTGTACAACCTATGTCATTGAGATTGAAATACAGTGAATTTCAGAGTGTTTCTCAATAACAAAGAGCATAGTGGGACCAAACTAAAAAGTTTCTTGGTGTTGACTATGGTTTTCTGTTAAAGACATGAAAGAGCATTATTACCTAATGGATTTTTTTTTTTTTTTGCATATTATGTATTTATTGTCCATAATACATTATGCTGCCTAGTGCTATGTGCAACATTTCTGCATAAACACAGCCATGATCTGACTGAATGTTGCTGCATTTTGTTTAGAACATTGCTCACACTATTGCAATGTATTTCATTTGCTTAACTTGTGAATTAACTTGAACTTGAATCAATAAAAAATGAACAGTTATCAGGGTTGGATAGTAACAGATGATATGTAATGGTATCATGTAATTAGGATATTAAAAAAGGTAACAGAGAAAAAAGATGTAATTAGATTACAGATACATTTAGTAAAAATGGGGATTATTAGTAAGATTACGATTCTAAAATACATTTTAAAAAATTACAGTTACAACTATTAATCTTAACATGCATTCACATATAACAAATGATGGAACAGATGGACAAACAATTAATAAACCTACAGTGAACGTAAAACATTTTATCAGGATGACCAATTTCACCGTGTTTGGTACTAAGTTAATCGAAAAGTAACAGAAAATAATTGAGTTGCATCGCATTAATTTTGTGATAACTGGATTAGGATTGGACTACATTTTTTCACAGGTAATTACAAGTTTTATTGGAATGCATTTTTAAAGTAACACTCCCAACCTTGAAAGTATTGCAGTATATCACAGCATATCCCTGCACAATGTGTGTGTAATCACACAGCAACCAACACATGCGAGCTGACTTTTAAGCTGTTGTAATGTTCCCCAATAAACTAGGGAGAAAATGGTGCCAATACTTAATATGGACTTAATTAAAGGAAAATAAGTGTAGCATCAACAATGTAGCTTTGTGTTTGGGAACTGTGACTACTTTCATTAGGACTGTTTGCTTACTTGGCTGCTTGCTGCTGTGCAGATGTTCTTTTTGAATCCACTTGCTCCACTGCCAGATGTTGCTGCAGTCAGGAAGACAGACAGGCAGGCGAGCATGGAGGCAGAACACTATACAGCACAGAGCGGTGCAGGTGTTCTCCCTGATGAATCTCAGTCTGCGGAGATGGATTGGCTCGACACGCGGGGCGTCTGCAGAAAGAAACTCCCCTCGGTTTGGTCGCGGTCCCGGAGGATGACCTCTGATGGCCTCTCTCTTTCTTTCTCCTACTTTCTCTTCCCTCTCTTTCTTTGCGCCATGTCGCAGATAAATGTGCAGGAGAGACAAAGACACAGAGGAAATCAATTAGGCCCATTTCCTGGCAGAAACCATTCCATATCTTTGATTGTGCTTCCTCATTTGTTCTCTCACTGGGGGCTGTTCTTGGATCCAGAGACACTATGGGAGGTACAGCAATAAAGGGACTATTGTCAGAGCGTTCTCTCTGCTACACCTAACTGTGCAAATGTGTATGTGTGTATTAACAGTGGAAAAACAGTGGGATTAGTCAGTCATTTTTTATTAAGGAACAATACCTGTGGCTGTGTTCCCTGGTCAAGGGTACATATTTCATGCTACAGTTGGTGGGGACAATAAACATGTATATAATAAAACAATAAACACGGAGAGATGCTGTGCTGCTGCCAGAGGAGCACTGACTAAGATTACAGCATGCATGGTAATAAATGACAAAATAATATATTTGTGTATATTTCTCACTTTCTCCCGATGACCTGATTAACCCACTTGATTTGTCACTAATTGCCACACAGCCTGTGCCGGTCTGCTGTTTCCTAGTAAGTTGCCAGGTTTGCGCACATTGCACTAGATCATCCAAACATGTTTCAAAAATAAAATGTAACTTCTAAATAGCTTGCAAAACACAAATATTTACTAAAAATGTGATGTCCTTGGTCTCAAGTCTCAGTCAAATCTCAAGTAATGAATATCAAGTCATTTCTTTTCAATTTTAGTCAAGCAATTCTCAGGTCCTCAAATATCAGTCATGTGACCTTCACCCCACAAAGTCGCTAGCATCACAGGAACTTTACCCAGAGACTAGGAATCTTTGGAGGAACTCAATTAAAGAAGGAATGGAGGTAGCCAAACATCAGAGTAGTCGACAAAAATGAGTTCATATAAAACAATAGCACTAAAATAAAAACATGAGACAAAGTTATGCCTTATGTCTAATGTTCCACAACTTATTTCACTTTTAAGTACAATTTTCTGAGGAAAAAGGCCACTAAGGACCTTATATCCTTAGTGATTAAACAGTTTCCCCTTAAAACATCCTCAGGAAATTGTCTTTGTTATTTCTTGCAACTAAATATTTCCTATGGAAGGCATCCTAAGGTGTAAATGTGAGGGAAAAGTTAGCCTAAGTGCTTTTTTATAACAGATACAGGTACCTTGGATGGAAATGTGGCTCTTAGCTGTATATGCCCACAGCAATTCAAAGAGAGCCTATGTTCTTGAATCAACACACACAGCTGCTCATCTGCTCCTCCAAATGAAGAGGCATCACCACCACATTGCAGTTTAGAGAAAATACTCATAAAAGGTGTAGTCTATCAAGTCACACAAGTATCATCTTTGATTGTTCACAAGTCCCAAAGGTGACAGTTCTCTTTCGCAGACTTCATCAGTGACGAGCCACGTTTTCACGGCTCTGAAGTCTTTGGCACAAAGACTCTTTTGACTGGGAATCTCTGCTGTAGGGGATCTGTCAGACTGATTTCACAGCTAAAAATATTTGTAAGTACCTCCAAAGGAATCCTGCACAGAACATACAGCTTGTGTTTATTAATGTCAGACTACAGGGGGAGCTATTGTCTTACTTTTGACCAAAAGGGAAGTTGACAGAAAGAGGGTAGATGCTTTCAGGCCATGTGTAGGTGGATGTAAGTCACCCAGTCTAAAGAATTTGGACAAATCATGACCTCTAATTGAATAAGAATAAGAATTCACTACATCAGTTGAATTAAAAATGTATTTAAAAGATTTCAAAATCTAAAAAAAAAAATACATCCTGGTATAAGACATATAAAAATGTAGCATTAATCATCTTTGTTTTAAAATATATATTTTTAATGAAAATGTTGGCCCTTTGAAGTTGTGCACCAGATTTCTGCCAAATCTGTCAGCTTTTTACAAAAACGTGACTTAATCGGGTATTAAACGGTTTAACTATACCCTCAGGACCCAGGTCTCACTTCCTGGTCCCCAAAAAAAGGAGGGAATGCTGCTCAAGATCTTTAACTCGTGTAAAACATACATTAAAGCTACAAGACCGTTCCTTAAAATTGCTGAAAAACAAGATGCTACAAGTTGCATTTACCTCAGTCCACCAGCAGGAGTCATCATCTACACAGTCCTTTCTATTGTCCTTAGATGCTCCCAAGCAAAGCAGTGTGAGCGCAGCCATTCTCAACAGTGGAAATGACACTTCAGTGAGTTGTCATGAATTCTGGGACGACGCCAGAGAGAAGCATCAGGCTGACACGCAAAAAATGTTGACTGTTAGACCTCAAGCATAATATAAATCACACTTAGTTGTTACGGCCTCATTATTGTCTCTGGCACACTGATAAAAACAGAATGGTAATGGGCGTGAATATAATTCATAAAGATAAACTGTACTTCTGTGCCAACTTTACATTTTGGATTTTCTCGCCTCAACTCGTTACCAGCCTCCGTTGGTCAGCTGAGCTATTTTAGTAGGAGAGGACAGCAGGGATGAAGTGAAGGCAAACTGTTTCATTTCTCACTAAAATAGGTGCTGGTTGGTGGATCAGATACACATCAAATTAAAAACTGATTCACAACACTGATAATTCAACGTCTATGAGACGGTATCTGAGGACTTGTTTTGGCCATTATCAAAGTAGCTGATTCCTATTTGGTGCTGAGAGAGCAGCCCTACTGTCCGATAATATTAAACATGTTTGGTTTTATTATGTTCATTAACTATTTTTGATCCAAACTAGCTCAAAAGCTTAAAATTAGAAAAAAGCGGTGATGCAAAAGTACACGTTTGCTCCCAACATCTAATAGTGGGCATGCAGAAGCTCCACTTTCTATATTACTCAGGCTTCAACTGCCACTGAAATACATTTTTCTACAGTCCAGAGTGCAAGGACACTGCTTTACAGTGCGAGTTGTGTGTGTTGCTTTTGGAAGTCCTCTGTCATCTGCTGGCTGGAAACACTCAGCCAGACTTTGAAGGCCTCATAAGAAACGTTGGCCCTAATCCAAAAGGGATTAACCGCATTGCATTTGTGGGTTATTGATACTGTGACCTTCACAGAATGAGAGCAGACACTGAGAAGAAAGATCGTGGATGCAGACAGTTGAATATGTGGCACCAGAAAAGACGCCCTTTGTAGAGTCCCAGGCCCCACCTCGCAAGGGAATCCTGCCGTTGAGTGTCCACCCTCCACCGCAAGATCACGTGCCAAGATGCCAGGAAGCCGCCAGACGAGAGCAACGCATTTTTTTTTTTTTGTCAAACAGCTGGTGAACCGCCAAGCTTGTCTCCATCTTCAGAGAGCAGAGAGAGCTGCTCTGGCAGTTGGTGCCATGTGGGGAAAACCCACCACACTCAGACATAAAAAAGGAATCACTGGAATGGCAAATGGCATCAGAGAGTCATGCATTGAATTTCTCTCCAGCAAGAATTCTCATGATTCACTGTAACAAATTTCTGTAATTTTCACCAAATAATTACCTGCTTCACATGATTGATAACGATAAGATAACTGATTATTTCCCATTTGTTTTTTTTTTACAATAAAAGTTCATATAACCTGTAGTTTTTACTTTCATTTAAAAGCTAAAATTTAATAATTCACAGTACATGAGTTGGTGACATACATAGTCTATTAAATAGGTTGAAATCCTGTTTAAGATAAGATCTATGGTTGAAACGAGTTGTCTCCCCCTGCTGCCTCCTCCCCAAACTCGAGGAGCAACGTGAAACACTGCAGGAGGACGAACACAACATGGTTCAACTGACGATAACAAGTGAGGACGAGTCCTCCACTATAAGCTGATCAGCTGTTTATAACTCTGTCGGTTGATGTAAAGTTTAGCTTGTTATCCTGAAAATAAAAGCCCACTGCTCTGAAAATTTCACACTCTAGAGTTTGAGTTCAGTGATTGCCTGTCTTATTGTCTGTCAGACTCCATTAACATTTTGTTCAGTTTAACTCTTACAAACATCTAAGTCTTCTTCAAGATTATTAATCATTTTTTTATGACTCATAAACAGACACCAAATCAGCATTAATTTGAACTTTGATTAACTCTGCCCCTGCGCCCTGTTTCAGTTGCATGTACAAAAATCGGTACACACATGTATAATCCCCAGTCACACAAAAAAGTCTCTTGGACCCATTGCCTAAACCATACAGGAAGTGGGTCATTTTGAAATTCATGTTCAATTTTTGTGATTTACAGGTGTAGTATTTAAATGAACTCTTCTTACAGGTTTAATCTTATTGACAACAAAATCGGCGTGTGCCATCTAGACTAGTTAGTGATGAAAAGTTATTAAAAGATTTAGCCATCATTGAAAGGCGTGATTACATTTACAATAACAGTAACAAACACATCACCGCGAAATTCGGGTGTCAGAATCAGTTTTGGGAAGAAAAAGATGGTATCAAACCACCTGTGACAGAAGGCAGGAAAAGTCAGGTGTATAAATCGTTAAAGTCCAAAACAAAACGGAGGAGTGTGTTGTCACTTACACAAAACTAAAGAGCACTCTCAAGTGATGTATCAGTGGTATTTTCAATCATGTATGACTCCGAGTGCCTGCCAGGAGAAGATGTTTACCCGTCAAACACAAAAATAGCTGATAGCTAATTCTCATGTTCCAGTAGGAAGTTTCAGTTTTGTTAGGTTTGGATGGAAATCTGATCTCTTGCGCTTTCACAGATCTTAATTAGATCCTATAATGTGATGCATCTTCAGGCACTTATATTGGAGCAACTGAGAAGAGTTGTTTGCACCTTGTTGTCGTGTCAATTTGAACAATGCTCAATAGACATGTAGATAATTGCTTCTAAATTTCCTTGTAGGCTGTTTAAATCAAGTATGAGCTGTTTATTGCGTTCTGTCTTTTGAGACATCAGATTTCACAATAAGTAGATTGTTAGCATCTAATTAGAACTAATGCTTTGCTCAATTAGATCTATCATCAGTCAGCTCACTAAAAAGTCTAACGGCAATTCTTTTTCAGAATATACGAACAGCTTTGGATATTGAAACATTATAAGTCAAGGGCAAACAACACGATAACTCTTCATTTGCACTGCCAGGTTGTTAAATACTGGTCATTTCTGTATTCAAGTACTTATTCAATGGATCCCTATGATGACACCATCATTACGACTACATCTCTGACACAAATGTAAAGCTCCTTCACAGCGTTCACTACCCTGCAAACACAGTATGTTGCTGCCATGTTGTGAAATTCATCATGTAGTGATGTTTCTGCAGCATTACACTAAAAAACATCACATTCCAGGAATGTTATTGTAACAATACACTTAAGATGTTACATTGAGTGACATTACTGCAACATTACACCTAAAACCTTATGTTGCAGCAACATTACTGCAGCAATGTCACTACAACATTACACTTAAAATTCTACGTGGCAGCAACATCACAGCAATATTAAACTTAAAACATATAGCAGTGATATTATTGCATATTTACACTTAAAACATTACATTGCAGTGATGTTACCGCAACATTAGGCTTAAAATGCTACACGGCAGCAATGTTACTGCAATATTACACTTAAAACATGACATTGCTGTGACATTTCAGCAACAACCCTGTCTTCATCCTGGCGATATAAACTGATGGTGTCACAACATCTCAAAATGGCGGTGGAAATGTTGATAGAACATATCGAAGTTTAATATAACATGCTGGCGATGACACTCTGGAATTACGCTTGGCAGGTTGTTACAACGTTACATGTGACATTACAGCTACGTCACATGACGCAAAAATTACGTTACAAATACATTCCTGGGATGATTTTATGTTAGCAGGGTAATTCTATAATGTATTAATGCTCAATCACACCATGTAGTTTGGTTGATTGATGTGAAAACCCATTAAAAAACAGGTACTCAGTGTAGCTTTCATCTCACCAAGAAGCCCTGTGTCGGTAGAAAGAGGCAGGTGTTTTCAACCTTTTTAATTCTGCAGAGAATAGGTGGGGGTAAAAATTAAGGTTTGTTTTTTAAAGGCCCTTACAAGCACCTAACCAAGGATGGGGTCTGTTAGAGTACGCCTTGTTTTCCATGTCAGCGCCACCCACGTTCAGAGGGTCTAATTATACACCACAAGAGCTCAACTCAGAGTGTTCACAGCATGTTTCTTTACATCAACTGGAACAAAAAGTTTTTATGTGTTGAGTGTGACCAGTTAGTTTGACTTGGACTGAAGCTGTGTAGAGCAGCTACATGTGAAATGTCCCTGCCCATGTGCAAGAAACAGACAGGCTTTGTTTTACGCCGAGGTAAAGAAAATTTTCCAGTGCTGAGTTTTTTATTGTGAAATTTGGGCTTCAGAGAAGCGAAGTAGGCAAGACCTTGTCATAGTGACTGATGTTTGTGGACAGACGTAGCAAGGGAGTGCCTGTCAGTTTGAGGACAGTTTCTCTCTGGGGGTTTCCAACTAGCATTATTCCAAATACAGTTTTAATTAATAAGAGAATGTTGGAAAACAAACATTATATATAAATTGTTGTCATTAATAAAAACAAAAACCAAAACAGTTGTTTTGCATGTGTGGGTATTTTGCCAAATGCTAAAATTGTACCTAATTTTGGAACTAAATGGTTCATGTTGACCTCTAGCAGACAAATTCAAAAGTACTGCATAAAATTAACAGTTTGACCTTTGAAAAACATGCTCCATTGCATTATTGCTGAGATTTAGATTAGCAGATTGATAGTACTCCCTAAAACAGTTATGCTAGCTAACCACAAATTAACACAAAGACGGGAAGCACTAACATGGCTTGGTCCTAGCTAAAAAATCTGTCTGTACTGCTACAACTAAAGCTGATCAAGTAACATGCATCTGGTTTGCATAGAAATTTAAATTTAGTGATAAAAAGTTGGGTTGGACACAACCTAGCTAGTTTCAATTTTGTCATTACCAAGATTTAAAATGATTATTCTTTAAAACCTCTAGAATGCCAAAACAATTATTTTGCATGAGTAGGTGCCTTTTCTTTGCTAAATGCTAATACTGACCAATTAACCTTTCATGTAACATGCATCTCTGGCAGATAAAAAATCACTGCATAAAATTAAAAGAACAGTTCAACATTTTGGGAAATTTGTGTGCTCACTTTCTTGCAGAGAATTACATGAGAAGATTAATATTGCTCTTTAAATATAAAGTCCAAAATTCTGAAAACTGTGAACAGGGGAAACAGCTAGCATGGCGAGGACAAAACACAATAAATCTACTTACCGGTATAACTAAAACTCACTGATTAGCTTAATAATAACAGCTTAATAATAGTGGTCCTGTGACGTTCAAATCACTTTCAAGTAGGCATTTGATCTGTTAATTATCTTCCTAAAGATAATATATCAATTAAGACCTCAGAAGAACATGGTGACATGCAGGTTGTCTGTATTTAAAGTCTAACTCCCATGTGAGAGATTCCCTGGGAAATGATAGGGAGCTCTGTGAGAGGGAGCATCAGGGGACATATAGATAGAGAGATCAAAACCTCCAAAAAACTTCTACCAGCTGCCTCTACCACACCCTCCCTCCACAGGGCCCCTCACTGGGATTCAACATGAGTGCCACACCTCGTGTCGCGGCACATGTGCCCCTCAAACCCTTGATTCATGGTGTAAACAAACCCAAGGAAAATGAAATGACAGATTTATTGAATACCCTAGCTAAAAATAGGCTTTTAATTTAGGCAAGGGAACAGTGAAAGTGCTCCTATGGTGGAACCTCGACCAACAGTGACCGTTGAAGACGTTTGCCAAGTAAAACAATACACCCACATCGCTAAAAATGGCATTCAGTGGAATCTGAACCCGTCACAGTGCAAGTGGGAGTGAAATACTTCAAAATTGACTGGCATGGTTTAAAAAAACACGGGAGCACTCTGCTATCTGGAGCCACAAACATAATGTTGTTTTGTCTGGAAAAGCCACCCCAGGGCTGGATAAAAACTCCCAGTGAGTGTTGGTGTGCGATGGGTCAGGGTTAGAGAGGTCACTGAGACTGTGACTAAACCTCAGAGGTAATGTGCAGACCTGAGGGGGAACTTTTCCAAACAGGAGCGCCAGTTTAGTCAGATAGGTGATGTAAATCAGGGTAAATCATTTCAAAACAGCTTCCTCAGTGTTACGTAAGGGATAATGTACAGTGAGCAGGTCATTATTGTGAATTATGCATTTGTTAAATACTTGATTCTGATTGGTCAATTCCAGTATTCTAAGATCTCTTATTTCTGCATAACAGATCATTGCTATGAACAGGTCTGATGGTAGTATCTGGAGGAACAATAAAATCATTGTTAAATCCCTAAAATCATTTTAAAATTAATATTTTGTGTCACATATTGATACCTTTGGTACATAACTATGTAATAGGCAGGATAATGTACAATGAGCAGGTCGTTATTATGAAGTAAATCCCTTCAGAATGACTGAAGACTCCACTGCTTTGCATCAGTATCCTTCAGTTACCATGTTTTGGTATCCTAATTATGTAATCCTATTATATGTAATCCATTACTCCCAAGCCTGCTGTTAACTTGTTCATATTGAGGCTCAACAAAAGGACAACACCCATGAGACGAGGTCCATCACATTTTGAGACCAGTGGAGAAAGATAAAAACTGGCCCCGCTGTCCTCTCAGTCTTATCCAGAAGATAAAGTATCTGTCCATTGAACTCTCAGTAGAGTCTGTCTGTCACTGAACATATATCTTATCATCAGCTGAGGATTTTTAATCTTATCCCTGTCTCCTGGCAGAGCTAAACATAGGCCACTGTTTCTAAAATAATCGCCACTCTAGAGTGTGTGTGCTGTGGGAACATTTCAATAATTAATTCAGGCTCTTTTTTCTGCCTCTTACTTAAAGGCATGCACATGCTCACCCAGCCAATCACGTGTGTCGTTCATACAAACAGTGTTTTCATACTTTTTCAGAAATGCCACAGCTGTCTGAGCTCTCTTAAATGATGTGCTTGTCCTTTTTTAAATAGAGGCCTCAGAACCCCTCAATCTGCCCTAAATCATCTGGTTCCCTCTCTGCTGCACTTGTGCCCGCTTGCTGAAAGAAGCTGCCGGCTGTGGTATCGTGGGCTGGGCTCAGGCTCCTCCGAGCAAACGGCCCGTCACGTGGCTCATGTGGATTATGCCCGCATTTGCATCTTTGGAGCACTGATTGTGTGAGTTTGTGTGTGTCTCTAAGAGGGGGAGTGGGGTGAACAGGAAGGAAAAGGGAAGGAACTGGAGGCAGACACACTGGGTCGTCACGGTCTGGGGGGGTCAAAGGCAGCTTTGGCACCTGTTTGTCCTCAGGCTGCAGGGTTTAAATAATTTGAGTGGTGTTTAGGACAGGTGTGCAGCTAGAATTCATAAACACCCTCGTGCTGCTGGCTGGGTCACAGCTCAGGGTCTTGTAGTCCTGTGTAGGACACACGGTCGAGAACATACACAGCTAGTCTGGGACCATGCATGCCAGTGATGTATAGACTTATTAAAGGACAAATCTGTAATATATTTACTGTGATAAATCATAAATATGTAATCAGAGATAAAGGAAACATGCTAAGTTGAAATATTTGCTAGTCTGACAGCAATAGTTCTTCTTTGAAATTTCGATTCCTGGCAAGAATAAGTTTGCCAATGTTACATTGTGTGTCTGTTTGTGAGTCATAAAAAATCAAAATAATCTTAGATGACGAGTAGTAGATGATTATAGCGTTTACTATAGCGTTGTTGTTATTGTCATTTTACAATGTTGCATGCGTTCTGCGCTCCTGCAGTGTTCCTGCAGCCTGCCTGAGCTTCCTTGAGTCAGGGTGGAGGTGGCGCAGGGGACACAAGCTGCTTCAACCATAGACGGTTTATTAACTAAGGTTTAGCCTATCTAATATACAGTCTATGCCTTCAACTCGCTATTCGGACTGCTGTACTAATTTTTGGATGTGCAATTATTATATTACACTACCAGTGATTAGGGTAAAGAAAAATAATAGATAGATATCCCCATGAAACTTCTCCAACTGATTAGTTAGACTCAGACAATTAATTTTTTGATTACAAGTTTTCTGAAATGTTATGTCTAAATATGTAAGTTGTTCATTGTCTAAAAAATAATGGTTGGTAGATTACAACCGAATACCTCTCCCTTCACCCTCCCCTTCCCAGCATGCAAAGCCCCTTTTACACTGGACAAAAAACCTACTAACACCCACAAACATCTGACTTTTGTCCTCACTGGGAAAGGGAAGTAGCTCCAGCTTCAGTTGGCAGTGATGTTAACACGACACCCAGTTGGACGCGTAAATTGGCGGAGGCTATGAAAGCTTGTCACCTCCGTCAGCAATGTTTGTGACTCTCATTTTCCTCTCGTTGGTCTGGAAAATAATAACACTTTTGAAAAATTTCAGTCTGGTTCCCGGAAGTTCCACAGCACCGAAACGGCCCTGCTTAAAGTCACAAATGACCTTTTAATGGCTGGTGACGATGGCAAATGTGCAGTTCTTGTTCTCCTGGACCTTAGCTCGACCTTTGACACAATCGACCACAACATCCTCCTCGACAGACTGAGGCGCTGGGCAGGGATTTCAGGTACAGCACTACAGTGGTTTTTATCTTATCTATCAAACAGAAAATTCTGCGTCGTTATTAACAATTACATTTCATCTTTTGATTTTGATGTTTTAAATATGGTGTGCCTCAAGGGTCGGTTTTGGGGCCACTTATTTTCTTTATACATGCTTCCTCTTGGGAATATTATACAAAAACATGGTGTGTCTTACCATTTTTATGCAGATGATTCGCAAATGTACTTACCCCTGAGATCCTCTGACCCTGATATGCTTGATTCACTAAAGGACTGCCTTTCTGAAGTAAAGGATTGGATGTCACAAAATTTTCTCCGGCTAAACTCTGATAAAACTGAAATTGTGTTGATTGGGCCCCAGCAAATGATTACACAAATCCCACCATTTGCTGGTCCCCTAACAAATCATATCAAGCCTGTTGCTAGGAATCTGGGAGTGTGGTTTGATGCAAACCTAAATTCATGTTTTTATCATCTAAGAAATATTTTAAAAAATACGTTCTATACTGTCTTTTAAAGACACAGAAACTGTTTTACATGCTTTTATCTCATCACGCCTGGATTTCTGCAACAGCCTTTTTACCTGCATCTGTAACTCTGTTTTCATGCTGTATTCAACTACTTCTGAAGTGGCATGGCAATTTAAAGCAATTTAAAATCAAGAAATACTGATATGATATCAAGGTTGAGTCTCTCAGTAAGCATTCACAGAAATCTGAGTGAAAATAAATGTTCTTAACTATTAGAAAACCTAGCTCAGATAACAGCTCATTCTGCAATCAAATGGTTATACAATTTATGTTATCTGTATACTAACAAATGTTCCCTTATAAGGAAACGTTTAATGGGTGCTCCTGTGATTTAGTAGCCTGGGAACCAGACAAATCTGTCAAGCTCATGTTTTCATTTTCTCTGGCAGATACACGTGTACGTGATTCACGTTATGAATTAGTCGGGTGATGCAAGGCTGAAGATTTAGTATCTGAAAGACAGCCTTTAAAAAGACTGGTTGCTGCAGTAGAGGTTTAGATATCCTGACATTTAGTTCTCAGTAGAACTTACTTTTAGAAATAAATCTTCCATAAGGGTTCTTCCTGAAGGGCTGAGGTTCTAAGTAGAACCATTAGCTTCTTCTTTGTAAGACTGATGGTTCCATTAAGAACCATTTTCATCCAAAAAAAAAAAAAAACTTTTTTAAAGAAAGAGTTCTTTAAGTAACATTGACGTCCTTGGAAGAACTTTTCCATCAAGGATTTTTATCAAGGGTTTTTTGTACCATAATATAAAAGAGATGGATGGGTTCTAGAAAAAAGCCTTTCTAATATCAAAGGCTTCTCAATAGAACTTCCTGGGTGGATTCTGCATAAAACCATTGGAATCTAAAAGGGTTCCTAGTAGAACCCCCTGGGTGGGTTCCAGATTAAAACCTTTGAAAAATGAGAGGGTTCTCCATAGAACCCCCTGGATGGGTTCTAGACAGAAACCTTTGGGATATTAAAGGGTTCTTGGTAGAACCTCCTGGGTGGGCTCTAGATGAAACCATTATAATATTAAAGGATTTTTTGTATAACCTCCTGGATGTGCTCTAAATAAAACCTTTGGAATATAAAAGGGTTCTCAGTAGAACCCACTGGGTGGGTTGTAGATAAACCAATGGAATATAAAAGGGTTCTTGGTAGAATCCCCCAGGTGGTTTCTTGTTAGCATCTAGAAAGTTGAATGGTTCCTGATAGAAGGTTCTGTGTGGAACCATTGCATCATAGAAAGGTTCACCGTGGAACCTCTAAGATGGTTCTACGTATATCCTCGTGTTGGGTCTCTGATAAGGTTCCAAGTGGAACTTTTGAAACCAAAAAGGTTTCTCTTACGGCAACAAGCCAAAGAACGCTTTATTATTCTGGACAGCACCTTTATTTCTAAGAGTGTAGGTCAAACTGAGAATACTAAATCCTACAATTCCCATGATTCTCATCGTCTGTCAGACTCTCCCTGTCTCGTGGATGCTCACAACAAAGCTCAAAGCTCAAACAGACTTTTGATTATAAATCTAAAGTGTGAAGCTGGACTGAGAGGCCCTGATGACATGAGCAGGATTACTCCCTCAGACTTCAGAAAGCTCCTCCAGAGCCCCCAGTGTGCCTTTGATTCTGACTCTTTTTGATAAAGAAAAACACTTTTTCCATCCCTGTTTGCTTTAAGTGTATAAAAGTAAAGCACTAACATGCTTTTAAACCCTCAGGACCACCTCACCCTTCTCTGTCTATTCCTGTCTTTTCCCCTGAGACTGGATGCTTGATCTGCTCTGGAGAAACAAACTGGAGTGTGGGGCTGAACCAAGCATCAGATCAGACACGAGTTAAAAGTAAAACTATTGGCCTGGATACGTCCACTTCAGTCTCCCCGGGATTACACACTCCTCCTCAGGAGGCGTCAAATCACTCTGCCTGTCAGGGGCTTATCATTCATTTCTGCTCCATATACTCAAACCTTGAAAAATGACTAAAATGAAGTTTCTAAACTTTTATTTTTCATTTGAGGGTTTGCTGATTGTACATTCTCTTTTCCAGCCTCACATAGAGGCTTTAAAATACAGACTGGGAATAATACCCTCCTTTCATCTTTATCGTGTGTGTTCAGTGAGCCGAGGATTTCAGAGAACATTGGCCCTTCAGTTTCAATCTCCTGCCTCCTCTTTGTCTCCGTCTCGCTGTCTAGTATTTTTGACCTTCTCTCCTCTCAGCAGGTTTGAGTCCGATCGTGCTCCGCAGCTGAACTGGCAGCAAACCTGCAACCGCAGCAAACAACTGGAGGTGAACGGTAATGAACTCATGTCCCCCATGAAACACACACTGCAAGCGCTGAGGCAGGAAGACTCCCTGTTTCAACTGGACACTGAGACGCTGTGAAATATCACTGCTGCTGATCAGGGTTGTCCAGTTACCCAGTGTGCAATTTGCTGCCTGTAGAGGTCCAGTGTGTAAGTTTTATTTATGGGAATTTAATGGCAGAATGTGGCAGAAATGGAATATAATGTTTGTATGTTGTATGCATGTTTTCATTATTGTATAATCACATGAAAATAAGAAATGTTTTTTTATTACTTCAGAAAAGGCTGCTTATATTTGGGATGTAAATTCTGTGCATAAGATAAAAAACACACTTAATTTTTTTCCTCATTTTCACTTTATCTTTTTTTTTTATTTTGTTCATTCTCAATTTAATGATTTAAATGATTGTTTCTCATTCTAATTTTTTCTATTTTTCCACTCTGATTTTTCCACATATTTTCTTATTTTTTGTCCTTCAGATTTTTCTCTTTTTTCATTTTTGTCATTCTCTTTTTTCATTTTTTCTTATTTTTCTCATTCTCATTTATTTTTATAATTCTCATTTTCTCATTTATTCTCATTTTAAAATCAAGTTTAAGTTTCCTTATTCAACAAAAAGCTACACCAGACAACACTAAGTAATTTTTCATGCAAAAATAGCAGAAAATGTTGTTTTCAGACTCTCAAATTGTAACTGTAATATTAGTCTGAACACATTTGGGTTTTAGACTGACGAAATGAGACATTAAAAGACATCACCTTGGACCTTGACAAACTGGGATGAATATTTTTCACTATTTTATAGTCACTTTTACAGCTCATATTGTCGAAAAGCTGCGTGTGCATTTTGGCAACAGAAGTAGCGGTCTTCTCCAGTCATCCACATGAGTTATCGTGCTGGAAATGTTGAATTAAACGTTTTACCACAATCACATTTTACCAAAATCACCATAATGTCTGGCTGTTGTTTAAGTTTAAGACACTTGTGCCTTGGCTTTGCTTGTCAGACCTCAAAGCTCTGACTACTCTCTGTTAAGGTGTATTGCTCTCCACATGTTTGGAAGGGGAGTGTGAGACGAGATGTCATCAAATCCTACACACTGGTCCTTTAAGAGGCGGTTGAGTCTCTACCTGACTCAGTGTTTTTTTTTAAAACAATGAACTCAGAGATAAGGAGGAACCGGTTACAGGCATGTTGATGGGTGCTAATCAGTCAGGACGCAGATGTGGGGAAAAAACGTAGAGTGTCTGTTCCTGGACCAGGACCTGCACTGTGTCACTGGGCAGACAGACCAGACAGCACCGATGTGTGAAATAGATGACCTCAGTCACTCTGAAGAGGCCCAGTTGAAAGAGGGAGACACATTACTCAAGGAGCTGATAATATATAATCTTTTAATTAGTCATCATGAATGACTTCTCATTCTGGATTGTGACAAATTCCAACGCTTATTCTCAACTCCGCCTGTCTCCCTCAGCAGGCCTAATTTGTCACGAAGCCAGCAGCCTTCTTAATGGAAAGCTGATCCTCCTGAGCCACGTTTCAGCGTCTTCTTTTGCCTAACAAATTCCTACGAGTCACTCAATCTGAAAGAGAGCATTGTGATTCAACCGAACACTACTCCTACTCCTCCTCTTGTGGAAAAGGGGAGTGCACGTGCCCCAGTCGGTGCAGTAGACTGCCCTACCACATTTGCCCAAAAGCTTTCCCGCCTGGCCTAGGTTGTCTGTGACAGGCCACAGGCTGGCCCACAGAGAAAGACGTGCTGCCTTCAAGTGCTGTTTGTAAGACTTACACTTGAAATACAACTATAAAGGTTCTAACTGCCAGAGTATGGTTGAAACAAACTATTACATCATGTCATCGAACCATGTCTATAGCTTAAAGTGTGCGTAGCTGCTCCAAATAAACACAAAAAACATTTTTAACTGTCAGCAGAAGAAAAAATACATTATAGGAGGAAGTTTTTTTTTAATTTTGCATTTTGAGAGTTAAGTTGAAATCTCAAAATTCTCAGAATACCTGATAAAAGAGTTTTTGTCCTTTATTTTTTTCTCTTATGCCAGGCCCTAACACTCTTTGGTACACAAGCACTTAATTTGAGGCATACTGACACCTTAAATTGCAACTAATTTGACAGTCCTTTAGCCGTAAATATGAATTGTCACTCATGTTGAAATGAAAACAAAATTGAACCTTGAGTTATTATTTCCATAGCTCAAACCTATAAATAAAAAGCTGTCCCAAAGATTCAAAGAATAGAAATTCAGTTTGTCAGTTGAAGCCTTTTGCTTTTCATCAGATAAAACTGGTTTGTAACTAGCTAAATATTCAACTTACTTTGCTAAAGGGCTAATGTGTCTTAAATAATTACTTGACAGGTTCTATTTGAGGCAGATGGAAGTAAAACACACTGAAGGCAATGAAGCTTACAGTGTAAGCTAATGTTAACTGTCTCACTATGTCTTCACATGATCTAAAACGTTACGTGAGATTATGCTTACGTTACAAGACAAAAGTGTTATAAGTGTGTTAGGCAAAAATGTAAATCTAACCTTACACACTGGTAACCTTGTTTTAGCTGCCTCCATCCAGGCTTAAATGAACATCTCCAAGTTGTGCATTGAGATTTCAGAATAAATTTACACCTTTCCTATCAAAATGGTACTTTTGGTGAAGAAGTGGTTAAATGCTAACATTAGCTGTATCTCACGATAGATGTTGTTTTAGCTTGAAATATTTTTTCTTTATTCACAAGTCCAACTTTATAAACAAAAAACACCCATCTTCATTGGTTACTTTAATGAAATTCAACTTTATGTCAAGTCCTTTAAATCAATAAATTCCAACTGTGCCAGAGACCTCTTTAGAATTTTTTTAATATATATATTTTTAATTTTACGTTTAATGATCCTTAATTTAATTTACTGTCAGTTTACATTATCGTGCTTAATTTATTTTTATTTTTGTGCCTTTTTGTTGGCGGTAAGTCCTTGATATTTGCCTTCATATTTGTACATTTCTTATCTGAACAGTAAAAAATAAATAGATAACTAAATAAATAAAAACTTTCATTGGACTGAATGGACACCATCTTTTCTTTCAGGGTGTAGTTTAATATAGCCTATCTATCATTCAGCTCACTTTATATTTCTTCCTTTTTCTACTAGTTGTCTCGACATAAGCTGTGAAGTCGGGACATTTCCCACTACACTTGAAGGAGTCACGAGGACGGGTATCGTGGTGGGGGCGGGGCTATGTAAATGAGCAGCCGTTGAGTGAATAGATGCTCCCAGCGTCTGTGAGCGGAGCGGGACACTTGCTGTGTGGAGAGAAGAGCCAGAGGACAGCGAGAGAAAACAAAACAGATCACTTTCACTCGAACCACAACACCGCAACATGGCTTCAAAGTGCCCGAAGTGTGACAAGACGGTGTATTTCGGTAAGTGATGGGCCGCTTCGGTCCGTCCCACCTTTTGAAATTACTTTTGGGTCATTAATGATGGTCATCCCGCTCGTCAGCCAAACTCCTGTAAGGAAATCGATGTTTTTGGGACAACTTGTTCCACATTGTTTGTAATGCCATGGTTACTTAATTTACAAGTAAGATGAACAGCGTGTCTCTTCGGATAAAGAACAGTTAATGCCCATTCATTGAAATAGTACATGTGTCATACAACAATAATTCAGCTATGTTGATTTACTGAATGTACGTGAACTAAAAATGCCAGTTTTTTAAAGGAAGTTTTGAATGTCTAACATAATCTTGCACTTTTGGCTACTTCTGTGTGGTTTGAACAATATCTACAGCACACAGTAAGATATTAAAAGTATTTTTGTGAAGTATGTTTGACAGTAGCCTAATATTGGATTCATAAAGCTCAATATAGACTTTCTAGGCTGAGGCATATAGAGGTAATCTAGGCTTTCTGTTCAGGAGTGGGAAAAGTGTAAATCCTTCCTACATTTCCCTTAGGAATTTTTCATATAAGCAAAGTGCACAACATTCCTTAGATTAGGCTTTTTTTTTTTAGAGAAGTCGCTGGCTATGTAAATGATTCACAGACTTTGGGAAAACAAAAAGCTGCAGGGGCAAAGTGGTCAATGTAAACAAAAACCCTAAAAGCAAATATTTCAACAAATGAATACTTTTTAACATATAAAATGCTTTTTACATGTGTGTGAAAGAAAACATGCCCTGTCTGCATTAAATTCACAAAACTGGATAAATGATTTATCATATTTTAACACTGATCTGTGCCATTTTTAATTTGTTGTGTTTGGTGAACATCCAAGCGTGGCAGTTGGCTTTGGAGGGTTGCTGTCGGAAGCCCTTGCCAAGAGTGCAGAAATGCCATATGCTGAGATTGCCCACTCAACAGAGGAGAGCGGCAACATCATGCAGCGTCAGTGGGATGAAAACCTGTAAACATGTATCTTTTTCATCCCTGTAAACAAAGACAGGAAAACAAAACATTCATTTGGGCAACAAGCGAGGACGATAATCCTGTCCTTACTATAACAGTTGTTTATAGTAACAGAAATGCACACAGACAAGCAAAACAGAGGATTAAAGGAGCTCAGGTCCTGATGATAAACAAAAATTTACATTGCTGCTTTGAATCGGAAGATTGCCCGTGACATGCTTTGTTTATTTTTTGGGAGCATGCTGCATGCTGTCCAGTTCAGCGTTGAGTAATCCTGTGTTTATGTTCAGCCGCATGCTGGGAACAAAAAATTTGTTCTTCGGTGCTGATCTTTTCCACACTTCACAGCACACATCAGAGCTGTCACGGGGGTCAAAATCAATTATGTGAGTGGATGGAAGTCCTCTTACGTAACAGGAGTGGCAGCAAACCTCACAGCTGAGCAGCTGCTCATCCTGTGAGTCCCGAGAGTCACTGTGGCATGGAATAATATCTGCACAAAATAAGGTTTATTTTTCCTCCAATACAGATTTTATGCATGCCTGAATATTCATTTGTGTTCTAGCCTTAATTTGCTGCAGCGAGTGAGTCACAGCTCCTCGGTGATGTATGTTATTTTTTATGTAACATGCTCAGATCCTTCCTGGCGGAGTTATTTTTGGTTGGGGTGTGTCTTAATGGGTGGTGAGCGCCTCTGGCTGAGTCGATGTTAAGGATGATGAACAACTACTAGGGTGGAATCGGCTGCGCACGTCAAACTAGGGAGGATGGAGAAAGTGGAGGGAGGCATTAACGAGAAAATTAAAGTTTCAGTCATTCAAGGAAGGCTACGAGACCTATGACAAGGCATGGGAGAGGTCAGGGTGGGAGAAAAGTTAGGCCAGTGCTGCTGCTGCCTACAGCCTGAAGCATCAACATGATGTCAGTGATGGATTTCAGATACTGGAGAATGAGCTCAGCAGCTCCACCTACATACATCCTACACTTGGTTCTCCAGGGACATGAGAATTCTCGTGCTGAGGTGAAGTTTTCAGGTCTGCAGAACAGTTAATGTGGGTGTAAATTGGAAAATGAGCCTGCTTCTGATCCTCTCCAGGACATGTGTTATTGATAGAGAAAATTGTCTATTTCCCGTCTCATTTTGCTGCCTTTTTTTTTTCCTCTTGTGGTGGTGGTTCGTGGTGGGTTATGTAGAGCAGTGATTGGCCCACCCTGCTGTTACCCACCTGGTCCTCCAGCTGGTGGTGCCCAATATTGGATTTAGCAGGCAAAGGCGTTCAACACTTTCTCTTTACTTCTGCAAAAGAGCGTCATTTAACGTGGTGGTGGTGAGCCACAGTCTGAGAGTAAAATTCTTTTCGGGGAAATGTTTTTTATTATTTTCTGCGTTAATGAACAGTTGTTTTATGGTGGTGGCGGCTCAGTTTCATTGCCACTAAAGGCAAATGTTGATCGTTGCTGCCGTTCTCCTTGCATATGAGGTCTCTATAACCTTAAAGGGGTAGTTTTGATGATTTAAAGTGGAGGTGTATTAAATGCTTAGTCATAGTTGGAATACACTGTAAAAAAAAAAAAAAAAGTTTATAGATATAGATATTTAAAATATTTAAAAATATTTTTTTTAAAAATTTGTTTCAAAAATTGGTCACAGTGAGCCGTTAACCTTATTTGTCATTATTTAGTTGCCTGAAAAGTAAATGGTTTCAACTGAAAATATTAAAATATTAACCATCATTCACCTTCACTTAAATAGTTTACTCAGTTAATTTTGAAATACAGATTTTAGGGGTTTCCAAACCTCAATGATTTGAGCTTCTCTAAAAAAGAAAACTAAATTATCTCAAGAAAAGATTTGTGGTTGGTAAAACTTAAATGTTTGAACTGGGCTTAAAAATCATAAATGTATTGCAGCAAGTTGTCTTGAAGTTTCGAGTTGAGTACAGTAGACGGTGGTTGGCATGCCCCCATTCTGAGAACTGAAATGGCACACATTTTGGGGTAAATAAAGTTTGTGGTATTGGATCGGTGCAAAGAACAACCCAACTAAATTTAACATACACTTAAACTGATTTTGATTTGTAGATTGGCCTTTTTTAAGCAGCTAAAATATGTTTGTTGCTGACTCTGTCCGCAGCAGTACGTTGCTTAGCTTCCATGCTGGTGCTCCTCTCTGCTTCTCCAAACTGGGGGCTTATCAACCGCCATCTACTGTAGATAATACACTGATTATGGATAAGTACCTCATACAACCCCTCTTAAGATAATTCCTTTACTATCCCTTTAAGTGCAGGAAACTGGCGCTTGTTGCTGGTGTTACAAGAATGTGAACATCTTACTTTTTAATCGTAGGGTTCAAATTCCCAGCGTCCACATTGTGGCTGCACATCTGTTAGTTCCTGTGGTTCAGAGATGCTTAGAATACACCAGGGACTACTGGCTGACATGTGACCGGGCCCAGTGGAAATACGACGTTAGCGTGTGATGCAGGACACAACACAGCATGGCTCACTAAGTCTCCCAGTTCCAGACCCAAATTCAACTCTTGTGCCTGACAAATGGAAGCAATGCATCTTTGTGCAGCTAAGTGAATAAACGGGGACTTAATGGGGACTAATGGTGCTCCGCTGTGAGTTTCTCTCTTTCTCTCTTTCATTCACCAATTCCTCTCACTCTGGCTCTCTGTCCTCTTCTTCAATCACTTGCTCTTGCCTCAGGCCCTGAATTCCTCGTCCACTGATTCCTACCAGGACTGGGGGAAATGGGGTGAGATGGCTCGCCTTTATTTAAACGGAGACTCTCAAAGTGCCTCATGCATTATAATGAGAAGCGACATCTCTATTCACACAAAGCTCTTTCTGTCTCCGCGCACGTTTGTCCTTCCCAGCGAAGCAGAATACCTTCGCCCTCTCGGCCTGACGATACATTTCCCACACACCTCTTTTTTTTAATGCCGCTTTTACCCCAAACATCTCACACAATACCCTTATTTTCTTCCTCTCTCCTCTGTCAACGCTAGAGTACCCTGTTTTCCACTTGGCTGCCCAGTGGGCTGTGTGAATGTGCCTTGTCAGTTATGTAACATCATTTCTTGAGTCGTTGCCTCCTGCTCATTGCCATTGCATAACCTGCCAGCTACTGTGCACCAGTCAATGAGGGTCCTTTTTCTCTGCCTTTTTGAGGCACAAATATGATCCCCTAATGGAGATGGCATTAAGCTCGGTGCTGAAAGTCAGGCCGCCCTCCCCTGCTCCCCAACACAGGTGAAACCAGTCCACCTTACAGCACAATGACCTGTTACACAACAGTAGGGGCACAGAGGAACAAAGTTGTTGTTCATCCAAATGGCATTTAAACTTTATACACTTAGAATCTCCTTTTTGATTCTATTTATTAGGGCTGAGATGATTCACTTACTTCCTGACTTAATACTGTCCCGATACCTAGGTGTTGATTCGATACATATTGTGAGTATTGCAGTTTGAATCTAAAATCTATTGCTATTTTTGTTCCAGACCATGAAAAAAAGTTGAATCATACACTTCTAGAGACTGTTTTTCACTGTCAAGTTAATGTAATGACGCTAGTTCACCCTGGATGCAAACTGAGGCAAAGATGCTTCTATGCAAATTGGAGGTAAAAAATAATGCATTTGATCCTGTTTTCATGACTCCATAGACAGATAGAGGTGAGAGGAAAAAAGGAGAGAGACTGGAGAAAGATGACAGGAGATTTGAGATTAGTCTGAGCCTGAGCTGTCTATAAACACATATGGTTGGTGTGTACATTGGGAGCAATTTTACAATTATACAATCAGTACACTGTGGAGGAAATGGTAGTCTAGACATTTCTTGACTGGACTGTCTTATTTCAACACTTTCAAAGAGAACTACGCCACTTGACCATGTTCTCATGCAGACACGGTCGATTTTAGTATGCCACTTTACAAGACTCAGATGATTTCACTCAAAGTAGTCTGAGCACATCTACATTTTCTGCCTCTGTCATATGATGTCTACCCCTCAGGGCTGATTATCCAATTACCAAAGGCTTGATCTGACGGTGCCATTCAAAGTGATGCAGTCCTGCTTCCTCTTTTGAAGGCACGGTCCACTACTCTGTGAGCTAGTCATGCAGACTAGATGTTTTTGAAGTCCCTATAGCCAGGACACAGTGTCCTGACCGGTCAGAGATGAGGTGCAATGTGGGGCAAGCAGTCCCAGGGGTTCAGGGAGGGCGAACAAGTCACGGTAACAGGGAGCAGTGGAGCAGCGGTTTGCCTGCGGCTCCTCTGACCAGCACAGACAGGATGCGAGTTAACTGCAGCCCATTTACGTCAGCCAGCAGGATTCACGAGGTCGGCCTCTTTTATTCACAGAGGGAGGGGGGAGAAAGGGAGAGAGCCTGGGGAGGAAACCTCGCCTTGGCTGAGGCGACAGACGACCTCCAGAGCTAAGTTTTGCCATGGGGTTGCATCAGCCACTGGGAGAGACGGGTCCAAATACGTGTTTCCTAGTCGCTCTTCAGCATCAGTCCCCGCCCTGCACAGTCACTGAGAGCTGCAGACATACAGCTGACCCTGAAAACATCAGTTCTTATGTTTAACAAAGCAGACACAGGTCAACTCACTTTAAGTTCAGGATGATCTTTTAAAACTCTTTTTCATGAAGTCTGTCCCATTTTTAAGATCTTTCAACACCTTATCTAATGAGGTACAGTCTGATTATTCATCGTGCAATTGTGCAGAACAGGACCGCAACTAATGATTATCTTCACATTAGTCGATTAATCTATAAAATGTTCCAAAAATAGTGA
This sequence comes from Lutjanus erythropterus, assembly GCF_056507025.1. Lineage (NCBI taxonomy): Eukaryota > Metazoa > Chordata > Actinopteri > Lutjaniformes > Lutjanidae > Lutjanus > Lutjanus erythropterus. The sequence continues at coordinate 21,328,684 of NC_139334.1, forward strand.
AAAATGCTCATCACAATGTCCCAGAACACAAAGTAGCATCTTTAGGTTGCTTCTTTTGTCCAAACAATAATCCAAAACCCAAAAACTCTTCATTTCCTGTCATAAATGACAAAGAAAATCAGAAAATTCTTATATTTAAGAAGGTGGAACCAGCAAATTTTTTGACATTTTGCTTGAAAAATGATCAGGGGTCACCCAGTAAGTTACTTTCACAGCTGAAAATTATACTGATTATTAGTTACCAAGGAAACGGATAACTGATATTTGGAACTGATGTGCATTTGGGGTAAAAAATTAAAATCTTGGTGTCAAAATTTAGAAACTTTAAAACTTTGTTGAAATGCCTCAAGGCTTATGTTTAATTCAAATTGAACTTTTAAAGATTATCTTAAGACAGAAGTGCAGGTCGCTGACAGCAGCAAATCTTAAAGCTGTCTGAAAATTTTAATACATAAATAAAAGAAAAACCTTGGGGCTTTAGAAAGTAAATAAAGTAAAATAAATAAAACTAGTAAAACTTAAAGGCCCTTAAGCATTTACATGTTCAATTGAAACTGAACTTTTCAATGTTATCTTAAAACAGAGGAAGCTAACAGCCAATATTGGATCTGATTATCAATGACTATTGGTCGTCCTCTCACAACAATTAAGTCTTGTGTAATCAAGAAAATGAGCTGCAGATTTGTCAATAATGAAAATAATTGTTAGTTGACAAACATTTTTTCTTTAATAGTTTTAGCCCTGGAATTTCAGCATATTGCCTGTAAATGTCTAATTTCTTCAAAATGCCTAGTTAAAGTCTTTCAGTTATTAAATGACGATAGCTACAAATAAATAAATAGAAGTGCTCCCTAAATCATCAAGATTAACAACAAGCAAAAAGCATTAAACAAAATTCATTATAGACACTGAGCACAGATTGTCCCTCAGTCAATAAAATATACTATTGCTGGTCATGTATGTGATGAATGAGTGAGTTTGTTTAATGCTTTTTCCTCAGCTGAAATCTCCCTCAAAGTCACCTCCCTTCTTGGTGAGTTTGAATGCCCCTGTGTGTCGGACTGAATGGCGATTGTCTTTAAGTTTAGTAAAAGGTCACAAATCCTTGAGGGCGTTTGTACTCCAGAGAACAGAATAGTAAGAGGATGTAGAGAAGGAAACACAGGCGACTTGTTTTTTCCTTTCTTAAATCTCTCTTGAGATATGAACCGGGGTTTTCTTTTTCACTAAATGTACTCCCCATGTTTGAGTCCTTTCTTTGCCTTTTGGGCCTCCGGTCAGTCAGGTGTAGTCAGGTGGATGGTGTTTATTAGGACGTGCAGTTATCACACTGCTGTGACAAAGGCCAAAAAAGAAAAACACCCGCGTGGACTCAGCTGTCACTGATAGATGTAGCGAATGAGAAAAAGGATGGATAGAGGGCAGTGTGTACGTGTGTGTGTGTGTTTTGGTTTATGAGTGTGTTTTGGACGGGTTTATTGTAGGAAGAGCTGAACAGATGGGTCCACATTACCAGAGGGTGCAACAGAACACAATCCAGCCAACCGTGATTTAGAGATATTTACAATAACATTGGTTACATCATGAACATGATGAACAGACTTGTTCATGAGCTTGTGATTTGATGTCTGTGTAAAATACATTGGAGCCTATTTAAAGGTCCAGTGTGTGAGATTTCCAGGGATTTATTGGCAGATCATGGCAGTAATGTAACAGAGTATCATAAGTATTTTTTCAATAGTGTGTAATCATCTGGAAATCAGAAGTGCTGTATCTTGCTGTGAATAATCCATTTACATATACATAGCAAGCGGGTCCTCATCCACGGATGCTGGCATGTTGCACTGCCATGTTTCTACAGTAGCTCAGAACAGACAAATCAAACACTGGCTCTAGATATGGCCTTATGGATAGAATCTGTTTCCTGAGGAAACTGAGATCTGTTAATGTGTGCACCAAGATGTTAACAAACCAAAACACTGGGTCTAGATATGGCCTTTCACTTTTTGAGCCGGTTTTGTAGGTTATCCAAACACATTTGAAAGAAGAAAATGAGATGAAGTGTTTGCAATCTGCAAACTCACCGCTCATTGCTATTTACGTGGCGCATTCTGCAAGTTGAAGAAGTGAACAGTTTTCTCATGAGGAAATGGATCAGCTCAGGTGCGAACACAGGGAACTGTGGAAGACCTGGAGTGCAAAAGGACAGCTGGTGTTCATCTCACACGAGGTTACAGATGTTACAGCCTGGCGGTATGAATAGTGAACAGTTCAACAGTTGTCAAACTGGCCCCCTTTGGTCTCAGAGACTGTATGCTAGTCCAATAAGACTGCTAACTGTGCTATCTGGCTAATAGCACAAGTGTGGTCAACTAAGACTCTTGGCATTGACAGTTTAGTCGACTATTAGGGAGCAACCCTTGAAACTAGCAATGACAGTTGTGCTGTGCACCACTTTGAGCCAGGTTTGTGATAGTGTCCATTAAGTTAACATCAGCTTAATCTGTGAAAAACTGATTGAGAATTGTCACGTCACTGTCACTGTCATAAATTTTCACTCATAACTGAGGTCTTTGATGATTAGTATTGACCCTCATGCTTCATTAAAGTGTGTTACATCAATGTACACTTCTTTTAAAGCTGTTAAACGACCAGAAACAGCAGCCTTTACAGTAGCAGCATGACAAACAGCGGACGTGGCGTTGTCCTCTTTGTCAAACGCATTAGATTTCCCCTCATTGCACCCTGATCGAATTATTGAGTGGCGAGAGAGCACCCATGTGAGATTTCACAGCCCAACCCCCTGGCGGACCTCCCTGCTGCGTTGCATGCTGGGAGGTCAGCTGCGTAAATGTTGTTCTGTGCTTGTACTAGTGCTTGTTTATCTGTTGTGACTTTTTAGGCTTCAGAAGGGAGGACGGATTTCCCCCTGACCCGGGGTGAATCTCAGTCCATTGTCAGCTCTGGTGTTTGGGCGCAGCTGCCCCGTCACTGCTGACAATTAAGCAACCATAATTAAGTCATTTGGAGAAAATGGGCTGTTAACGTTTTCCCTCTGAAGACTCCTTGTTAAAGTTCTGCTGCCTGATGTTCTGTCCAATTACAGTGTGTGTGTTTGTCGACCATTTGCTGCGGGCCTGCCTGCTCCCATGCTGCTCCTCTCCCAGACTGTCTGGACACAGAGAAATAATTGGTTTCACTCTTAATATGATCTGAAGTGTAAGTGAATCAAGTACCAGAACAAATAACATGAATCAAATTAGAACCTGCTTGAAGTCGTCTGATGTACCTCCCTCTTAGCAAGCAGAACGGATACTCTCACCAGCTGGAATATCACATGATTCATTCGTTTTCAGTGATGCTGAATCTGTTTGATGTTGAATTGATTGAATTTTTACTCTTTGCATTACATGTCTTATGACTCCAGTTTTCCAAGTTAGGCCAAATTAAAGACTGCTCCTGACTTCCCCTATCTAATTCTTTTGTGTTGGCGCCTCATAAATCTTTGTCTCATGGCCTGATAAATGAATAGTATCTTTATAACAGAAGAAAAAGCTAATTTTTTTTCAAAATAAAATACGACAGAGTGGGGGTTTCCCATTAGTTCTGGTCTTTTCCAGATGTTCAGAGCGTGCCTCTGTTTGTAGCTATGACATCCATTATGGCTTTAACCCTGTGCTGCATAAAGTGTGAATATGTCTGACCTTTTTAAATCAGGCATGAGCCATTCACAAATCAAATACTTTTTTCCGTTCAGCGAGGCAAAAGCAACTAAACCACTTACTCATGAATTATGAATGACAAAGTGCTGTGTTTAGATGAGATGTTGCCCTTTAATTTCATGCCAGTGGTAGCACTAATGCTGTCGTAATGCCGTTTTCATTTGGGCGTCAAGTCAATTTTTTCCTGCACTTGAGCCTGTTTGGTAATTTCCTGGCTCCAAATCAACTTAACTGTGCAGAGGAGGTGGGTGGAGTGCTGAGGCCGTGTTTATGTGCATCAGGTGGTGCAGTGAGTGCGCAGTTTCAGGGCATGAAATTGTGCTTATGTTTCCTCACATTATGTCACAAACAGGAGCTCTAACAGCAGTTTTTGTGGCGTGCACACACAGACCTCTTCAGAAAGCACAAAAACACTTTCAAGTATGTTAATTTTGGCCTCCTTTCCTTTTGATTAACGTTCAGCAGCGTCAGTGAAACCAGGCACTTGTAAACGCTGAGGCTAAATCAGTGAGAAGAGGAGTCAGCAGCCGCCTGTCTCCGTGATTTAAAGCATATTGACAATGCAATCAGAGAAGCCGACCGCAGACTGAAGAGCTTAGACCAGGAATTTACAAATGAAGTTAAGCAGCTTACGGTCGTGCAGGTATCATATGGTTTTTGTGATGATGACCTCTGACCGTTGCCGTTTCAGGTTTTCTCATCCTCCCGCCAGGACTTCAATGTTCCTGCAGTAACATCGCCTGTCAGCCGGTACTTAATATGACAGATGAACCATTGTCTTTATTGAACTTTTTTAGAGACACAACTTTTCTTGTCACAATTATTACATAAACGCCTGATTGCGATTATTTGAACTGGCCGCAGTCATCGTCCTGATTCCCCAGTATAAAAACAGCTGGATAGACTGCTATAAATGTCATAGTTCCATCACTGTTTCCATGCTGTTTTCCAGTGTTTGAGGTTTTACTGGCACTCAATTAATCATCTCGGTGCACTGCCTTCTTCTGCTATGGATTAACTGCACCTGAGTGGAGAATTAGCACCACTAACTCTTTATCTTGAGGTGCTCAACGTCTAATATTTGCATTATGGTAATGGATGGAAATGCACATTACTTTACATTTTTTTTCTTTTGCTGATTTTCCTCTAACTTTGTTTAAAATTTGTGCTGCATGATTGTGAACAAAGAGACAGCCCATTTTGGCAATAGTACATTGTTAAATTTTGATTATTGGCACCTGTTGTCAGTATTTATTTATTTCAGTAACTTTGTATTTTTTGAAGGAGCAGTATGTAAAAATGTAAAATGGGTACAGCAGTCCAAATGGCAAGTTGGAGCCAAAGATAATAACTTAAATAGGTTGACTTCCTTTCTATTATATGATCTATAGTTGAAGCAAATTGTTTCCCCCCACCCCCGACTCCCCAGACTCAGGGAAAGCTCTGCAGGCTGCAGGAGTTTCGCAGGAGCGCAAGACAGTCACACTATTGTAAATTGACAATAACAAACAGGTACAGGTCCTCCCCTGTGAGTTGATCAGCTGTTTATAACTGTCAGTTCCTTCTCAATGTAAAGTCAAGCCTGTTATCCTGAAAACAAAAGCCCACTGCTCTGAAAAGACACTCTGGACTTTGAGTTAAGTGACTGCCTGTCTCACTGCTGCCACGCTCCATTTACATATTGGTCAATTTAACAGTTTAACATCTTCTCTTTCTAAAAGCTTATTAATTTGTTACAACTCATAAACAGATGCTTACTCATTCTGCAAACATTCATCAGTAATTTGAACTTAATTAACGTAAAACCAGCAAACTAGAACAGTTATTCTGGGCAGTAGAAATTTAAAGGGGGACACTACGCCTGTAGCGTTGTTGACTTTTTTTTTCTCTATGAAATGACGCTGTTTTTATAAGACAGATTCTATCGCAGGCATGTGTTGTGATTGCTGACTTCTTTTGGCTCCGTTAACTGCCAGGCTTTGCTCCATCCAATCCCATGGCTAGAGCTCATCCTTGGGATTCAGAGGGGATTGTCAGTTCTTCAGCAGCTCCTTGAAAGCTCATTGAAAGTGGATTGCTATTACAAGGTTTCCCAAAATGTTAAGCCGTCCAGAATCTGACTCTGCTCTGTTTATCCTTGAGGTTAATGTTCAGTATTATAATGTTTTTCTTTATGTTGTGATATGAGGTGGTCCTTGTGTCAAACCCTGAATTATTGGAATGACTTAACTGGAGATACCTCTTAGTGGGTTTACAGCAAAAACAGACACAAATGTCAGGTGAGACGTCCCGCAGGTCTTCATCACTAGAGCTGCCAGTCCCACTGTTTACTTTCAGTCACAGGGGAATCCTTTGTTTGCTATCGAGGGAGGGAAATTGCAGTGTGTTGTGAGAGAATTGGCTAAAAGGATTTGGCACATCCTCATCGATGTTGACAATGTAGATGTGAAGATCCGGAGAGACTTCCCTGTGAACAGGAGCTTGTTTGTTTACACAAGTGGGTGCATTTACCCTCAGGTTGTTGCCATAATGAAGTAGAGATAGACTTGGTGGCATTTCAGTTTCCTCATTTGTGCCCACACGTTTACTATTTTGGGAGACGAAGAACCATCTGAATCAGCCCATTGGTGCAGCCGTTACATCATTTTTATTCCTCAATTTGTTAGTTTTATTTATTTTAATATTTCATATTTGCATGTATGAAAAATGTCAACCCAAATACATATTTTCTGGCTTTATGTCAGTGGTCAGGGCTATATGAAGGATTAGAGGCTCGCTCGGAGCTGGGGGTATAAACATCTGGGCCAGAGGCAGATCCCCTCCACCTCCCCCACTCTATAACTCCCACAACACATAATACAGACAGACAGGCTCGCCCCTCTTACAATAACAACTGGCCTTTAAAACAGGGAGCTGTTAAACAGTGGACAGTGTTACTACACACAGACAGACTCACAGACAGAGCAATGAAGACAGACTGACACGGCCCTGATGTCGGTTTCCATTCATACGCTGACTTTTCAGATGTGTCTGGAGGTATGTCTGCGCTCATGAGTCAGTCAGTGACACTAACACAGACTAAATACGCAACATTGAGGACACGCTGGCAGTATTTTTAATGCTGTAGAGGTGTCAGGACGTATATGAGTGTCCTCAGATTTTAGGAGCAAATAAATCACATCCACTCACACACAGAACAAACACAATAAGCCCTGGCTGGTTTCATTTAGACTCTCTTTAAACAGTGTGTGAAGGTGTTGAAAGGTTTGTAGCAATTCTATAATTTACAAGAACCAGGCCTTGTGCGCTTAGTTAACTGATAATTGGATGCACAGACACTAGGGCTGCACAATTAATTGAAAGTTTATCAAAATCACAATATGGCTTTCTGCAGTTTTCAAATTGCAATATTTGTTAAAGGCAAAACATGTCAAAAAACTTTGAAATGAATGAATATTGTGAGGCAGGGATGTCTACAGACTTAAGAAAACATCTTCATTTGGTACAGATTCCTGCAAAAAAAAATCATACCAGTCACTTTAACATGTTTTTCAGTCAAAATAAGAATAATAATGTAAATCTTATCATTACCTCTAATATCGCAAATCATATCACAATTGCAATATCAGTCAAAATAATCGTGATTAGGTACTTTTTCAAAATTGTTCAGCCCTAATAAACAATGTTAACAGGTTAAAATGTTGGAATATTTTGTCAGGTGTGCTATTGAAGCTGAAGAACTGAAATAGACTGAAGTGTCTGTTAAAGTGTAGGAGGAAAAGCAGTTGAACTGACATCTCAGAGCTGTTAAATTCAGATAAAGAGATGCAAACAGCTCAGATGTCAGTAGACGTCCATCTATGAAAGCAGTCGAACTGTAGGTTGACGAATAAGCAGTAAACTTGGGTTGGGTAACAGTGTAATTTCAGTTGTAAAAGAACAAACTTCTCAACTTCAACAATGTTTTTTATGTAGAACATTTTAAACATCACACAAACAAAACCCATCCCTAAAATCTCAGCCTATCAGTCCGTCACCAGGGCATTTTTACAATGTCGTGTGTGTCTCGGAGGAAGCACATGTTATATCCTTCCAGTTGAACTTTCATTGAAATGGAAAGAGATGAAACATCAAGGTCAGACAGACCTCATCTACTGGTCCCGTACATACTTTTCCTTTTAACTGGAGTGATTGCGTTTCGTGTTTTTGTGGCCGTCCTTTAATTTAAGAGCAGATTATTGATTTGAAGAGTGATTTATTACTCCAGTATCTTTAAGAGTGATTTAAAATTTCCGGTAGTGTCCAAGTCAGCATTCCTCTGCTCTTAAGTGATGATGGGAGGTCTTGCAGTCTCTCACCCTGCACCCATCTCCAGCTATTCTCCAGGGCCTTGTTGTTGGCCATTTGTCTTAATGCTGTAATTGACGGGGATAATTGACAGTCAAACTGATTAGTGAGTAAACGGATACCTCTGCTGGGGACGGTCGAATCCTGATGAGCATTTTTCACACATAACATAACAAAATGCTTCTCGCCCAAATCAAATTTAACTTCATTGTGGAAAGAAGGAAATTAATTTGGTAAAATGTGAAAAAATGCACAGAAGAATAACAAAAAAACTGACAAAATAGATGCATAAATCCATAAAAGGAACAATACCAAGTCTGAGTTTTCTCTTAACTGCTACCTTCTCTCCAAATGAAAGTTAAAACTCCTGGGCCACATATGTTCGGATATGTACTGCATTAGGGCTTCACAGAACCATTATTTTCATTAATGATTAATCTGTCGATCATTTTCTTGATTAATTGATCAGTTGTTTATCCATGAAATGTCAGCAAATGGTGGAAAATATCCCAAAGCCCAAGGTGACGTCCCCCAGTGTCTTTCTTTTTCAGTCATGGTAGACTAAAAGACCAGAAATATTCACATTTGAGAAGCTGAAATCAGAGAATTTGTACAGTTTTTTTCTTTGAAAATGACTCAAAATGATTAATTGATTAAAATAGTTGCCATTTATTCAATAGTTGACATACATACATATCAGTTAATTGATTTATCATTACATCTTAACTTCAGTGCTCATGCAAGACTGGATGTTTGTAATGCTTGTTTTATTTTTCCTCCATGAGTGTTTTATTGAAGCTAAAACTGTGGATTGGTTTCGAAAGGTCTGTTATAACTCAGAAAAATTACGTTGCTACTCGGACTTAAGCCATTCACATAATGATATGTAACATTTTGCATTAATGCAAGAAGAATCGGGTATCAGATTCATGTTATGCTTTTCGTGATGTCCATATTTAGTCATAGTTTGTCCCCCAGGTTTCTTTTAATGAGATGAAACATTTTTTTAATGCAATATGAAGCTATCAAATTCAAGTTATCCTTTTCATGATATCCATATTTAGTCTTCCAGGTTTGTTTTTGTTCAATTTTCTTGTGTCTTTTGGACATAATACCTCTTTACATTCCATACAGCTCAGAAACTGAATAAATATCTGATGTCTGATTTAATTTGCTTCCTGACACGACGCCGACAAAGGAATTTGACAGCACTTTTTTAAAGGTTATGATACATATGGGAAAGCAGCTAGACTGAGGAAGTAATCGTGTGTATGTCTGTATACATGCTGTGTGTGTTTTTGACTGAGGGTACGTAGGAAACAATATCCGGCCATTTGTGCCCTGCCTTGATAAGAGAAGGTGTTTCCTCTGCTGCCGGCACGACTCCTTGGGGCCCATTGTGTGGAAGCAGCAGGGATTTATTATTGGAAAGGGTATAATTAGGGTCCCTTGCTTGTCTAGGGGGGCGGTCGGTCTGAGAGAAAGGAGGAAAAATGGGACGGAAATGGGGTTGAAGGGCCGTCTGCAGCAGGATGGCTATACTGTAAACTGGGGGAGGGGTGTGTGTGTGTGTTTAGAGGGGTAACACAAAGGATCTGGGTTGGATGTGGGCACCCCCCACTGCTCCAGCTGGACTGGGACTCACGCCACTGTCTGTCTATCCCGCGATGACATCATCACTACATCCTGTGTGGTTCGCAGGCATTCCCAGCATTTCCCCGCCTCCCCCAGTCACTCAGTTGGCACGATGACAGGATTTCCCCCCGGCCACATCAGCCCAGATACGCAGCACAGGCTGATCATTATTCTGGAGAGTGAAGCAATGGGGGGACGTCACTCCTCTGTGTGATGAGTGATTGAACGGCACATTATAACGCATACAAAGCCCGACACAATCGATGGAGAAAATAAAGGCTGTTGTTTGTAGAAATGTATATAAATGCTGCTTTATGTCAATGCTTACGCTCACTCCCATCCCTTTTGTCTCTGTGTTTTGTCTTTCATGTGCAGCTGAAAAGGTGTCATCACTGGGGAAGGACTGGCACAAGTTGTGTCTCAAGTGTGACCGCTGCAACAAGCTCCTGAACGCTGGAGGACACGCTGAGGTCAGTAAGACGCCACCAGTTACAGCACAATACTGTCCCCTCACTGCTGACATTAAATGCATCTGATGCAGATTGAGGAACCTGTCCTGTGCTGCAGCTAACAGTTGAAGTAACTAAGCACTCAAGCACTGTGTAGTTTTGAGGCACTTAAAGCTCCTACAAGGAGTTTCTTAACTGGTTATGAAACACTGATACTGATGCCTCTTCTTTAGCTTTAATTTCAATATAGTTATTGCCCGCCACAAGAATGGATTCTGCTTTAATTCAGATGAAACAAGTCTGTATTTACATTTTTCCAGGCAAAGTTACAGCAAGTAATATGTTAGCCAGTAAAAATGAATCAGAAGGAGAATTCTGAATGGTGCCATTCTGCTTATCATTGCTTATTTCCTTTTACTTAAATGAGAATTTGAATTGGAGACTTGAAATATTTTTATTTTCCTCAGTAGATCTCACTACATCGTTAATCTAATTGAATTTCATAATTAATAATTAGCTGTTTATTCTAAAGATTGTCAGAAAATTGGTGACAATACCCATCACGGTCTCCCAAGGTGATGTCTTCACATGGTTTGTGTCCAACCAGCAGTTCAAAACGCAAACACATTGACTTTACAGTTATTTACTGTCCACAGCTTCTTGCTTACCAGCACTTTAGCGAGTGTTTCAACACAGTCATCCTGGCTGAGTCAGCCTATCTATGAAAAATGTCAATAAATGATGAAATTTTAAAGGAAAGTCCACAAGATATGGGCTTTAGCTCTGCAAGTGGGTCAGTGATATGGACTCTTTCCAGCCTGTACCGCTGTGTGCACGGAGCACGTCACTAAACATCGCCTGAGGAGTTCACTTCCTGCTGAGCCCATTCATGCTAACATTATACCGCATGCACTCAGTGGCTAAAAGTGTCCACCAAATGGCTTCAGCTATTCTCCTCAGAATTGACTCTGAATCTCTGTAAGTTCTATTTTCAGTAGTTGTTTTTTTTTTTTTTATAAAATATCAGTACAGTAATGAGGTCAAAGGCCAACAACCCCCGTGCCTTTGTTTCTTTACAGTTCATTGATTCATGTTGTGAAATCTAACAAGAGGAAGCCCGTGCTGCAGGTCATGTATTGATTTATTGACCCATTGCCTCCACAGTGGATCCTCAGTGAAAAATGCTAAGCGTGTGGTATATTCATGCTTTTAGGAAACCACAAAACTATGTAAAATTATAGCTATAGTTACACAAGAATTGTTTTTTATTGAAAATCTCTTCACATACAGTATGAGTCGTGTATGTCAAGGCACTATGCAAAACATGCGGTCCTAGATGTAGGGACTGCATGTGTGTTAACGGCTAACATGCTAGCTATCCAGGAAGATGGCTTTAGTCAGTCACATTAGCTGTGTCCCAAAAAAAATCACGACTAAAGCGTTGACTAAGATTGTGACATAAAATTAAAATGGAGTTCCACTGACTGAATTGTGACCAAAACAAAAACAAAGGACTAAAATGTGACTTCAGCTCACTAAAACTTTAATCGTCTGACTAAGACAAAAACTAAATTAAAAACTCTTGTCAAAATTATGCTACAGAACAGACTGGTTGACTGGAAATGCTCTGCTACACTTTAATTAGTATCATTAGTAACTGCTGTGTTTAACCTGCTATTCTGTATCAATATAGCTGCTGTGAAACAGGTGTTTTAATGTGTCAAGTTTCACCAAACTTTGTTTACCTTCTCTCCTGTGAGTGAATCCCCTGATGAAATTTCACCATTTTTGGTGTGACTGGGCCTTTAGACTGGAAGAATGTCTTTTCAAGTGTTTTTCGCTTGGTAGAGATATGATGTTCTCTCCTTTCATTTCACAGAACTTGTGATTTTTGTACAGGAAATTGCTGAGTGCATGCCTTTTTCCTGCCTTGTTGTGTGTCTGGTTGCATCTGTTAATACGAATCGTCCTTGTGGGAATTAACCCCCTTAGCGTTACAGGATGAGTTTCTTTCTTCCTCTCTCTGTTATATAATCACACTGCAGTATCACATCTCGACACAGATTCCCCCGGCTGTGTGCGCTGCTCACTATCTGGCACTTTCACCCCGGGGGTTTTCTTATCGTGCCTTTATCTTTTTTTCTTTTTGCCTTTCATGACCCAGCCAACGATTCAGTTCTCACTCTCTCACTCTTTCTCTGTATGTGGGTGAATATCAGACACACACCTTTCAGAGTCTCCCGCTCTTTTCGCCACACAAAAAGGATGTGATCTCAGCGTCTTTTGTGCACAGAGGCAATTTCCCTGCAGACCTCAAAGGATGCTGCTGTGCTGTTTAATCTCTGCATGATTACAGTAATGTAGTCACACAATCTCTCTCTGAGGCCGATGCTCTCCCTCTTCTCCCCCTCCGTCCCGTCTCTCTCCATGGACGCCGTCCAAATCCCGCCCCGGCCTGCAGCGCCATGCCATGAGCCGGACTTTAGTAGGCGAAAACTCAATACTCGATCATCGTCATGGAAACAGAGTGAGGCTGAGAGGCAGTACATGTAAAAAAAAAAGAGAGAGAGAAGGCATGTAAAGGGACTGTGGTTTTGTTTGATGTCATCTCAGGCCTGGTATGCAAAAGGTTCTGACCCTCAAAGTAAGACTGACTGCTACTTAAAAAGGAGTCGGGGGCAGGATGAAGCTCATTGTGGCCTGTTATCTGTGGGCCAAAGGAGGGCAGAGGCTTCCTGAGGCTTACCTTCATCTCACAGTCATAACTCAAATCAGAATGTGCAGAACGTACTCCGGAACTCAATCTCCAGGGATAAACATCATTTTCCTCCATTTTGGCTTGAAATTAAGAAAAGGGAAATTCTAACAACTGCAATTCCATGATGACTTCCTCTGGTCATGAAGCAAATAGGAACTTGTTTAAAGCTCCAGAATAGCTTTTAAAAAAGGGTCTTGAGGTGAGATTTTTTGTTGCTGTACGTTCGTGCCTACGTTACCCACAATACAACTTGCAGATAGTTCTGCTATATACACAGTCCAAGATTTAGGTGTGCTTTGTTAGAAGTGGCTAATGTAGCCTCAAGGCGCTAGCCTCAGGCAGAGACCAGGAGCAGGATCCAGTGGTCTGCTAACCTCATTCAACACCACACCTCCACATCTTTTTTTATAGTCTTCAGTCCCAACCCATGCTGACTCAAGTGACATCACCTGTGGAAATTTATCAGATTTCATGCAGCTCCTTCTGGAGTCATCTTTTTTTTTTCATGCTTGTAGTAGTACTCTCCAAGGTAGCTAGTAATTAGGTAAATAGACTTTGAGGTGTAAGAGTTCCCTCCTAGAAAAAATATATTGCTGTTACATCAAAGTGTGTTCTTTTCTTTTCTTTCCAATGTGTTTTTTTTTCTTGTGAACTACTAGATGTTTTGATTCTTTAGACCTCTAAAATCCTTCAAATTATAAAATCCAAGAAGGGAAACCAACTCTTATGTGGAACTGCCCAGCTTAATGCCATGCCTGTGATGATGGATCACGAGAAAACACTAAACAGTGCTTTGTTTTGAGGAATCACAAGTCAAAACGGCCAGGAACCACCATCTTAGGACATGTACAGTACCACAGTTGAGGCAGTTGGGCACAAAGAGGAAGAGGAGCAGGTCAGGAGAGAAGAGAAAGCCGAATAGATGGAGAAGACAGATTTCAGAGTCAGGATGTGGGAAGCTGACTGCTGAGAAGAGAGTGGGCTGTGTAGAGATGGTTAATCCATTTTTAGGGTCCCTCTGCTCCTTGACGTCTTGCAGGACCACAGTGATACTGTACAGACGACTGTTAACAGACTGCTCAGTTCACTTGACAATGAAGCCCTCTGTGTGTCCTCTCCTGAGAAAGTCATCAGTTCTTAGTCACGACTTGGCACCGGCACCCAAACCTTCACGGATCTCATAAATGTCAAACGGGACGTGTGAAAGGAGAGACTTAAAGGGATGGTCCTATCTTTTTGAAGCAGGGTTGTGTGAGGTACTTACTGACACAGTGTATTACCAAGGGCTGTGACGGTATGTTTTTTTTCCTTACTGCAGTGACAGAGCAGCATATTCCTGCGGTGGCGGTTTAGTGAGACTGCCTTAACCAATTACATTTTATTGGACTTAATTGAAACTTTGTGTCATAAGAGTAACATAGCTCCTTGAAGGAATAGGGCAGTGTGTAATGTGCAGCATGTAAGTGACTGAAAGCCAGCAGCAACTTTCAACTTCCAACTTTATTTGTCCTGAAGGACAATTGGGTTTGCAGCAAGACAGATAAAAACAAAAGACACATGAAGAAGCAGACTGAGAGTGACAGTGATGCCCATAGTGAAGAAGAGAAGTAAGTCATCCCTCTGGCAGTAAATGTACAGTTTAACGAGCCACCTGCTGATGTGGCCAAACAGCCATCCTTGTGTTGATTGACAATTTTTGTCAGGTTATTACTCCCAACTGGCGCCCCCAAAACAAACTAAACAACAGATAAAAATAATAATAATAAGACAAACACAAAAGCCACCACAACAGCACAGGTTACAGTACAAGACCAACAGCGAATGCCTGAAGAGTGAACAATGACTGTATTCTGCAAGTATTTATCCATTTTGTCCATTTCAACAGTTGTTGTTGAGGTTGTTGACCAATCTGAGGCTGTGTTCCTGCGATCATCGATAGATGTGTTACTAGATCCATGCGCTGAACTCAACATGAGATTGACCCTTCAAAATAAAATTTGCGGTGATGACAGTAATGAGCTCAACCCCACGGTCGGCATCACATGACCACGGTATTGCATCACCAAAGTCTCACAACAACATAAACTAGCTGACTGAGGCAGCAATAGACCAGCTTTCACATTTTCTGCAAGTTAAAATGACATATGAGTCATTTGCTGGTATATTTGGTCTCTATAACAGCATTTTCCCATCAAAAAAAGGCTATCAGATGGCAAAATTAAGCGATGGAAATATTATAAATATAGCGTACACTTGTACTGATATGAATTTTTTAGGTGGCTAAAATTAGTTTTCTTGCTGGCCCTGTCCACAGCTGTACATTGCTTAGCTTACTACACCAGTACACCTGCTGCTCCTCCAAACTGGGAGTGTGCAGCCGCCATCTACTGTAGTTAATACACTGACTGTGAATAAGTACCTCATTCAACCCCACTTCAAAAAAAATCCGACTATCCCTTTAACAGTAGCTGATCCTGTCACAGGTAATTCATTATTAAAGGTGAGAGAACAATCCTTTTTTCTGCCACACCATCTTCTGAGGAAAAGGAGCTCATGTGGCCAAAGCAGAAGGGATTGTGGGTAGTCTGTCCCCTTTTCCCTCACCACCCAGGGCCTGGCGCTTTGCCCATGGCATTCTCTTAGTTCTTCTCTTCTATGGGCATTGGGCTCTGGACCAGTGGCCACCCTGGCTGCCCTCAGCCCTGATCCCCTACCCGAGCCGATCACATGCTCCTGCAGTGACCGCCACATTCCCATCATGCATCAGCAACGGGCCATCTATGTCTTACACTGGCCTTCTTTGCCCCTCAAGTGGCAGACGGTCACAGACACGTAGGTTGCGCCGAAGTGTGGCGCTGAACTCATCAACAAAGAGTGATGAGATGGAAAAAAAGAGCCCGTCTCTCCGTTTTTGGACACAATCTCTCCATCTCCTCCTCCACCCACGAAAAAAAGATCAAAACCAAAATATATGACGTCAGAGATATGCGTGAAAAATCTGCCTTCCCCTCGCAAGTCATGGTTAAATTTCCTCATTTGCTTCATCAATTTTTTTGAACCTTACATGCCTGTTGAGTTTGTTTTGTCTGTATGTCATGGTGTTTTCTGTCTCTGCAACAGCACGATGGGCGACCCTACTGCCACAAGCCATGCTATGCTGCCCTCTTTGGGCCAAAAGGTAAAGTACACGTCATTTTTTTCAACATAACCTACTTTACATTCACATATACTATGTTTATGCATCTTATCCAGACTTTGTCTTATACACTGCATTTTAACTGGATGCAGTATCTGACAAATAATGAAAATGATTTTTGAATAAATCTTATATGTCTGAATGATGCTAGGCAAGTGTACATTTAATATTTTATGGCTCTCTAATGACCAAATCCTTGCAGAAAGAACTTTGATATCAGCAGTATGAGAGAGGCTGCACTCACAGCCCTTCAGGCATTTTTTTAGTTCGACCAAAACCATGGAACAGCTACACAGAGCACTTAAAATGTAATACCATGAATTTTTGTACAATAATTAACATTTGGAGTAAAGTGTACTGTACTGTATAGTGCACAAAGTATAATACAGTTGTGTTTGTGTGTTTATAGGTTGTGAGTGGTCATTGAAATTTAAGTATGAGTCCTTGAAAAATCATGGATTGTTGGAGGTTTCAGACTATTCAAACATCAGTTATTATGTTTTAGTGCAGATCTCAATACCATATGTCAAAGTAATGTTTCCTCCTCTGTGGTTGCAGTTACCAAGGTGTTTTCACTTCCTCTCTTGTACCGTTTTCAGGTGTGAACATTGGCGGCGCCGGCTCGTACGTGTACGATACTCCAGCCAACAACAATCCGTCCCCCACCAGCGTGGATTCAGCCCCCAAAACTGAGGAGAAGCGAGTGTTCGCACCCAAGGCGCCATCGAAAGGTAAATGAGAAACAAGAGTGTGTATTGATACTGTCTGTTCTGCAAACTGTGGATTTATCAGCAAGTGCTGGCTGGAAGAAAAAACTCCTTGACTGGGGCGTTTGTCCTTTAAGACTTTTGTTGTTTTCAAGAAGCTGCAGGCCGAGAGGAAAGCTGCTGCTGACTCAATGATAAGAACATCGATACTGAAAGTCTTTGGGGACTTCAGGAGGATTTTCTCAGACGTGTTAGATAGGGTGGGTGTTCTGGGAAATCCCTGTCAGCAGGAAAAAATGGGTGTTTTTCGTCCATTTATCTTTGCTGTGCAGTTTTCAGTTGGTGGCTCTTTTCCATCCACTTGGCTGTTGAAGCTAGAAAACCCAGCAGTGACTCCGGAGTTTGACCTTTCTGTATCTAAATCCTTTAAATGTATGGGGGCTAAATTTGGAACACGACATTAAAACTTGTGAATGTTTAGCAGCTTTTTAAAAATATATTTTATTTTAGTACAGTTTGTATAATTCATAATATTATGACAGCAAATTAGTGCCAATGTGGAAGAGGGAGGGGAGGATATTCTAAGAAAAAACTGTTTATAGTCATACTGGTATTACCTCACAAATTTCTTAGTGGTTATTACAGTTTTTAAAAACTGTTTTTAGTATCTCACTACAACCTGTGAAAAAAAAACTCTGAGATTCCTGAGTTGAACATTTATGAGCAAAAAACACTGATATTCTCTGAGATGAAAATGATGAATTTGCAGGAAAAAACTAAAAGTGTACAAGAAAAAAAATAGATAATTTTTCTGAGATTCCAAATTTATAAAGTCCTGAATTTATAAGGGGAAAAACTTGGAAATTCTCTGATATCAAAGTGGTAAATTTCCAGGAAAAAAATAATAAATCACAAATTCATGAGAAAAAAAAGTACTCATTTGCAGGAAAGAAATCAGAAATTCTCTGGAGTAAATTTACAAGAACAAACCCCTTTTTTTGTCATAATATACAATTAAATATACAAGGTGCAATTGTATAATACTGCATCACTATAATTAAATCTGCATGTCATAACCTTCAGTCAATAATGCAGCAGGATCTCTATAGAAATAAGTCATTTTAACTTTTAGTGTTTTTATCCTGTCTTGCTTCAGACTTTATTTTTTTTACTTTTATTTCTACTATTTTTTAGTCTCTGCATCTTGATGTTTTATGTAAGATTGAATCTGTGTGCTTTTCTTCATTGTTTTTTGTAAATATTTGAAATATTGTGTTGAATGTAGGTTATTTTATGCCAGAATAAAACCAAACTAATGTCTTTGCCTTATGGCTCCACCTGCAGTTCCCAGCAGAGCACTACATGCACACTAAACATTTATCTGCTTCAATGATTGGCTGTTATAAGAGGGAGTGAAGTGTTTTAACTTGGCAACCACAGTATCTAAATTGGCAAAATTAGCCTCATTACTCAATAATTCCCTCTCGAAACA
This sequence comes from Lutjanus erythropterus, assembly GCF_056507025.1. Lineage (NCBI taxonomy): Eukaryota > Metazoa > Chordata > Actinopteri > Lutjaniformes > Lutjanidae > Lutjanus > Lutjanus erythropterus. The sequence goes on from NC_139334.1 coordinate 21,346,990, forward strand.
TATAAAAGCTCTTTCGGACTTGGCTCAATATTATTTTTATATCCCAACATTATTAGTACATTGGTTTTTTACACCCAACTGGAAAGATTAGTGGTTTGAATGATTTCCCTTGCCGTACCTTTTCAGTTTTTCCATTTCCCTCAATATTATAATGTGTGTGTGATGTGTCTGCAGCTGGCAGCATCACCACTTTCTCCGGAGAAGCCAACCTGTGTCCCCGCTGCAACAAGAAGGTGTATTTTGGTGAGTGGTTCCACACTTCTGGGAGACAAGCTGAGGGGAAAAGGTGCGAACCTGCAAAGTGGTCGCCACGTGTCTCACAGGTGTGTGTGTTTCTGTGTGTGTGTGTGTCACAATAGCTGAGAAGGTGACATCACTGGGCAAAGACTGGCATCGACCCTGCCTGCGCTGTGAGAGGTGCAGCAAGACTCTGGCTCCTGGCAGCCACGCAGAGGTGAGAAACAAGGAGGTGGAAATAATGAGGAAGGAAAGATTAAAATGTGAAGGAAAAACAGATGAGCAGAAATAAGCAGAGAGGAAACACTGTGTCAGAAATTATCATAATAATACAGTAAATATAATAATCTTTATTTATAGATTTCTTTTCAAAATGACATCTCAAAGTACTATTTAAAATCATCACATTTTAAAATAAAACCGATTCAAAGAGTTCAAATTAATGCAGAATATACACTGAAGGAGTCTGTTTATGAGTCATAAGAAATCATTACTAATCTTTTAGAAGGACTAGATTTATTAAAGGTTAAATTGACCAATATGTTGATGGAATCTGGCACGATATGACTTAAAAAATTGTCTCCATATTCCATATCTGGTCTCATCACTATATTGATATAATATTAATACGTTGCTCAACCCCAGCCTGTCATTGTGTAACGCTTATCAGCTGCAGTCCAGTCATCCTCTGGGTCAAACAATCATACATTCAATTGAACAAGTGAATGAAGTGCAAACTTCAGTCACACAAATGAGAATTTTCACAGCCATATCCAGCTCCCTCATTACACCTGTTATCAATACTCAACAAATAAACACTGTGTCACAGATAAATAGTAAAGAACATGTGTAAATTTTCCTACAATCCTGTCATCAACACCAGTAAATGAAAATAGTGGTTAAAAAAGAATGAGTGATAAATAAAAAATACAAATACAATAAAATGTAAAATAAAAAAACATACACCTTTCTCTTGCACAGATATATGGATAATTGTACAGGCTTCTTGCGCACGTGTTGTAATATACACTTGGTGTGTAGCATTATACCAAAAAAAGTAGGTATAAAAATGGATTTAAAATAGAAAATTGTACATAGATTTGGATTGTACAGGATACAAGCAGGAAAATCACACAACAGTTACACAGTGTGAATAGATATAATTGTACAGAATGACTTCACAGTAGATAGACAGTATTTACTCCATGTATATATAAAATAAAGACATGCTGTATATACTGATTGATATACTCATATAAAAGGATACAGTATAAAATATTAGTGTGAAAAAGATATGCCGAACCAAAACAAAGAGATAACTGAAGAAAAACTGTGTGGGAGTGCAGAAGTTAACACCTGATTCACATCATGAAAAAGGTCAGAAATCTTTATCATCACTGAGGATATACAAAAGCTTTCCTTTGTGACTGTCTTATCAGCCTCTCACCAAATAATAAAAATCCCCTTTCAACTTGTTTTATCTAAACATTTTACTGATGAGTTATAGTGCAGGATCACTGTCATATCTGGTATCTGGTGGAGTTTAATGACTTTGCAGTGAACTTCATAAACACCTTCATTGTTTATTTACGAATTGTCTGAATTCTCTGTGTTGCTTTTCTGTCATCAGAACTCAGTTTATATATCTTGACTCTCTCTCCAGGTTTACCTCAATTTAAATTGATCATAGAATATATAGTAATACATATTTTGTTGTAGGTACTCACTCAGTTTGATAATCTTTTGTATCTTGACAAAGCAGCACGCTTTGACTTTTTGGTGACAGAAAAATAACACTTTTATTGCGGTAATGTCTGTATTATTTTATGTTGCAGCATGACGGCCAGCCCTACTGCCACAAACCCTGCTATGCCGTCCTCTTCGGGCCCAAAGGTAACCGCTAGGGGATGCTGTCAACCCACCACTTGTCAGCTACACTTGAAATGTCGTATATGTCTGAGCACATGATCCACGCTGCTGCACATGTTGCACATAAAATTACTCAAGAGCCATTTCATCATAACGTTGTATTGAGCCCGTGCAGGAAATGTGTTGCAACCTCTCCTTGCTCACGCTGCACCTTCTCTTTGCCCTCTCTCTATTAACTCCTGAGTGACAAACCCTCTGCTGTCCCTGTGGTCTTTCCAGGCGTCAACACTGGTGGTGTGGGCAGCTACATCTATGACAAGGAGCCCAGTGCAGTGACCCAGCCTTGAACCTTTTGTCCCCCTCAGCCTCATCCCTCTTCTACACAACACTGACCATCAACCACAGTATTATTATTATGATTTGTAGCCTTTATTCTCTCCCCCAACCTGTGCATTCATACCTGAGACAACCAGCCTTCTGCTTCTCCTTTAGTCTGACCTGCTCCTGGCTGATTTAGCACCAAGAGGAATGATTTCAGTTTGCCTAGACATGTGTTACATCACATCCAGCATCCCCACAATGATCGATATAGGTTATTACACACCATTCAAATGACTTCAACCATGTTTACACCTTTATTCCTGTATGTGAACACATTAAATGTCACCACAGAGAAAATATGAAGGTCTTATATTTCAATTTTGTACCCTGAAAACAGCGTGATTGAGGATGTATGTTTAAAAAAAAAACAAAAAACGATGGAAAGTTATTCTCAGGTGTGGAAAAGTTGCATTGTGGGTCACGTTGACAGCCAGAGGAATTTCACCTCGGAGGCCGCTGCACGCACAGGTGGTGCTCGGGAGGACTTTGCCAATAAATCTGTATTTTACAAATGCCATATTTCTAAGTTTGGCTGCCTGACAACATTCCTTATGTGAAAAAAAGTGAGAAAAGAAGTCCTAAAATATTGTAAAAAGGTGGGAAGGTGGATCTCTCAGGCGACTGTTACTGTACATGAAAACATCCACGAGGCTGTATCAAATCGACATGAATTTATTTTCATTTTGAGCATTCGTAAATAACCTGTTTTATGTCAAAATCTGGATAATGAGATATGATGTGCTAATAAATAACACAAGAGTCTTGACGCTGTTGTTATACATAACACTATTTTTTAAAATGAGGCAGAATGTGGGTGAAGTTTTGGGAAGGGAGAAATGTATTTATTACTTTAATTCAAGGCCTTTTAAATTTCATCAGACATTGTACTACTACCCTTTACGGGACTGATTATGGAGGTAAAACAAGCCGTTATAAGCTGTATAAATCTCTAAGATCAAGATTTTTATTGTTATTTTCAAAATAAAATAACCCTGCTGTTATTTTCCGAGAGATGACGCGCTATTTGAAGTATTATATTTTTTGCCATTTAGCAGAAACAGTAGCTTAGCTTGTAGAAGACACTACAGACAAGTCATTCTGTAAGAATGTGCACTAGTATTATTGTGTTATGACTGTTACCGTGTTTGTTTATTACCTGTTGTACATCGTAGGGCTTCATAGACATCGCAGGGCTCACTGTGTAGACCTGCACTTCAGCCCTGCTGCATTTCGTCTTTTTATTCCCTTGAATAAATATTTCAGAAACTCTTCGTCCGTGCTGTTACAGTTATTGTTTGACAGATTTTTGAACAACCTTTTCTGTTCATGAATTGCAATAAACAAACACTCAAAGTTGTGTGAGTTTGTGGTTTTGTTGTCTAATTATTAGTTATTTGTTTACAAAATTCATAAGAAGCATTAACAGAGCTGCAGTGAGGGTCATGCGTGTCTTTGTACACGTACTGATCCAGTGTGGTCGGACATGAAAAAAGAAAAAAACTTCACCACAGTGATCCAGCTCTGCTGCCAGTCTTTGGAGTAAGAGGAAGCTAATGGTCTGAGGGCTGAAGTTCCCTGATAGACTTTCTCATGCACATGGGCTCCTGTGTGTTTTTTATGTGCGTAGGATAGTTTCTGGTGCACATGAGAAACTTTCTCTTGAGCACGGGATAGTTTAAGGTGTTCTCTTGTGTGCACTGGTTAGTTTCTCGTGCACATGGGAAACTTTCTTCTACCCACGAGATAGAACACTCAAGAACTTGTTTGTTTTTTTATGGTCTTTTGCCAGTTCTTGCTACCTGAAAGACTTTCTCCCGCAGACGTGATCCTGTGAGTTTCTGGTGCAATCGAAATTTTTCTTGTGCACATGGGATAGTTTATGGTGTTCACAGGAAACTTAATTGTGTGCATGTTGTAGTGCACATAAGAACTAGACACAAGAACCTAAAGATTTTTTTTTTAAATAGACTTTTAGGGGCTCCATAAGTGACTGAAAGACAGGTGGAAAAAAGTTTTTTGGGGAGTAATTTTTTAACTTTCATTTTCATTATTTTTTTTGCCAGGATTTTTTATACATATTTTTTCTTTGTTTTTCTTTTTCCTTTTTGTTAGGATCATTTTTAAGTTTGTTTGTTGTTGTACTACATGTTTTGGCCACAAGAAGCTGGAGTGCTCCACTATTGAAACTCATATGAAAGAAAATAGCACTTTTAGATCTAATTAGAATAAAGGGTAGTGATGCACATCAGCCTCTTGTGTCTAAAATGAGAATTAAAAGAACAAACACTTTTAAAAGGTCCTGACAACAACAACAAATAAAAACAACAACATCCTTATTTCACCTGTTTTCACATATGAACAAAAGTCACTTAGGAACTGGCAGATCAGACTGAAAAAGATTCAGTGTTTTGTCTCATATGCCTCTCAGGGCTTCTGTAAATCTGACCTTTGGATACTTCAGATTACAGTTATGTGATTAAGAGACCACCAGCAAAACCAGAGGAAGCTAATGTGTCACTTTCTCCGCACAACTGAAGCCATCAAGCTCTTTATCTGACAGCCAGTGAACAGTTTGCTAGTTGCTCAGCAGAGTGCAGGAGTGACTGTAACACGTCATAACAAAAGCAGGCAAGCTTCCCCTGGATGAATCACGAGGCGCGTTCATCTCAGGTCAGCCTCAACTGTCATAACAATAATGCAGCGTGTTTTATGATGCAGAAAAGCACTGTTACATAATCTGTACTGCATGTGGGACAGCTTGTAAAGGTATAAACTGCTGTTTCATAGCTGAATGGAATCTATTTGCTCTTGACAGATCAGAGAGAGAGGAATGCATGTACATATCGTAACACAAAGTATCAGGGCCAGAAACAAAATGAGAGCAGGAAGATTATTAATTTTCCACTTTGAGAATAAAACCAATATTTCAATTACAATGGTTAAATGGTGAGAGTAAATTAGAAATGTCAAAAATTAAGTTGACATGTCGAGAACAAAGTCGAAATGTCGAGAATGAAATTGAAATGTTGAGAATACAGTTGAGATGTTGAGAATAGCATCAAAATATTGAGAACAAAGTAAAATGACTAAGAATAACGTAAAAAGAATAACATTGTTGAAATACTGAGAAAAATGTTGAAATATCAAAAATAAAGTTGAACTGCTGGAAATAAAGTCAAAATGTAGTTGCACGCAGCTGTATCCTATGACTAGATATTTTATATTAGTACAACTGTGTTTTACTACACTGTCATGCATTATCACTGTATACACGAACCTCCACTTTACAGAGGGGTAAAACGAGTAGCGTAGCAGATTAGCTCACTTTGTGTGCAGCTGACAGTGATACTCTTAAAGGAAGAATGTGTTACTGCAGGGTGTTAGCTTAGTTAATGCACTGAGACAACACTTTGGCTCACTCACACACACATATCCAAATATGACTGGCAGCAGGAAGAATGACTTTGCACCAACGGTCGGTTTCAGTCTTACTTCACTTTTAAAAAATGTGCAAAGGTTTCAGTGGTACAGGTACGGTAGCATTGCTCGCTGGTGCGCAGGCTTCACAGTTGCACACTATGTCATCATTTTAGTCATAAAATCTAAATATGAACTACCATTTTTACTGTGGAAAAACATCCTTGTGCCGTTGTACTGGACCGCACCCGCCCAGGAAACGGTACTGTATGTTGCCTGGATACCAAACAGATGTCAGTGTGTATGGCGTCACATGGCCGCCTACATCATGCACTCTTTATTGTTTTCACATCAGTCCTGACAGACCCGCACACACCTTGGACTGACTGTGGCTTTGTGATGGAGGCTGCCAAATGAAACCATCTGCTGCAGGCAAAATTAGACACGCCGGACTTACAGAGGATACAGCTGCTGTCACCACCTGTAACAAGATGTGCTGACCTCAGGAATGAAGAGTCAACAGCTTCACTCTGGTCCACTTAGTTCTCAGCTTCTATAGCCTCCTGAATGTGGAAAGGTCTCCTATTATGTGTCATTTCTGTTCTTGTCTGTTAATGTTGGTTGTATTATTTTACTTAAACACAATGTTGGTTGAGGAAGATGGACACCCACCCAGAGCCTGGTTAGGGATGAGTGACATATGTGATGTATTCATTATATCTGAATATGAGTTAATGTGCAATATAACAGATTATAATACCATTATAATCAGAGTTTCTCAGTTTGAGGGACAGTTACTTTACTTGAATATTGGCTACAGAAAGGCCAGAGAAACTGAAAAAGTCCTTGTTTATATAAAAACAAAGCTAACTTAGCTGATTGCATTTGTTACTCTACCTGCGGCTTCTAGCCATATATACATAGACGCCACGTTGGCGTTTGGATTGTACGTCAACAGCATTTTCCCTGGGTTACCTGTCAGCAAATACATGTAAACGGGGGAGCTGCATTTCTTCTCTGAATAATAAGCACTTTGTTAGCATGCCACTGGGTAAGAATGCTAATAAGTGTTTTCTTTTTGGTAAAGATGTCAAGGTGTTGAAATTTTAGGCTTTGCTGTTCAGTGCAGCTGTAAAATGTGGACAGGATGTTTCGTCTTTTAAGAAGCTGACTCGCAGTACAGAAGTTAATGTTAGATGATGAGGTGGGATTTGGGCCTTTTTTCTTCGTAGTGCAGGTACAGCATTGTGCTCAAAGCAGCAGCGTGCATCAGTATAGCAGCCGTCATCTTTAGCCAGAATGCATTGCAGGCAGCTCTGCATTGGTAATGCTACGGCATGTTTGAAGAGACGGTGTGTTTGCTGCTTCTCATCTGCATAAGGTTGAGGTCTAGAGGGTACTTAATGCAAATCAGGGGTGTCAACTGCAACTCACTGCCTCTGGAAAACCTTCTAGTCTAAATGTTGTCAATCTAAAATTCAGCACGGCTTTTTTTCTTGCCTAAAATGTGTTCAAAAACACATTACAATGAACTGTTTTCATAACATAAGGTTTCCAAAGGAGCAGCCATGTTTGTCCAATCAGGCACAGCCAGAAATGTTGTATGGGTGGTTGCAGCAGGGTGTAGCCTGTTGTTGGTCAGTTCGCCCATCAAGCGTCCAATGTTGGGAGCGGCGTGACCTCCTTGCGTCCAGAAACGTCCCTGTGGACACATACCATTACAGAGCCCCTAGCATGGCTGTAGACCCTCAACCTTGGTCTCTTGTAAAATATGTTTTAAATGAAACGATCTGAGAGACAAAGTTTGTCTTTGCTTTAACTCCTCCCAAATCATGTCCATGTTAAACCTCACAAATAGACGTTGCATCATTTGGGACTAAAACCAAAAAGGTTGAGAAACAGGAAAAGAAACTCTTTATAAACTCTCATGGAAAACAGTCTATCTTTAGGATGAGGAGGAACTTGGTCCTCTGTGACACTCAGAAAATAAAGTGATTCTGCACTGGAGGTGTCAGATATGGAAATGTCTGCTTTTTATGTAATGTCTTTCATAACTGCTTTTCCAATGAGGGGATATCCATTCCTCCCTGTGTCTTTCTTTTCCTTTGGACCATTTCCTCCTCACTGAGAGAAGCAAGATTTTTTGTCTCACATCATAAAACAATATTTCCACCATCTACAGTTATTCCCTAAATAGAACTTGCATACTGGGGCTGTGAACGTTCCATGGACTCAACCCGTCTACCAGATGCCCGAAAGCTTCACTGAAGTGACCAGAGCAGCCGTACTGGAAGAGTGGGAGTGTAGAGGTCACTGTAATGGAACCAGGACAGGTCTCAGGGGATGTCTTTGTCACTTTCCCTGGCAGGTCACTCCTGCAAACATAAACCAGCAACTTCCTATGACCATAAGTGGTATGCTTTCAAATTTGGCTTTGTTGCAAAGATGCAATAATGCTTAGATTTAGAACCAGCCGAGGAGCATTTGTCAGAGTTGAGGTGCTACCTTAAAGCGCTCGCATTGAATTGCAAACAATAACGTCATCGGTTTGTTTATGGAATTGGTCACGTGAGGATGAAAATGTACGCTGACAATAGAACAATATAACGTCCATTAAAAACTCAATTGTTAAATGCACCATGATGCAGACTTGGAAGATTTTGAATCAATTCACAAATGTCAAAAAAATCGATTTTCTAAATCTAAGTTAATAACATGATGTTGACAGGAATTAAGGCAAAATTTTCTGCATCATTTTATCAAAGAAATGTTGTTATTTATGTAAAGAAAAGCAAAAAATTCAGGCATCAGGTGACAAGTCAAAATTAGTGGAATATAATGCAGTAAGGCTCTTAGGCAAACAGTTTGTCAAACTAAAATTCCTCTGCTACTTTCATGTCTTTATTAGGGAGGACAAATGCATGTGTTCTAACTACTGAGAAGGGGAATGTCCCCTCCTCTTTCCCCTGAAATCTGCAGCTTGACCTCAGCATTGCACACAAAAACCCAGGGCTGTGTGGGAGTGGTTTGATCAGATCTGACTTACAGTAGCCTGGCAACGCGAGCAAACAACACAGCAACTGTCATCAGATGTTGATTCAAATATTGCCGAATCCTGATTGGTCCACAGGCAAACATGACATCAGTTTTTTTTCCTGAATGAGTCAAACCCACTTTAAACCATTTGAAGGAGCTCACATATCCCTGATGAACGATAATAAACCGAACTGTTCTGAATTTGTTCTATAAATATTGTGTTCATGTAGGATCCAGTCTCTCGTAGCATGAAGCTGATTGAGGAAACGTGTCCTATAGGCTTTTAATTAAACTGAGCTACGACATACATAACACCCTGTACTTGGAAGTCGTGTCAGTCTGACTGTGATGCTGTAAAGCAGCTGTACAGAGCTCTCTGTACTCTGGATGTCACCCATGTTAGCTTAACTTCAGCCCCAGTCAGGTGGGGGACAGACTGTCAGGCAGGGAGTCTCTGTTTTGTTTCCTATTCAGTTCCCCAGGCTGAATCAATTACTGAGGCGCCTCCCGGTAATTAGATTGCACATTTCAGAGCGCTTATTGATCTGCTGTGATTATATGGGATAGCTTATCAGAAGAAATCGACATTGCAGTTATGATTATTATTTTTCCAATAGCCGTCAGCCAAGGGAGGTGCCCACTCAATAACATTATTGTGCCGTCGCAAGCCTGTTTTTTGCATATGGGCTCAGTCTGGTTTAACAGTACAGTTACATCAGATCCTGCCTATTAGTTAAAGGCGTCAGGGGCTTCATAAGCATTGTCCTCTTCGTCACAGTGACAACGCCATCTGCATCCACATCCTTCCACCATCCCCTGATGGTTTTCCGAGCCTACAGGTCCCACCTCACCACAAAAACCCCAGCACCACTCCAGTGACTTATGTAACAGTTATCTGCATCTAGAGCCCGTGATGTTATCGGAGAGAAGCAGATGTGAGAGTTTAATCAGACAGTGAGTTTCTAAATCCAATTCATACTAGTTAGACCTTTTCTCACTTTTCCAACTACTCATTCAGCTGCTTCTCCATACAAATTAAAGCAAGCAATTCAGTTCAGCATCGCCATCTCAACAAACCTTAAAATGTTCCACATCTTTCAAGGATATTATTCAACTTTTAAAGCCAGCAATATCAGCAGAAAATCTCCAACACACTCCTTTTTTACTTGTCTTATGTAACAGTTATCTGCATCTAGAGTCAGTGATGTTATTGGAGAGAAGCAGATGTGAGAGTTTAATCACAGAACAGCCTCTCTCTCTCTCTGCCCACACATCTTTCATACATTATGAGTTTTATTCAACTTTTAAATCCAGTTCATGTTATTTAGACCTTTCCTCACTTTTCCAACTAATCATTCAGCTGCTTCTCCATACAAATTGAAGCCAGCAATTCAGCTTAGCATCAGCAGTTTAACAGAACCTGAAAATATTCAAAATCTTTCAAACATTAATGGTATTATTCAACTTTTAAAACCAGCAACGCAATGTAGCTTCAGCTCTTCAACATCCAGTGTTCACACACTTTTTTTTCAGGAACTGCCTTTTCTAGTTAGTTGCACATTTTTGAAGCTCTGGCTGAATTTACAGGTACAGGTGCTGTGTCTTAGGTGGCAATTAGCTGCATCCAGAGTTGATGATGTTATCTGAGAGAAGCAGATATGAGAGTTTAATCACAGAATAGAAATCTCCCTCTGCTCACCACATCTTTCTTGCATTGAGTTTTATTCAACTTTTAAATCCAATTCATACCAATTAGGCCTCTCACTTTTCCAACTACTCCTTCAGCTGCTTCTCCATACAATTCAAAGCCAGCAATTCAGTTTAGCTTCAGCTTTTTGACATTCAGCAGTCACACAGTTTGAACTTCAGATACCATCTCACAACAAAAACTCCAGCACAATCTTTTTATACTTGTCTTATGTAGCAGTTATCTGCATCTAGAGTCGGTGATGTTATCTGAGAGAAGCAGATGTGAGGGTTTAATCACAGAACAGCCTCTCCCTCCTCCCGCTCATAACATCCTCCCCGAGGCTGCGACAGCTCGGGCCCGCCTGAACACGGCCAGATGGAGCCTCGTTACAAACGTGTGGAGGATAATGTTGCAACAATATTAACGACAAAATGCATAAAAGTTGAACCCCATGACCTCCTTGCTACCCCGACAGCCCAAACTAAAACTTTCTCTGCGTACCCCACATGAACAATCACTCAGCGCAGGTGGGCCGTCTGCTGTTTCCCGTTGACGAGAACAGCAGCGGAGAGACATGAAACCATGGCGAGCTGCCACTGTCCAGGCCCGGAGCCAAGACCTTCCCTGCCTCTTGTCTCCTACGCTCTGAATCCTCTGTATCCCTCTCTCCCACTGGTCCCTCTGGGCCCGCCCAGCCCACGATGAAGGGATTTTTATCGTGCTTGTGGTAAAGTGAGCTCCTCGTTTTTGCACAGATATAAAACCAGCTGCCTTTGCAGCTTATCTTACAGTGTCTCTGTCAGAGCCGTGAAGCTACATGGCAGAGATAATTGGGGACCGGTGGGCGGTGACAGTAGAGGTGAGCTTTGTTTTGGCTCACCCCTGTTTGAGGCAGCCAAAACATATCACAGATAACAAGGTACACAAAGACAGTCCCTTTGATTGCAAATCCAAGACCAACAGCAGGGTTTGTGCTGCTGTCATTTATCTGGACTGTTGAAGTGAAAGCTGGTCAGGAAAACAGATACGACTAAAAGTGAGATTAGGAAACCACTGTTCCTGCAAAACCTGGAGGTATAGTCAGTGTGAATGCTGTAAAATGATTCTATGCACAAAACTCTCATCATTATCATTTTGTCACATTTTGTAACACTCAATTCCTCACACAACACACACAACTTTTTAGATTTTGCCATTACCTGCTTCAGTATAATGATCCATATCTTTCAAACATTATGCAATTTCTTGAATATCTTTTCAGTCCAATTCATAGTAATTAAACTCTCTCATATTTTGAACTATTCATACCCCTTCAGCTGCTTCTGCATACAAAATAAAGTCAACAATTTTGCATCCCTCATCCCGCCCTCACTTTTCCAATGATTCATACTCTTTTCAGCTTTTATACACTCATTCATACCTGAAGGCCATTCAGACCATATAATGTTCGACCTTTTTCATACATTATGAGTTTTATACAATTTTTCAATCCAATTCATGGTAATTAGACTCTTCATACTTCTTCACCTGGTTCTCCATACAAAGTAAAGCCAGCAATGCAGTTTAGCTTCCAGCATACTTTGCATCCTTCATCCCTTTCCCACTTTTCCAAAGATTCATACTTTTATCCACTCATTCATGCTTCAAGCCAGAAACTCCATTCAAACCATATAATGTTCACATCTTTCATACATTATGACTTATTAAACTATCAAATTCTGTTTATATTAATCAGATCTTTTCCCACTTTTCCAATTATTCCAATTCAGTTTAGCATCAGCTTTTCAACAATCCTTAAAATATTTCACCTTTCAGATATGCTTGGCATTATTCTGCCTTGAAAGCCAGCAATGAAGTTCAGCGTCAGTTTTTCAACATCCAACATTCACACGCACTTTCTTCAATAATTTCCTTCTCTAGTTAGTTATGATATTCAAAGCATGCTTTTGAAGCTCTGGCTGCAGTTATGTTCGTCTGATAAATCTTTGCTTGAATGTGTCATGTTACATTATATTCTTTTCTGCAGCATCTGAGGCAAATGTGAGCAGTAAAGTCAGATGCACTGCTCGGTCTCACGTCTGAAAATGTGCTTGTGTGTGTTTACTGATGTCAGATCAGTTACATAATGTTCAGCCACACCCTTCACACAGGCAGGAAGCAGCTGCTAAACTGATCACATGGAACAACGGTCTTCTCATCACCACGTCGCTCCTAAGTCTTTTCCCTCTTTTGTCACCCTTTCCTGTTTTTCTCCTCTTTTCTGCAGGTTTCCACTGTGCATATTTAATTCAGTATGTCTACCTACAGGATCTACAGGAGTGTCAGGGCCAAAGGTGAATCGATGGAAAGAATAGAAGAGATTAATTTGGAAATTTTAGTGCCCTGGGCTGCCATGCTTTTTAAAAGTAAAGTTGGCAGTTCATTTACCTTTAAGTATTTTGTCTGATTCTGTTAAGCCTGTTGGAAAGCTGAGCGGGTGCTACAATGGGAGAGAGAAAGCACAGAAAGTTCTGGTGGGATTCAGTCCCAGGGTTGTAGGTGGGTTTGCTGCACTCAGATCTGTCATCCTTATATAAAATGTTCATTTATTTAAAAAAAAAAATGGGTTGAGCAATGGGGAGGAAATACGTCTGAGACAAGTTAAATGTTTTTGGCAGCTTTGCTCTCATCATGTAGAGTCAGAGGTCCATTTATTGCTCAGTAGATGGTTTTTGTGAATCACAGGGAAAGCCCTTCAGTCCCATCCCAAACCAGATTCTCACCAACATAAAGTCTGATCTTTTTAATAAACAACAAAGATTGATAATGTTGAAGTTACTCATTAAAAATCAGCAGAGTTTCATGTTTCTAGTCTGGGGATGAATCACATTTAAAGCTGCTGCAAGATTTATTTGCCAAACACTGGTACCTGGACTACAGTCACTGGCACACCTGTTTCAGACAAGAAGTCACTTGCTTGACACTAATGTGAGGGCGGTGGGGGCCATATTTTTTATAATGAAGCTTTGTTTCTTTCCATCACACAACAGTGGGAATAAATAACAACAATGCGAAGTAAACAATGACAAAAGACAGTATCTGTCATCAGCCAAAATTTAAACATGTATTTCCCTCTTCCACCCCTAAAAGCTCCAGTAATCAATATTTTTATATTAATGAGTCAAATCCTCATGTGTAACGTGAAAATTGTTGCCTATTTCCTTCAGGAATTGATGGAGATCAAAACAGAGATAAAAGACGGTGGATATACACATGATGTCACAGTACGTTTACAATGGGAAAGAGCTGTTGTGTGATTGATTGTACAAATAGATTCAACGAGAAATCGGTGCATCTTTTTACAGACTGCTGAAATCTAAAGAAACATCTCAGGAACAACTTTAATCCAGGCGCTGAAACGTGGATTTGCGGTTGCTATTTTGTGTCAGGTATATTGGTTTTTTCGGATAGACTCGTACTTGAGTTATATACTGTATTGACTAATGTTACTCGTCAGTTAATATTTTGCTTCACTCATTTCTATTTCGTGCAAAACATGAAACTGTGCAACAACCTGATATGAATATGATGTTAACCCTTGATCCATGAAAGAGTTTATATGAGATAGGAGGTGATATCTAATCCACAGCTGATGAAATCTGTCCACGGAGGGAGAAAGCAGTCCTGACGTATGCATGATTGAATGTCTGTGAATGCAGCAGCAGTCATGAGTAACTCCACCTAATTCTTATCTTTAATTGAGCTTAGATATAAAAACAATGACCTAACAGCAGGCCTGGAGCCACTGCACACACAAACATGCTTTGAAAATGGTTAGCAGTCGCACAAGAGCAACAACAAGACAAACATTTGGCTGCTAATGTGTTGAATTTTATCTTCGGTTGCCCGGTAGCTTTAAAACGTACTGTACATTTTGACATTTTCTGTTAATGTCTAAAATACAGTAGGACACAGAGAGAATCTGTCAGCGTCCAAGGCCGCACCCGCTGATGTCACAGTACCTTCCCTCATTGTTGAGTACATGGGTAAAGTCTCTCTGTGTACAATGGACCCAGTGTGCGCGTCTGCCAGACTGAGATGGAAAACAAGCGAGGAGGGGCACTGAACTACAGTGCTGCGGGCAGTTTGTAGTCACTTGTGGAGGAGGATGAGAGATGACTGGAATGTCAATGAGAGGAGATGATAGGTAGGGAGGCAACGATGGCAGGGAGGACAAGGGCTGACAAAAAAATGTGACAAGACTTGACACATGAGAATCTCTTCTCTTGACACAGGATGTTCAGGATTGTCTGGTCTATTTGCACTGGGGTTGTGTGAGGTACTTAACAATAGTGGACAGGGTCAGGACCAAAACATACCTAGAGGCTAACCAAAAAAAAACAACATTAGTTTAAGTTTGTGATATTTAATGGCGGCACAGTGGCGCAGTTCAAATCCCCCAGCTGACTGGGAGTCTGTAGTGTTTGTGGCTGCAGTAGGGCCTTTCTGTGTGGAGTGGATTCTCTCCAAAGACATGCAGGTTAGTTTAACTGGTGACTGTAGATCCAGCATGTCCACACTATTCCATAAAGGGCCATGTGGCTGCAAGTTTTCATCCCTAACAAGCCGGAGGCTCGACTCTTTTAATCAACTGATTTCAGTCTTCAAACAGCTGATTAGTCGATTCAGTGTGTGTTGTTGATTGGTTAGAACAAAAACTTGTAGCCATTCAGCCCTTTATGGAATAGTTTGCACATGCTTGCTCCAGACTGACCGTGTGAATGGCTGTTTGTCTCTGTGTGTCAGCCCTGTGACTAACTGGCGACCTATTCAGGGAGTCAGCTTTGATAAGCTCCAGCACTGTGCGCCCCCTCAAGGATAAGCTTTTATAGATTGAGCGATGTCGGTCAAATCTATGTAAGTGGCAAAGACGGAGGAGACATGTCAGGTAAAAGTGCCAAATTAAGGTTTTATTGGAAATAAACTAACATAACTACACAGAAAGAGTATGAGCTGTGGAGATGGGAGCATCAGTAGTAAGAGGAATGTGTAGGTTTAAGTGTTGAAGGCAGGAAAACCAAACCAAGAACCAGGAGATGTGGAGCTTAGGAGAAACACACACACAATGAGACGAGGCAGGTATTTCTACTCTTGGTGGAAGCCTCCACAGGTGTTACCGCTTTGCCTTAACGACCATCCTGACCACCACTTCCTGCTGAGCCACTGCCAGCAGAAAGGGAGGGGTCGTCACACGGTGTCAATAGTGAAACATGCAATGGATGATGATGTTGTTGATGTTGTATTAACATAAATTTCTTTCACACTTTTTATATGCTGAATATTAATTACAAATTGGGCAGCACTTCCTGCTGTTTTTCCGTTGTGCCGCCTTCATTTTTGCACTCTCTGGCTGACACTCTTTAGAATACATATTCATCAGCTTTAAGGGACTTTTAAATCACAGTGTTAAAGGTATATTTATCAACTCCTTATATATGCAAGGAATGCCGAGGCATGGGGTGAGGAAGACCAGGTCTCACGTGTGCAGATGTGTGTTCAAGAGTGTGTCAGACTGTTTTATCTGAGGGACAGAACATGCAAGGTGATTATGCACTAATTTCATTGCAACATTTAAAATTATTTGACATGGTCATCTGCTTGGGGGGCTAACTGAAGCATTAATGACTGTTTTATGCAAGAAAGAAAAGTATTTACTTGATTTGTGGTTGATTTATTCAACAGTTATATTTGTGCCACACTTGTGTTTCTTTCATACTGACACAGAGGGACAAAAGTAACAATGCGTGATGTCAAATTGCAGTCTGATTGCATCTGACTCACGTATCCAAAATTTTAACAATGTGTATGTTGTGTACTCCCTTCTGCTTCTTCACACTGGGGGCATGTTAATCAACTACACTGACTATGAATAAATGCCTCATACAAAGCCATAATCTGAACTATCCCTTTAAAGCTGAACTTCAATTAAAATAATTTTTTTCAAATGAATCAGAATAGCATCAAAACAAGAACTGAGATTGACAGCGTCTCCTAGCAACTCCAGCCCTCAAACCTGAGTCAAACACTATATGGGAACACAGGCGCTTGAGGGTTGGACACTGTTTCCACAAATATGTCCAAAAATTGTTGCACCCTCTTTTGAAAAATGGGAAAATATTGCACAAAAACTGTGGAGAAAATTTCAGTTTAGTTCCTGGTGTCTTGCCTGTATATAAATTTAGAAGTCTCCTGTTTTACATCTGCCAGTGTTAACTGCAAATGCATGAGACGCCGGATGGAACATAAGCCAGAGCAAATCACATAAAAGCGGGCACCGACACAATCCCAATTCTGCACACTTAGCCTGCAAAGACCCCAGCTGTTGCTCTGATATTGTTTCACAGACTTCTTCAATGGTCACTCAGCGTTCCCACATAGTGAAAACCCACCGCAGGGACCCTCCAGAGCCGACATCACTTGGGAAAACATTTTCTCTGTGTTCGCCTTTTATTTGCCTGGCGAGGGAATCGAGGCCTGTTTGTGTTATGGGGAGGCGGTTGCCAAGGACACTCGGGTTTCTCAGACGAGCTGCATTCCAAGTTATTTCGAACATCTCTCACTTTTTGTATGATTTGGAGAGCCTCTTTGCTGTTATAACATATCTTCAGGCGGAAATTTAAAAATGACTCCATTATATTCTCAGTGGTGGGGTAAATTTAGGACGCAGAGGTGATATAGAAATGCATCCTCCTCCAGATGCACACATGCCTGAAGATTCATACCTCTTAGAGGGATAACATGTTATTAGTGCTTGATTATTCACCGGTTTGTGGCTGGACAGGCTTGGTACTGTAGCATTGCCAGAAATGTGGCTCCAAAATCCCCCCAATGCAAGAACCTTGATTTGATTTAGTCCAAGACGAAATTTATCAAGGAAAACCACAAGATTTTCATGGTTCCGTCAGGCAGGAAAGAAAGTGGTTTTCACTCTGCAGTTTTTTAGGAAAAATGTCTTTTTGAGAGTGTGTGACGAGCGTGGCTGATCAGTTCCTCTGTAATTGTCATGTTACACACATGAATGTTTTATATGCTGTTTTACTGTGTGTGGAAGCAGCATGACATTTTCAAAGATGGCAAGCTTTGGATTTCTCCGCATGCTGAAGTGCACAGCTGTAGTAAAACACGAAAAAAAAACTTGGTATAAAAAGTTTAGAGGGTGGTGTCTTTATTTTAAACCTTTCCGAAACCAAAAATGCAAGAGCCAAAGTGTAAGGAATGGATTAAAGAGTGTGTTTATCTAAAGTATAAACCCACCGTGACGTCACCCATTGGTTTGTGGACTACCGTTTTGAAGCCTCAAGTTTGGCATCAAGGCAGGCGCCATCTTGGTTTTTTTGGAACCAGAAGTGGGACGAGAACATGAAGCTGGTCATAGACATATATACGTTATGCAGATGCAGCATTGTTGCTGCGTCACGCCGACATTGCTGCCATGTTTGTTAGGTCAAGACTGACCTGTGAAGAAATACAAGTAAACAGGAACTGCCAGTTTCCTGGATCAAAAGCACCATAAGGTTCACATATCTAATAATTATAATGTCTCTACATGAAGTCTGTTGTCCACAGTTCCCTAGAATCTCAACAGTGATGCCTGGCAGACATTCAAGAGAGGTCAATGTCAGGCATATGATCTGGATTAATTAATCATCATAAAGTATCGTAAAAACTCACGCTTGTCAAGCATGAATTTTGCTTATTGTCCTTGGTTAATACTTGTTAAGACATACCTGTGTACAATTTCATGGACAGTGCTGCTTGAGGCATCTGTGTCCCTGTCTTATCTGGCGGTGGTGAAATAATGGTGGCCTGCCTGGCCACCAAGTTTCTTGTATTACAGCTAAACACTACCCTAAAATATGCCCTAAACCCTAACCCTGAAAACCTTTTAGACAGGAAACAGGCAACGCAACAACATCATCTTTATTCATATTTGATCTGCACTGCCTTGTCGATCTGAGTTTTGTCATCCTGCATTGCACTGGACGGACTCACTGAGTGTTACTTGCCCCGCCCTAAAGCATATCCTGTCTATTTCACAAGGGAACATACTAAATGATCATCCTGTTGTATTGTAAAAGATATCAAACTACTGATTGACACCATAAAATCATTAGGAAACTGTTTGCTGAGATCAAAAGCGATAAGTTCTGTTATAACATAAGCTGCAAACATTAGCATATCTGTCTAACTAGCTTACTATTGTAGCGATCCACTTTAGTAACCTAGCATTGCTTCTGAAGCTAGGGAGCACAACATAAACTACCTTCCACAGTTTGTGAAGTTACATGTTTGGTTTAAAAAGACCTGTTCCTGACTAGTATTAACAGTGTGCAGTATTTCCCCACTGTGTTGAAGCCAATCCTATTAAGCTGACGTTAGCAGCTCTGTTATGCTCTTTATTTGATTTGGGGAAGTCCGCACTCCAACATTACCTGA
This sequence comes from Lutjanus erythropterus, assembly GCF_056507025.1. Taxonomy (NCBI): domain Eukaryota; kingdom Metazoa; phylum Chordata; class Actinopteri; order Lutjaniformes; family Lutjanidae; genus Lutjanus; species Lutjanus erythropterus. The sequence continues at coordinate 21,366,095 of NC_139334.1, forward strand.
AATAGCATTACATTTGCAAAACACATCCTCATATTTAAAGACTTTTCTCTTGTGACATTACAAGTGAAAATATGAAAGCATATAAGTGTGTCGAAATGACAAACCTGCTTTTGTCCACTTCTGTCTGAAATCAAGGGTCCATTGTTTCAAAGAATTTAAGATGAAAATCTGCCACCATTACTGCATTATCATTGGAACTGCGTATGTGTCGTGCATGAACATATTAGCTTTGTTTATAAGCTGTTGTGCTGTGTGTAAATCTGCATGGCTGCTGACAGTGGAAACTCTGGGCAGAAAAGAAACAGAAAACAGTGGTTTAAAAAAGATGAAAAAGAGCCCCCAGATGAAAATGCGTATGATTATGTAATTCCTGGACAATTAAAGGCCGAAAAACACACCAAGATGGATCCATTTACATGCTGGGCTTTGTCAGACTCCATTTACATCTTCACCCACTTCAAAACACACCTCAGTATCTGCTGCTCTGCTCATTGCAACATCCAGATCCCTCGCTGAGATAAAGCTCACACAGGGGCCTCGCTGAGCTGCCAGGAGCGGACCACATCACACACAACAATTACAAAATCTGCAGCACCGATTTGGAAAGGCAGCTATCTTTATCCAGATGGAGCTGAATGAAAAAGAGTCCAAGAGGGGAATGAGTCCTCGGTCTGTGTACTGTTGGACCACTGACAAAAATCTTGAGCCTTGACAACAAAGTAAACACACTCTGAGACTCACAGACTGTTTTTTTGTTGTGTAATTTTTAATATAAAACTATGATCCTCCTGTGTGTGTTTCAAATTACTGAATTAAATCACACAGTTCATACCCTCCGTTGATTTACTGGGCTTTTGCCGTCACATTTAATGGACTGAAGAGAACAACAGCGATCGTAAACAGAAGACCACAGAAGGTGGCCACCGGCCATACTTGTGGAAATAAATCTGGAAGCAGCAACAGCAAACAAAATACACAGTTGGAGTCCAGTTTCAAGTTTCCATAAATTCTTTAAAAGTGTGTGTATTTCATTAGGATTACTGTTACATAAAACTGCCATGATAGGATCAGTGTTTATGGATTTGAAATTTATGGAAGCTCATTTCTGCCAGTGTGATGAAAAAAAGAAGATCCTATAAGTAACTATAATGAGAAGACAAAATAATGGCTTAATATGTCAAAGTAATGACCTAGCATCTCAAAAATAATGAATTAGTATCTTAAAATAATGGGAAACTTATTTAAATGGCTTAAATACTCATTATTTTGAGATGCTAAGTCATTTTTAACATTATATTTTAGAAAGTTAGCAAAGTATTTTGGTATGAAAACCAGAATTTTTGATTTAACCAAGTATCCTGTGTCATAAATACACTTTTGACATTTGTAACAAAGTAAACAGTTTGAAATTCAGTTGAATTTTCAGCGAGTTATGATGATTTTAATTGTGGATAAACCTCGTGCCTCCATAGGCATACATGCATTAAGAGTTGCTGCTGCCCCTTACCAATATGGCGGCTGCATCTGACGCACAAAATTCAACCACAAGGTAATGGAGCGAACAAAGTACAGTCTGATTACAACTGTGTTTTTTTCTTTTGAGAGGTAGAAGTAAAGAAAAAAGTCTGACTCATCCTTTGTTTTAAGTTAATCGTATGTATACAGTGATGTTGATGGGGAGACTGTCTGTTTTTCCCAGACAGGGAATCTTTTTATATAATCTTGCCTTACCTTGCATTTGGGCAGTCGCACACCTCCAACTCTGGCCAGCTCTCTACAGTATAACATCTCACGGTTGTTGAACCAACTTTATGAGAGTTTATGGAAATACAGGCAAACAGACATGAACACCGGATGATTAATGGCTCTGTGACTGAGCTCTGACATCCACTGGCATTTGCAGATTCTGTCCGAAGGAAAAGGCAGATCGGTTTTCCGGCAGCGTTTAGGTATAAATATCAGGAGATGTTTTTCGTTTTTTTTTTCCATTCACTCAGTGAACTCAGTGGTTACTTTCCAAATACCAGCGTTCACTCATTTTAGCCCAACTAATATTCTAAAAGCGGCGTGTGGGAAAGTGTGAGACAGCGGATAATAACACTGTTTGATACGTCAAACAAGAGAATTTAGAAGATCTTGTAGATGTAAGCATTCCTGCAGGGTGATTGATGTAAGTGTCATTAATGGCTTTAATTATGGCTGTTATTGCATACACAGCTGGTTCATTAGGTTGTTAATACATCCATACTGCTTCAATTTTGTTCAGTGATTATAAGAATCAAAACAAAAGCATTTGTGACCTCATTTGTTTATCTAAATGGTTATAGATACATCAATCCTACTGAATATTCTCCAGCCTCTGTGATATAAACTGTATTTCTATGACATTATGAGCTTAATGAAGCATAACATTGTTTTATCATCCTATCTCAGTTATTGAATGACCATGAAGTGAATAAAATTTACAGTCCGTCGCTGGTCACTGTTCATGCTGCCTCCCCTTAACGTGATTTATGAGGAGACGGAGAGCACAAGCATGTAATTTTGTGCACTTTGTGAATGATTAGTCTGGTTGATTGATCGGAAGTGGGATTTATATGGCATTTACAGGATAAAAAAGAAACTATTCAAAGGTTTTCAGTCGATGATTGGTCGCAGCGCTCGGGATTTAAGTACAGTCTCAGCTGAGATTGAAACCAACCGTGAAGCTTTTAAAAGAATCAAAAGAAAACCGCCGTGTGATGAAAATTGCCTGTTAGGAGCGGTGGATGGGGCGAGCCACTTGGATTGGTGGTGGCTTTCTGCAGGAGCAATTTCCAAACCTGCTAACCTCCTGTGGTTACCCCTCCTTATAGCTGAGCAAACCACTGATGAGGTAACCTTGATTCTCACTTACAGTTGTTATTACCAGAGTAATTATTTTTCCCTCCTGACTTTGAAGAAGACTCATCTACTAAAAAAGAATAAAGATTTTGGCAACACGATCATTCACTTTCTTTCTGAGAGTTAGATGATAAGATCAATACCACATTATCACATTATTCCTTTGCATTACACCAACTATGGAAAAGGAGACATGAGATAATTAGCTTAGTTTAGCATAAAGATTGAAAGCAGGGAGAAACAGCTATAGCCTGACTGAAGCTAAACTAAAGAATGAAACCTAGTACATGGCTAGAATGTGTCTGGGTAATGAGCAGTCATTGGTAATGTCTATAATGTGAATTCTTATTATCATGTCCAGTTTCTCATGATTATAACAAACCAAACTTCCTGAAAACTGGTTCAGAATTAAACGAGTTACAGTCGATTTTGTTGTGAAGTCTGCATCTCTCAGTGCACATTGTTTTTGCTTATTTGCAGATCTGGACCTCATCAATATGGCGACGCATAGCCAACCAGAAGAGGTCACTCAGTAGTGTGCATATCCACACGAGGCAACAGATGGTGAACCACCTACTGCAATACCACATCAAGTGCCAGATGCAACCAGCAGAGATTTGCAAAGTTCTGCCATGACCTTCAAAAAATTTGAATTACTGCCTCGCACTTGTATTTCTCCACCAAACAGTCAAGTTACAGTTTACATTCATGTCTGTCCAGACTCAGATAATGTCTGTAGTGGAGACTTGAGAGAATTTAATATGGAACTTACCACTATACTGACCTGTAACTTTGAAGGGATAAAAGTTATTAAATGTTTTTTGTAAAATGTATAAAATGGGAGCGATCACTATGTGTGATACAGATGAAACATGCTGTCTTCACTTGGAGATGATTTTTACAGAGGACTGATAGAGAGCTGAACATTATGATGTCACACGTTGACCTTTGACCTTTGAGTGTAAAATGTCATCATGTCATCATTTTAATCCTATTAGAGATTTGTGTGTAACTTTATCATAATTAGCACATGAAATCTTGACCTTTGACTGTCAAAACCTTGTGTGAATCACAGACCTTCAGCACAAGCTGTAGGTCCAGTGATCACGCACACACTCACTCACACATGCACACATGCATGTGATTACATGATCCCTTCTAGGCTCATGACCGGCAGGGATAAAAAAGACAAGTTGTTGTTTTTCAGAAAGCAGCGTGATGGAACAATCTAGTTTCACAGCAGTGATGACTTCCTGGGTCTTGTTATCTGTGACTTCTGATAAAACCACAGCTTTTTTGTGTTGTGTTTTCTTTTTTGTTTGAATGGATTAAATGATAAAGACACAGCATGTTAATATATGAACTTTAAGGCCCAAAAACACTGACAGAGTCTGACACAGCCTTTTTGAAGTGAAGCGTTATAAATATTTTATTATTTGATCCTACTTTTCACTCTGGATTCAGGTCGCACCTGTAAATGAGATCTCAATCTCAATGTGACTTCCTGATTAAATAAAGTACATATAAGGTGCATCAAACCACCTTGATGCCCTGACTTCAACCTTGTTTCAGTTTTGTGTCAAATGACGACTCAGTGACTGTTTTTTCTGCAGCTGCAGTACCTGTCTTTTAAAAAATAAAAAGGAAAGGATTTTTTTCCCCCAGAGGACAACATTGTATTAAAGAAATTAATTATTATTAGCAGTAATAATATTAAACAAATGAAGATGAAGATGCATATAAATTGTGACCTTTGCTCAAAATACTGCTGGCTCTGTGGCATTTCAAATCTGATGCCTGCAGGTATACCGTAGGAGCGTTAATTAAGCTAAGCTAACTGTCTTAGGGCTCTAGCTCCATAGTTAATCCACAGATATTGGAGTGTTCTTTGTGCAAGAAAGCAAATAATTTTCCTAAAATGTCAAACTTTTCTTTAAAAAGCAGAGAGGCTTTCTGACAAAGATCTTTCATAGTTGGCAGAAGATGGTACCAACTCAAACTTATAAAATAAAGGAAAGATACTAGAAAAACAGGGGTCGTTTAAATAGAATACAATGTCCTCTTACAAATATTCAAAGGTTTTGATCACCATTGGAAGAGGTTGCAAAAAATCAGGGTATTCTCCACAGTGTCTGGTCCTGAAGTCCTCAAAGCTCAACTTGGCACCATAATAGATCTTGGACATAGAAACCGTTGCCAAGTGTTGCAAAAGATGGATTTATTAGCCATCTTTTGTCCAAGTCAAAGCTTGGAGAAGCAGTCCACCATGTGTCCACCTTTTTAAAACTTTAAAAAGGCCAAGAGACAGAAAAGAAAGCAGGCTGCTCAGCGGGAAATGCCATTAGACTTATGACTGCGTGCCAAGTGTATAATGAGGTGAGACGAGACGCACCGAGTTCCTAAATACTGACAAATGAGTCTTGATGTAGCAACTGTAAATCACGTGTTTGCATTAACGTGTTGCCATTTATTTTCCCCAAAATGTAAAAATCTCTCTGTGGACCGTCTCTTACCTTTAATAGGTCCGGCGGTGCTGAAATAAAGCAGCGTGAGTTTGCATCGCAGCCAAAATGAGGCTCTAATGAGCTGCGATCTTAACACGTTGAGCGTTCTGAAGGTACCGGAGGGAAAGTCATGAACAACCGAGAGGCTGTCAACAGGTGCTAAATTATAAGGCCGTGGTCAGGAGATATTTGACACCTTTCAGTGAAAAGTGGTTTGATGTACGGCGAGGATGGAGGTTTTTAATGGAAGAAGGCTGTTCTGCTGGTTTCAGTGAATGTGAGACGCCTTCAGGGCTGCAGAGGAGAGAATCTTGATTTACTCACTGTACACAGTAGAAGTTGTGGAGGCCGGCGAACAAAGAGGGTATTGTGTCTTTTGATCACTTATTGAGGTTGAGGAGAAAACCCTCGCCAAGCCAAACAATGTGTAAATTTTTAACCAACAGTGCTGTCATATTTCTGCTTTCTACTTTCTTATTCATTGACACAAGTGGAAAACCATAGCACTGAATTGCAATTAGAAAAGCAGGCAGAGGAAAAAGCTGCATGACAGCAACTAGTATTCAAGCAGTAAAATAAAATGTAAAATAAAAGTATCATCTTATTACTCTTTATATTTATCATTGGCATTTATTTAACCAGGAAAATTGTTTACTGAACGCTGCATTTACTGATTATTTTGGTTCCTTTGGTGCATCGCAACAAGGTGTAAACACAGATTTGATATTATCACCATAAAAAGTTGTTAAAATGAATATTTATATACATGCCATGTGTATATGGTATGTTTTTTAAAGTCCAGAATACAAAAAAGGTCATAAGAGAATAACTTGTACCAAATATATAGTCTCTCATCTGTTTATTTGGTTTGAGTCATAGTCATAAACCTGTTTCCTTTAAATTTCAAAGAATAAACAAAGAAATGTAAATATATACATCCAGAGAGGAAACAATAACTGAGATAAATACATAGAAAATAAATAAATGAAGGTGTTTGTAGCAGTTTGGCTTCACATAATTACATAAATGTTACATATTTTTGTAGACAACCTCTGTAGTCTCATTTGGCTACTTGTTAGCAACCACCTTATTTTAAGTCACATAAAAGCTTCATCATGTATTTTATCTCATAGAGCAAAATATGCAAATCTCTTAAGCTTGTGTTAACCACAGACTTTATTTAAGGCATTTAAATAATTCAGAAATTGCATTAACTTTAAGATGATGGGAGCATAGGTGCAAACATGCTAACTCATTTTTGGGTTTTAGAGCTCATGTAGGACTCACATTTGGTCCACTAGCTGTAAGTTTAGCATCACTGAAAACAGCTGCCTGAACAGAAAACAGTGAACTAAAAGACGCTAAAATGTAACATGAAGTTAAGGGGAAGATTGTCCAGTGTTAATTTTCTCTTGGTTCATCACCGTGATTCATACCTGTCACATTACACTGAATAATTTGATCTGCTGTTCATATAAAAATGGCTAGTGCAGCTTTAACAACAAATCGTGCATAGTGACTAACAATAGCCAAATACCTCTTGATTAAGAAATATAGGATAGAGGAGAGAAAAGAAAAATTAAGCATATAAGACCAGAGAAGCACGATAAGAAGCCAGTTTGTAGAATTCATCAGGAAACACTCAGTGCTGCGAAAACAAGAACCTATTAAAACATGTGGGACTGTTTCACAGTCTTACTCTGCTTAAACTAATCACTGCTGTGCTTTCAATCAAAATAATATCCCACCTTCAGTTCAAATGCCATTTATATAAAGTAATTGTCTGATTGTGGAAAATTGGAGTCATGCTCTTTAGAATAAAACACCCTCAAATTTGATCCAGTGTGCCTTTCCACTGGTTACCATTCAGCTAATGACTTCCAGCTAAGCAGCTTTTGACACTAAAGTTAAGATGATGTTGTAAACTTAAAAAAGAAAGAAAGAAAGAAATAAACAGGTTTGGCGTGTGTTAACAAGGAGCAGCTTATCACCGGACACGTTCTGTCAACAAATCACATCAGAGTGTGTGAGAGAGACCTGAATGTGGGGCTGCTGCTGCTACTGCTGCAATCCAGAAAACAGACCTGCATTGTTTAACGTGAAAAATGACATTTCTCTCTGTCAGAAAACAAATTATGTGAAGCAGGTTACAGTGCAATGAATGAATGTGCAACAAATCTTAATACACCAATGAGGCTCAAGGGGCAACTGTGGGGCAAAATTCTGCAGCGCTAAAGCCAGATGCTTATAATATAAAGGCACTCCTGGCTAAATCTACAATCTAAAGCATCCCAAGAGCAGGCTATTGTTTTATTTGAGCACACATTCAGTTTTTCATTCAAAGATTTGTGGTAGATAATATTTCATAAGTGTAACTTTGTATTTTTACTTTCCTCACAGCGTGAATTTAGTCTTTAACGCTATAAATTGTTCGTTTGCTTGGACCAGCCCTGTTGCCACGTCAAGTTTTCCACTTTCGAAAATTAGATGTTAATATTAATAAAAGAGACACATTTTTTCTAAGTAAAAAGCAGACAAAAGCACCTTCAGTTTTGTCTTGACAGCTGTTGCTAGCAGCTGTAGTTAGCTAGTTAGCCAATTAAGCTAACATTAGCTCCATGAGGTTGTTGAAAACATTGTCTCCAGCCATTTTTTTTTGTTTGTTTGTTTCAAGCAGACTTGAAAATGAGAACCCCATAAAAAAAAGGCCTTAAATACGCAATTGATGGCAACAGATACAGGCCGTGCATATTCATATGTAGATATCTGTTTATAGAGATTACTGGAGACTTACTGAAATCCAACAGAGCCATTAATGTCAATTTGATCTAATGGTGGGGAAACACATGGATGTGCTAATGAACGGGGCTTTTTATAACTTCAATCCCACAAAAATTTAACAATGCTGGCCCAGTCAGGGAGAAAAACCCAAAAGAATGAGATTTAGAGCAAAATCCTTTAATTCAAAACAAGCAGAGGTCAAAACTAGTGGGTAAATGGGAAGGCAAACTTAACCAGGTGGGGCAGGCAGGATCAAAAGTCTGGCAATAGACGTTTTTCTTTCGATATTGATATGAAATATGAGGATAAACACAGGTGTAACCAATGATACTAATTAAGGTCCCATTCCATTTAGAACCTTGCACCCTGACTCTGTTTGACCTGAATTGAACGTGAATTAGAATCACTGGTGACACGTGTTTAACTGACTGTTTCATGTCAAAATGGCTGCTGTCAAAAAAGGTTTATCAGCAAGAGGACAGCCAGGCAGGACCAGGAAAACAGGAAACAAGGACTGCTGAAATGCTCGGCACCGAATCTGGCAGAGGACTAGTGGACGTGGGCCAGTACAAATACCAGTGAGGTAATCAGTGGGAATGAGTAGCAGGTGAGTAAGTGGGTGGAGCAGGTCAGGTGATGAAACTAGCTGGTACAGGGAGGGCGGCAGGGTTTGGTAATGTCTGCAATCAGAGGAGAATTAGTACCAATAAAACAATTTAGTAAGAAATTCTCCTTGTCCTCGAAAGTAATGCTGACTTTAGCTCTGACCATAGGTGGTAATGTTAGCTGGTTATCACACATGCTAATGTTTGCAGCTCACATTCCAGCAGAAAAAAAAACACTTTTAAAATGATTCCTTATAACGTAGCTCCTATATTTTTGGTTTTACAGATGCTAAAAAAAAAGAATCCAGCCTCCATGCACACCATTTTAATGCTGTGCTTTGTTATGATTCGGATTTTTAACTTTACGGTCCATTAAATGTGTGAGAATTACAAGGAAGGTTTCAAATCTGAAATGTGTGTTTGCTTACAAATGAAATTATGGCCTTTTGTTAGGCTACCTTTAATGTTAGTAGCCACCACTGAAAATACTGACAGTACTGACATTTATCAGGCCCCTTCAGTGTGTGGATCACAAAATCGGGCTGTATTCTGGGACATGCAGTTTATGGACGCTGTACCTCTGTAACACAGCTGCTTGCACAATTTATATTCTTTGCACGCTCTCTCTTTGAATGTAGACCTGTGCGAAACAAGATATGTTTGTTCTTTCCAATTTAATCAGTATTTGTTTTCTTCACAAATCACATGTACACTTGACTTGAAGTGACTCGATTGGGAATTTTCTTTCATGTCTTTAAAAGGAAACGATCACATCACGTCCTCAGAAACACGTGGCTTCTTCATTTCCTGTTATTGGGGAACTCACTGTTGCCATGGCAGCGGTCACAACCTTACTAACAAACAATAAGCAGTTGCCAAGGAAATTGCAGCTTTACCACAGTGTTTATTTGTTTGACCTTTCTTTTCCGTTTGAATAGTTGAACTCATGCCAGGTCCCAGAACTAAATGAGCCTTAGTGGTAATGGTTTACTGCAGCACAGTGAGCTTACATGGCTGTTTTGAATTGAACGAGCTCACTGGTTTTCATGGGATGTTTCGTTATCAGAAATGTCTGCAGCAATATTTTTTTTCGTTAATTCTGCCCAAGTGAAGCTTTCCTCCCTCGACAGTTCCCATGAAGATCCAAACGTCTGACCTGTTCTTACCCTGACCAACAGTGTTTGTTCATGCATCTGTGTGTGTGTCTGTGTGTGCATGTACATGAGAGTATGTGTTTTGATTGAGAGGCCACAACTGAAAGACATCCAAGTCAAACATGGTTTGGACTTGTCTGCTATCTCTGACTTCTTGCACAGACACTCTGAAATAGCACCTTTCACAACACAGTGATTTGCATGAGACACAAAAAGAAAAAGAGAAACTGTCGTGAAACAAGAGTCTGTTTTTGACAATATTAATGGTTAGCATTTCTTTAGCAAAGCCATGCATTCTTTAACAAAATTTCTTTACACAACTTCATTCATCCATACTTCAAAGGACTTGTAGAGATCTGTGGATATGTGGTTTTGGACTCTACAGTGCAACAGGTTCAGGATGGTTGCGGTAGGCTGGGTTTTGTTCAGCTGATCACTGAACATGACGGACACCTGTCTAAATAATCTCTCCCAGCTGTGCTGCGCAATAATGCACAGCCATTCGCTGAAGGATGAAGAGGACATCAGGTGGTTTTTGTGGACCTTTTGACAACTAGTTTTCATTGTAAGTGGCGGAGTCCGCCATGCAAAGCCGGGGAACGAGACAAATCTGGAGAGTCATGCTTCATTTACTCTAGCAGATGCGTCTGCAACCCTCCTGTTCAGATGGATTTCCACCCATCCTGGATCTCTTCATGTCAATCACGGCCATGTATTTAATTTTGGGAAGGTTTTATATGATGATTGACAGATTTACAAAGTCAGGCATCACATGTGTCGAACGGAGCTCCTCAGGCTGACAAAACACAGATAAAGCTGTCAAACTAGGCAGGACTGATCAAATATGAATCAAGATTCTGTTACTGCAGTGCCTATTTTTTGCCTCCATGTTTTCAGAGACACATTTCAGTGTTTCGTTCAGCTGCAATTCGAAAAAGTTTAAGACCAGGTCACCATTTTTTTCCTGCATGAATAGGGACCAAACACCACCCATGCACATGCCACTCAGCACTCTGTCACATGTTTTGTTTCCCTCATTTGTTCATCCAGTTGGCAGAGACATTTTAGTCTGCATCCGTTGATAATGCTCCTTGGAAATGCATTGCATTTTTGAATTTGTCAGACAATGCCAGGCAATGCCATTCCTGCACTGAATTTAAAATTGCCTTCACATGTGCAGGGGAATTACAGGAAATGAGTTATTAATATAATCAAGCAGTATTTGGCACTATATCAATCAGTGGTTTATATTCCAACAAAGGTATTTTAAAATCTTTTTTTTTTTTTTTTTTCACCCGTGGGAAAACTGTGCAAAGATTTGCCAACTGGAGTGATGTGATCCACTTTCTCGCAGGAGCAATCTGAAGAAGCCAGCAGCAGAGTCTGGGTTTTCAGCACAGCTTCACCTACTTCCAAGGTGCATGGAGAAGGAGAGCAGGGCTCGTGAGGTTAAAAACTCCACCAACACTTACCGGTTGATTCCACCAAGCACGGCCCGTCTGCGCCACGATTCTGATCCATCCTCCGCATGGCTGCACGCCCCACCAGCAGAGTGTTTTGCCTGCCTGATTATGTTTACTTGCTCAGATTTTGCTGATTATTTCCTCTTTCCTTGCTCCTTGTGCCGCTACCATGGAAAAGCAGGGCACACGGTTAAATACTTTCTTTTCTGACTTTTCTTTATGATTGTGAGTCTGCGTGGAGTCTTTTATTTTGAAAATTAACTGGATCTTCCCTGCCTTTTCTGTGTCTGAGTTCCTGCCTGTTAGCTCTGCTCTGTATTAGTTGACACAGCATCTGTCAAAAATAGACTCGGCACGTATTTCAAGCGGAGAGGATAGCTGCTTCTGGGACGCTGCTAATCACAAGAATTGTGTAAAAATGCTGCGATCAGCTGACGTGGCGCAGCCGTAACACGTCGCAGCTGTGCCTGGTGGAATTTAGCCATTATAGTATGTCAAACAACTTTATTCTCAGACCAACACGTTTTGGATTTGTCGTTCATCAAGGTCATCCTGAAGGCTAAAACTGAAATGCGTCGGTCTCAGAATAAAGCTGCTTAACGTGAATAAGTTGCCAGTTTTCAGTCAGACCTGTAAAGACGACATTATAGTAGTTCAAGCAGCAGCACAACTTACTGCTTCAACAGAATTAGCAGGAGACTGTGGCCACACATGACAGAATTTCTACAGCGTCAACAGGCCAGCAAGCAAAGAAAGTCTTCCCTGTGGTAATCATGACATCATTCTCTCACTACCCTAACACTTACACTCATCTTGTCTTGTCATTTTATCCTACAAGAAGCCAAAGGGATCTGTTTGCAGTTCGTACAGCAGCAGTGGCTGGTAACCACGTTCAAACAGGCTAAGTATAACTTAGCAGAGGGTGAACAGCACTGATGAAAGAGAAGAGGCACCTCCAAGATGATGTGATGCAAGACAAACTTGTCAGTGAGCTGAGTGATAGTGATGTTTCGGGTAGTAGAGGAAAATCTTTATGAAAGCGTGCAGTGTTGTGTGGTATGATTATTAAACTATATTACACATGCAATTTGTAATGCATGTGTAATATTGTCTAAAAATGGAGCTACATGGGGAAAAACCTCTGCAAACACTGATGAAGTATGTTTTCTTCATCTTTCAAGGATCATTTCAATTTACATGTCACATTTACAATATTTCATTTATGGAAAAGACTTTGAATTCCCATTGATTATGAATGCGTCATTATGGTCGTTACAGAAAACAGTTGTCTACACAGTGCAGGGCCAATCAAGACTTTTACCTCTGATGTGGGGATAAGTAATCAATCCAGAGGTGATTAATCGCCACAGCAACCACAACAAAGCACAGATGCTCCGGTGCTTCCTCGTCCAAATCAAATCGCAGGAAACTTCTGTGGAGCGTGAGGTAATGAGAACATCAAAGGCGAGCAGAGATAAGAAAAAAGCAGACAGTGACCGCGGAAAAACCTGGAGTGTGTCTGAGAGAGAAACTGTGTGAAAATCTGTGTGACCCTGGTGGGAGAATTACTATCCTTTGTTATTAGGATTCCACCGTCGTTTTAATGCTTTTATCAAGTTAAAAACAGGATGACAGTAGAAAATATTCAATTACATGTAAAGAGTTCTGCATGACAAGACTTAGCACCCAAGTACCTAAAGTAAAACGAATGATCATGAAGAAAAGTTCAGTCAGTCAGTTAAAGAAGTGCAGTGGAAGAAGGACAAAAGAGAAGAGAGAGAATAAGGAAGAAAAGGGGCAGAGAAGGTGGAAGATAAGAAGCAAAAGGATGAAAGTAAAAAAGAAAGAAAAAAGGGTGGGAAAGATGAAGGATAAGGAATGAAGAGAGGACAGAGGGAGGGAAAAAACAAAAAATATCTCAATTCACGGCCCATTACATATCATCTAAGTTGATGTGGTTGATAAGTTTATATTCTTGCAAACAGTTGCCAGTTTACACATCCTGTTATGGAGACATGGGGCAACATTAACAGTAATTTGCAGACTTTTCAACGTTTTTCTCAGGTTTTCCCCTCTCGTTTGCTTGTTTTTCGCAGGAATCTCCCATAATTTGCATGGCCTTCAAACTCTTATTACGAATCGTTGTCATACAGGGATCCATAAGTTCTGTATGTTTCTTTTCTCTTTTTTTTTTTGACTTCACCCAAGCTGCCAGATCTGTGATGTCTATGAAACACAATTTACACACACACACAGTCTACACACTACAGTTTGTTTCAACCCATCTGTCACCGCAACCTGGCAACCCACAACCCACAAACTGGAAACGAGGTTATCGAGAGCAGTGAGAGTGAAACAAAACAGCCAAGTCGTGGCCTGTAAAGCAAAATAAAATGCTCCATATTTACTTAAATGTGAAACTGAATACATCCACAGTAAATTTTAGGAGTTTTTCTTTCTAAGCGTGTGAAACTGAGGACCGTCCCTGTATGAGTCAGTCGCTCTGGCAGCGTGTGCTTCACTGAATGGACTCAGTGTCCTCCTTCAGCAGGCTGTGGTCCTTCCTGGCTTCATGTTCTTCCCAGCCTCGCCTCCCTCCTCTGGGTCTCCATCTGACAGATCTGTAGGAGTGATGGCCGCCACCCCGCAGCGGCTTGTTTTACTTCACTCCCGGATTTCCTAAAAACAGATCATGTTTGCTTGTGTTGCGCTCTGCGTGGACCCTGCTCCGTCACTGCGTATAATTACAGCGCTGCTCACATAAACGCAACAAAACCCAGAAAATATTGGTGCAATCAAAGCAAGCAGAGCGGGGTTATTTTTAGATCAATGAGAAGACATATATTGAGCTCATTTTGCTGTTCTGCAAGCAATTTCTGATTTTCCTCCATTAGCCTTCCAGCAAATTGAGAGGCCGCTCTAATTGTCTCTTAATTTTCCGATTGATGCTCATGTAATTTAAATGTCAAATGAAATGTTTTTTCTTGATTTTTAGATGACAAACTGCAAACAAACAGAGAGATGATTTTCTTCCAGCAAACTTGGCTGCAACAGGATATGATTTCATGCTACAAATTTTATGGCTCCCATGAGTAAAACATACTTTATCTGACAGCAGTTCACAGTAGCTGCTTTTACAGCAGCTCCTCTGTGTGTCTCATTTTTGGATCATATGAATTTACTGTGAAGGTCAAAATGCACCTCTCTCAGTGACCTTTGACCTTCACTGAGAGGAAAACATGACATAATAATTCAGTCCCAGTGGGTTCCAGATCCAGTCCCATTTTCACTCATAAAATTAAGATTCTCAACTGATTGTTTTACAAGATTTCCAGCTCCATCGCAGAGATGAATGAATTGCAAAGGACAGTGTTCCCCTTGACAGTGACTATTGTTAGACTACGATATGAATACATTCAGAATTATTTTATGCTTTGAATTGCAGAGTCAAACAAGATAATGTCAACATAATTATGAAATCTAATTTACACAGGATTTTCAAACTGAAAATTGCTTCAAAGTAATGATGCAATCCATTAGAGAAAAACTTTGGACTGGACAACAACAGACATCAATCCTACAGGCCACAAAAAATTCAAAATACAAGAAAATTGGTGTATGAGGTTTATTATTTGATTTTTTTCAGATTTTATCGAAACCTGTCTTAGAGGCAGCTGTAAACACGGATGTATCATCAGTTTTTAGATTTATATGGCAAGCAAACAGTTTAACACATCCAGCAGACACCAAGTAGCACTGAGGAGAACTGCAGACTGTGATAAATCTCTGTGGGTTCATCGCTATGAGTGATGCCTTTCACATTACACAAAGACACGTGATCCGTTTCAAAGCTCTCAACATGCTGCCCGGAATAAATCCAGTCAAAAAAGACATAACCTTCGTTTATGTTTTTATTGACAAAAAGTCTGTTGAAGTTAACTATCCTGGGTCTTAAAAAATGTGGAATCAGTCTACAAATTTTCCTAAGAAATGTAAGATTTGATCCATAAAACGTATAAACCTCACTGGTATCTGTCTGCATGGCTCAACAAGTGTTCAGTGGCCTGCTGTGGCACATTAACGTCTTCATCATGTGGTAGCAGTTTGTGTGTGTTCGCTGCACTTGATTAGTGATGCAGAACCCGAAACCTCCATGTTAATCTTGTCTAATTGAAGGTGGGAGGGCTGATCACTGCGAGATGTAATTACAAGGCAGAGACAGAGACATGTCAGGGGCCGACCTCACTGGCTGGACGAGAGCCCAGGCGACCCGGGAGCAGAGACCAGGCCGCTGGGGCGTGTCCCTCGGCTACCTGGTCGGCTGGGAAAGATTAACTCTCTGATTAATCTGCAGAGAGCTTCTGCCGGGCGTCCCCAGTTAAATGGAAACCATCCCACAAAGAAAATTACAGGGCTCTCGTCCCAAGGACTTTCTCCCAAAACCTGCAGGTAAATCTGTCACTGTAAACCAGATCTCTGAAGGATCTGGGGAAATATCATTACGCTGAGTCTTTATTATTTTAGGTGCTCATTGTCATTAAATTTTCCTTGCCTAAAGAGCCTCGCTGCTGGTGTATCCAGAAAAGTTTAGACACAAGGTAGAGGAGTTTTCTCTTACACTGGATTGCACCAACAAAGACTCAGATTAGTTGTAATCAGAGTTTAGTCAAACTAGGTTAAAGTTAATAAAACATTATATGGTTTGCTAGCCAAGTAAAAAGTTGGCTACTCGTGGTGAGTAGTAGAATTATTTTTGTTCAATCCATCTAAAAAAAAAAGAAGACAATTTTAAAAGTTAAAACCAAGTCAAGCGCTGGATCACAATTTAAGATGAAGTTTAAAACTTTGGTGCAACATAATTTAATTTAATCTAAGCTCCAAGTACTAAACTGAGGTTTAAAGAGCGGTTTGAATTTAATCTTTCTGAATTTTAATACAAAAGTTTGGTGCAGTATAATTTAAAGTTAAACCATGATTTAAAAAAATAATTCTTGCTGGTGCATAGATGCAGTAGACTAGAAAAATGAAAATTTATTACTATGAAAATGATTATCCCAGTCAGCCTTAGAATGCAAAGTACCAAAGGTCTGTGTCAAGCAGATAGTCTGACAAGACCGGTGTTTTGTTTGGTTGCCATGGTGATTTAATTGAAAGAGGTCCTCAGATGATTTATTATCTTTTGAAAGCCATTTAACTCACTCTGCAGGTGTGTCTGTACCTGCAGCATGTGTAGACACCACATAAAAGTAAGCACAATAGCGTAAGAAACGCCCACACACTGTACACACACACACACACACACACAGAAATACAGATTATAAAGTATCGACAACTTTTCAACCCGTCTGATCAGGTCAGAAGTCTCTGTGGAGTTGGGTGTGATCTCTGTTGCAACAAGAAGTTCATGACCTAAAAGACAAAACAAAGTCCATGCAAAGACGACGTCTGACATCAACATCATCATCATCATCATCATCATCACTATGGTGCAATCACAAGATAACCTGCTCCATTGTGTCACCAAAAAAACAACTGTCTAACAGCTGTGTGGCAACCAGACTGCTGGATTTATCTCTGTGTTCTCAGGCTTGTGTGTCACTTCAGGACAGATTTTACGGATGAAAATGTCAATGAAAGTACAGAAGAAGAAGAAATGTACAAAGACCGTGCATTGAAAATAAAACTTCAACCACACCAGAACACAGAGCCCTGCTGTTAATACTCACAAGCTGTAAAAGGACTGAAAACTTTTATAAAATTGAAAAGGTTAATCTCTTGAATGAAAGCCGAGAACTTTAAGAAGCATGTAATCTAACACACATATCTACTGTTTGACATTAGGGGGTTCAACCGATATCCACTTTTTGCACAGCGAAAGGAGGATTGTCAGGGGTTTTAAAGAATGCATGATGAAGAAGAAATGTTCACTGTTTGACCAAAATATGCACGACTGTCTCTTGATATAAACTAACATTGCAAGACATCGATAAGTTCAATCTTTGCACTTGAAATGATAAAACAATGAAGGGAGACGAATGTTTCGAATGCCTCTGAGGAGATATTAATGTCTAAAGTCAAGAAAACAGTCTTGCTTGCAAATTTAGGGGCACAGGACTCTGGGTGCATAGACCCATTACATACCTGTCTATTTAAATTTTTATTTAGAAGCCCCTCTGGTTGATATCAAGCGTCGATCTGGGAGGCTGAAAAGTGAAGCCAACACAGAGCTGTCAAAAACTGCAGCTCTGCAAACGGCCACTTGAGTCTGTCTCTGAAAGCGAGTCAATTCCCAGAGACTCTCATATTAAAATGCCCAACTTTACAGCAGAAATAAACTTGTTTACAGCCTGGTACAAAACTGGTTTTGGTGATTTTTTGTATAACTCACCTGTTTTAATTATACTAAGGTGTAAAGTTATGCTTAATGATCTTCACAGCAGCTCTTCACAACACAGGGTGACGTCACGGAGACTACGTCCATGTTTACAGTCTTTGGTTGGTATCAGTTTGCTCTTACAATCATTATACATATAGAGTTACAAGAATACCTGCACAGCAGGTCAAAGGTGTGTGTGTGTGTGTGTTTGTCCTCAGTCACTGCTACGAATCACCTTGACTTGGATTATTCATCAGGTGAGTTATCTCGCCATTCAGCAGTGTGTAGATTGGTGGAGTCACATATCAGGTAGATTATGACAGAGCAGCAGGGAGGTCCATTTACTCACATCATACACACACACACACACACACACACACACACACACACACACACACACACACAGAATAAAATATTAATTAACTGGCAGCTTATCAACTTGTTATGTTACTCATTGTGTTATTTTAATCTATGGTTTTAGTTTGTGGATATTTTGTTCTTGAGTTCTGCAGTTTCCCTAATTAAAAAGATTTCTTAAACTAATCTTGAACATTGAAACTTTGTGCATCTGGTTTCAGGCATATTTAATTATAAAATTCAAGTGCAATCCCCTTGAGACCAACAATCTATCTTGCAAAGGATGGTGTGACCTACAATAAACACCCCTCTGTCATCTACAAAAGGAAAACCAAATTCTGAGATGAGAACCACAAACAGATGATCTGCGACCCCTTGATCATGTATGATAGTCATCTATGCTAAATGATATATATATAATCATTCACACTGGTTCTGCAGCAGAGAACGTGAGAAATAAAGTTGCCAAAAGGAAGCTGGGCCTGAATGGAAGATCAAAAGAGAAGCTTTTGTACTGAGTATTAATAATTTAGTGTTTGCTCCACAGAAACGTTCTGCAGGAGCTGTGAAGATTAATTAGTGGACTAGAGTGTGAAATGCATTATGTTTTTATCTTATTATGAGGTCCAGGTGCTGGCATGTCGTCTTACATGACTTAACTTAGATAACATGACAGTGAAAAGTAACAGTAAATCTCCAACCTCACTGCTGGATAAGAGCTTAAAAGTTTATGCATCCAGCTATATCCTCAATCACAAAAATGAATAACGTTAACATGACTTACAGTAAAGCTCAGACTTTGGTAAAGCTCAAGCATCCAAATTAGAGAAAAATAAAATAAAAACTTTTTCTGAGTGGAGGGTGAAATCAATTAAAAAACAAAACCCGAGCTTTTATGGACACCTCTGAAGCAAAATAAATAAGAATATGTTCCCGGTCACTTGAGTATAAATCATACACTTAAGTAATGCTTAACTAATGCATGAGTTATGATGATTTAATGCATGAACTAGTGCAGAATCTGATGTGATATAAGTTAAGGAATGTTAATTCACAGTTACTTCATACATTAACTGATATGCATCAGGTTAGCTGGAATGTTTATTCAGCAGCAGAACATGACTTGAGTTTGGCGTCTAGACTCAGACTTCATCACATCAGAGCCTACAGATGGATGCTAAGGTGGTGGTGGGGTTAAAAGCGCAGTCAGCGACACCATCATATTTATAAATGAAAAAGTATAAAGGCTCTGAAATGTAATCCAAGTAAGTAAAACATGACCTTCTGAAGGACATTTCTACCGCCTTTTTTCTAACTGAACATGACCTTTTCTCTGAGGTTGAGTCTCAGTCTCCGTCTGTTTCATCTTGTCATGTTGTTTTTGTCTTATTACTTTTTTTTTTTACATCTTGTTTGTCTGTCTTTTATGTCATTTTTGTTTTGTTTAGTTTTTCATGTAGCCCTGTTACGGCCTTTAGGTTGTTTTTGTCTCGTTGTGTCTTTAACATTGTCCTGTTATGTTGTCTTCCTACTGTTACATCTTTTATATAATTTTTGTCTTGTTCCATCTTTTACATCGTCTTTATCCTGTTACACCCTTTTTTGTCTTGTTACGTCTTTAACATTGTTTTTTCTATGTGTTATTTTTTCACCTTATTATGTTATGTTATTTAAATTGATCTTGATGTTTTTGAAGGTGACTTGGAATGACTCTAAATAAAAAATAATCAGTAATTACCCTCAAATGCATTAAAACTAAGCTTGTTTTGAACATGTAAGGAGAATAAAGTACAGATAATTGAATTAAAATAGGCAGCAAAAATAAAAGTTGCCATAAAAATTGATACCTGAAAAGTCTACTCAAGCAGTATAACAAAGTATTTGTACTTAGTTACTTCCCACCTCTGTTAGTCAAGCATTATTAAATGATTTACGGTAAAGTCTCTGCTAAAATACTAAATAGAAGGTGAGATTAAGTGCAGTAGCCTAATTCTTTCCTTTCAGAGCTCAGTGTGATGTTTTCAGCACACACACACACACACACACACACACATACACACACACACACTGACACAGACTCAACACAAGCTTCTCCTCCCACTGCTAGAAAGAAAAAAAAAAAAAACAGAAAGTTTCAGTTGAACTATTTCCTCGGTGCTATAAATACAGGAGACAGCGCACATCTGCACTTCAGAGCGAGGCGTGGTCAGTCAGAGCCGACAGGTGGGCTGAAGTCACTACAGCTGCAGGATAAACTACCTACACACACCGTGTTTCTCTCTACCCAGATCAACACACACAGCCGCAACAAACATGCCAAAGTGCCCGAACTGCCAGAAGGAAGTTTACTTCGGTAAGATTTATCCTCTTTACTTTCATTTCACTCCAGTTAGTTTGGTTCTTAGGTGAAGCGATGTATACATTTCCTGCGTATTGAGAAGCAGCGGTTTTGCCGCTGCAAATGAGGAAACAGGAAACAGACTGACAGGCTGACAACACATGACTGCAAGCAGGCGATTATGTATATATATATTATACGAATAAAATATTAAATCACCCGTTAATAACCCGTGTTTTAGTATTTTCTGGAGTGTATTGCGATGGTAGAACAAATATTCAGCTCTAGGTGCAGAATTTCTCCTTCCAAATATTATTATACTGATATTATTAGGTCATTATCTTTGATGCATTAACATGTAACCACTACTGTATGTTGAACTTGGTCGACTGTGGGTTTATATACTCTTTGAGCAGTTCAGTAAGTGATGCATTGACAGATATATACACTTTTTGTTTACTAAATCACAGTAAACAGTAAATACTAAGTAATCAGTTACTAGTAATTGTGCAATAAATAGAGTAAAAAGTGCAATTTGAGAGCAGGATAAGCAGAATGAAGTAGAAATTTGAAATACTTGAAAGAGAAATTGCAGTACTTGGGTAAATTTACTCGAGTACTCTCCACCACTGAGAATAACGATCCAAAAATGTAACAGTGTGACACAGACTGGGGTCATTCTGCATAATGAGTACTTATACGTTTATTTAAAGGACATTTTTCTTGCCATTTCATCTGAACTTTACTTGTAATGGAGCAATTATCTACTTTACTTGAGTTAATGTACTCAATTACTCTCCACCACAGAGAATAATGATCCAAAATGTGATAATATGACACTGAGGCCATTCTGCACACTGAGTCTCTCTACTGTTGAAACTTAAAGTACTTTTTGTTACCAGTACTTCTGCACTTAAGTATGAGTTCTAGACTTTTACTTGTAATGGAGTATGTTTTGCATTATAGTACTGCTACTTTTACTGAAGGATATGATCTGAATGCTGTTTCCACCACTGAATACTGCTGATGCATTAACGTGTATGTAACCACCACTGTACAGTTTGTTGTAGTCTGTCAAAGTGGCATGGAGTTTTAACTTCTTTATGTACTTTGGAGTAGTTTTGTGAATAATGCATCATGATATTACATACAAAAAATATTTAGTATGTGAAATCAACTTTAAAAGTAATCAGTAACTATTGTTGTGCAATAAGTGGAGAAAGAAGTGCAATATTTCATTCTGAAATTTAGTGCAATGTAAGTAGAAAGCAACAGAAATGTTAAACACTTAAAATAGAAAGTAAATTTGAAATTTATAAGTATCTCAAAATTGTGCTTAAGTACAGTACCTGAGTAAATGCACTCGATTACTTTGCACCACCGAGAATAATGATCCAAAAATGTGATAATATTACACTGACCGGCCATTTTGCACAATGAGTACTTTAGAAAGTACTTCTTTTTTTTTTACTAGTACTTGTGCACTTTTACTTAAGTACTTTTGGCATGAATGCAGATCTCTTCTGTCACTATTACTGATGCATTAACACATAAGTAGTATTTGAACATGGTAGTTGGTAGAGGTGGAGCTAATTTTAACTGCTTTATGTAGTTTTCGGTACTATAGTGTCATCTACAGTGCATCATATTGTAGTAACTGAGGTTTTGGATGTAAAATCTTAATCTGAAGTGAAGTGCAGCTGTGAAATAAGTGTAGCAGAGTAAAAAGTTCAATATTTCACTCTGAAGTAGATGCAGAAAGCAGCAGAAAATGGACAAGTGAAGTATTGTACTTGTTTAAATGTACTTCATTGGTTTGCATAATTTAGAGTTTTGTCTCTGTTTTATTTGCTTACTTACTCTCTTTAGCTGTCACTCTACCCTCTTAGCTGTTTATTTTTATGTCCTCCTCCAGTATATGTTTAAACTTTTGCAGATTAATGCCTCAGGAGGACACTGCACTCTGTAAGCTCCCCTGTTATTAAGTTACTTTGGAGTTTTAAGATCCTCTCCCTGTAGAAATTGAATTGTCTTTCCTGATGACTGATGAGCCACATGAATAATGACTCCATGGAGCAGAGGAAGCAGGTTTCTTCTGTCCTGAAATACGGCTCCATCCCTCCAGAGCGGTCTTGTAGGTCTGTCTGTCTGTCTCGTGAGGATACCATCAAGGCAGGGAGCAATTACTGTGTCCACGGAGGAAGGGGACAGCTCCATTTTATTCTTGTCTTAATCCATTTACCACATTGTCTGCCGCTCAGTAGTGCAACGGAGTAAATCTTCTCCGCACAGAGGCCGAGGCCAATACAGAATAGAAAGCCAAGTCTTTGGACTGTCAGTCGGATGAATTGACCGTGCAGCTTGGGAGCCGTGCTTCCCATTCCTCCTTTTCACGGATAAACTATTTCCCTTATAGCCAAAACAAGCAAAGCAATTTGTTTTTGTGGAAATCTTTCTGTTTTCCGCTCAGCAAGAGAAAAAAAAATATTCTAAAATATAGCTGAGGGAAAAGCAGCCTGAAACGAAGCTTTGTATTGAAAAAGGAAAAAGGAAAAACAGAAAACCCATTTCCTCATTTTTTGTTTTGATAATAAAAAAAATGAAATGAAATGCTTTCTTTTTCTGTTTCTCTACAATCAAAACAAAAAAACGGTCATTTGACATTCTTTTTGTTTCCATATTTCTTGATGGGAATCAGCAAATGGTTTGATTCCTGATTTTGTTTTTCTCATTTAAAAACAAAAAAAAAAACATTGGCCACCATGTACATTTTTCCATTTTTTTAATCAGCAAAGCAGCAGGTTGTTTGCTGTTTTTTATTTCCCCATTTCTAAGTGGGAATCCGTAAACAGCTCGTTTCCTGATGGAGGTTTTCTCACGTTAAAGTGAAAATCTGCGACTGTGAAGTGCACTGACCCACTATAAACTCCATGTCTCACTCTTTCACTCTGCAGTCTGTGATGGCCTCCATCACACCTCACTGCTCCACTCCACCCCGTCCTCCCCGCTTTTTTGCTCATCCGTCTTAATGTTTCTGAGCTCTCAGATGGAAACAATCAGGCTACCGCTGCCTCATGATGAGGGGGGGGGGGCGACTTGGTCCAGATCCAGCTTAACAAAGAGCAGAAGACAAAAAAAAAATGTTAATACACTGCTTTTTAATGTTTGAAACTCTTGCTTCCCACTGCAGGAACCCTGACTTCAAATAAGTGCTGGAAGCAAAGAAACGTTACATGTGGTGTTGAGAGTGAGATATAAAATGTTAATTTGTGAGCTTTAGAGGTAAATAGGCAAATTAGTAGGCAAATTCTGTTTCCTTGTCTCTGCACAACGACAATGGAACTCTTTGTGCTAAGTAAAGTTAATCATCTCCTGGCTGTAGCTTCACATCCAAATAATAAGAGTGGTATCAAGCTTATGATTTAACTTTGAAAGAAAGAGAATTATTAGCTTATTTCCCAAAATGTAAAACTATTTAGTCAAATAGTGTGATTTGCTCAACTGGCATAACTAACTTACTTTTATCCCAAACCATGATCCTTTGCTAAACCTTACCAAGTAGTTTTGGTGCCTAAACCTAACCAACTATTGATACATGTTTTAAAACATGAACCATGTGTTTAATATTGTTACCATGATGACAAAGGTCACCTGACTGACAACAAAGGTCACCTGACTATTGTTACCATGATGAAGAAGTATTTTCAGAGCAATGGGCTTTTTGGGGGGGAATGGTGCAAAAAATGTTCCACTGGACCAAATTCCCATTTGTGCGACAGTTGTTGTTGTTCTGAAAATGCCCACTAACACGTAGCTTATCTGACATAACTAACTAAAAAAATTACCGAGTAGTTTTGGTGCCTAAACCTAACCAAGTTTTGATACCTAAACTTTTTCACAACACTAACCACGTGTTTATTATTATTATTACCATGATGACGAAGGTCACCTGACTATTGTTGCCATGATGAACAAGCATTTTTGGAGCAATGGGCTTTTGTTTTGGGGAATGGTATGAAAATCTCCCATTGGACCGAATTCCCATCTGTGCTGAAACGGACTGTCGGACAAATTGGCTTTTGGTCTGATAGGACATTTTTTGGACTATTGGGTTTTTGGAATGACGGCCCGTCAGAACAATGGGCAGTCCCTCACGCCATAGATGGTGGTCCTGTATTTAAGGTCATTCACTCAACTCTAATTCCTTTGGACTGCATTCTCAGCTTCTTTTTTTAGCTCCACAGACTGTTATACAACCTCTCCATGAATCTTTTTTGGGATGGAATGAGGCAAATAGTTGAGTGACCTCCCTCGCAGTGTGTTTTTCCATTCAGATTTGTGTCTGTCTGTGTATTTTGGACCGCCTCCATAATACCTCAGTCAGTGTGAGTTGATGCAGGGAGCAGATTGGATTATTCTTCTGTCTGTCACGGGCCATTTCTTTTCATATCGTCATTTAAAATAAATAGCCCGTGCACAAAAGTGTGCTTTATCAGATCCATAGATTAAAACAAAACGCACGCTCGCCATTGCAACTGATCAGGATGGTTCTACTTTAATGTAAGACACCCCTTGACTACTGCTTGGATAGCAAAAGCCCACTGTTTGTTTAGTCCTCCAGTTTGTTATTTGAACTTAAGTATGGTAATTATTTCAGGTCAGTGTTGCGTTCCAAGCCCCACCACATTTTTCAGAAATGTTTTCATGCCGCTGGCCTGAGAGGCTGACCTCGTCCTGGAGAACTTTCTCTGTTTCCGCTGCCTGTTACATAATCACATGCCACACCAGGCTATTTTTACAGAGGAAATATGTCATATGCAAATACTGTGGGAAGGCTAAAGGTGAAACCAGAGTTAATTGCATTCATTCATACATGCATCCTTTGTCCTTTCTGATTTTCTTTTATGTTTTTAGAAAATCTGGCTGATGTTAAAAGTTTTGTGTCCTCCAACATATGTTGGGTAGAAAAAGACTCAGTTCTTAAAATCACTTCTCCATTTTCAGCATTTCCTGTGCTTGTACTCTCTGACTTTGCATGTTCACTGAGCGAGCAGCCTTTTTTTGCATCTTTGCATGTAGATTCTTGGCCACAGTCTTGTTCATCATCGTGCGACGAGTCTCAAAAGTCGTCTAACTTCCTGTCCACCTTCTCCATTAAAGACCTGAACCTCAAGACTGTCCCATCAAGTTCCTCCCCACTTTTACAGTCCTCCTGATGGGTGTTTGTGCTGATCAGCCCTGCAGATAAAGAAGGTCTCTATCAGAGTTTATGAGGCAGGAAGACAGATTTCTCAGGGACAGTCTGTCCTCATTTTCCCTCAGGCACCACACCCAAACAGTGTTCTCAGAGTTATCTGCAAACACGTGATCTTGTTGGTCTAAAACTGATATTCTGCCAAAATTCACAGGACTATGACCTCATACTTTGGTCTGAGGCTCATTAACTGACCTTGTGACATGCCCATCTTCTCTGCAGACAATAGCTGTCTTTGTGGTGGAAGTTCAGGGCTGTGATTATTAATTTTCTGTCTTTTGGTGTGTTTGGCAGCTGAGAAGGTGACATCACTGGGGAAGGACTGGCACAGGCCATGTCTGAAGTGTGAGAAATGCAAGAAGACGTTATCAGCAGGCTCACATGCAGAGGTGAGACATCAGAAATACATAAAAAAACAGACAAGTATACCCTGTAATCCTGAATAATCTTCACAGGGTTTGGGGTTTGATAGCACTCATCAAATCAGAAACCTTCCTGATTTTGCAATATTTAGATTTAACTTCAAACAGTGTTAAGCAAATTATAAATGAGTTAATATTTGTAAAAGTTAAAGACTGACAATCAAATAACCAGCCAGGTGATACTGCGCTGCTAGTTAGTACTACAACCTGGTCCTGTCATCCCACATCATATTTGATGATGAAGATACATTTATGAATACACCTTCAAGTTCAAGGTGATTCATCAAAAAATATAAGGTTTTACAGCAACTCCTACTGTGATATCACTCTGCTAGCTACAGTCAAGTGGAGTTTTATATGATGGGAGAATTATCTTGTCATCCCAAATCATATTTGGTTAGATATATTTATGTATATGCTCCCAAGTTCAAGACAATGTAATAAAAAGAATAATGTGTGATTGATGTACAAATCAATCACACATGCCTCCAAACGACGAAAATAAAAGGTCCTTTAATATTTTTAGACATTTTGATATTTTCAATACAACATGCTAACACAACTCTGCCTCTTGCAGCATGATGGCAAGCCATACTGTCACAACCCCTGCTACGGTGCACTGTTTGGACCTAAAGGTAAGCGTGTCCTCCCCGAATAATCCTTTCTTTTCACTGCTTTCATTTCCATTAAAGTTGATGTCGGTTCACTGATGTAATGCCTCCTGTCTCTTTCCTCACAGGATTTGGACGCGGTGGCACCGAGAGCCACGCATATAATAAATAGACAGGTAGCGAGCACACGTTCATCACCAAATCATTTGCTTACATGTGTTCATAAACATACATTTTCATGGTATTTGTTAAGGTAACTATTCACCTTGACTCTAAGCAAATCCATCCTTGTACTTTGCCCTGTCTGATGTGTGTTTTCTCTGCTTCGTCGTCAGGTTCAGGCCCAGCAGTAAACATGTTGCCTGGAAACTAGACCGAAGAAGCCAGCATGCTCGAAAGTTGCAATAAAAATCAGCAAACAAACTGTGTTCTGATTCAGAAGAAACATTTTGTATGCATGTGTTTTTATTCTCTGTTTTTGATTTCTGTTTTCTGAAGATTATTGTGTATTCCCATGTTATAGCAATGAAGAGGTCGACTAGTCTCTTCCTGTTATTAAAGTCGACATTCTGATTAGACACTTTTTAAATTTGTGCCATTCTTCATTTTTATTTTGTCTGTAAAGTCTCCAGGTTTAACAGATGTACAGGTAATGAGATTATGTAATTAGGATACAAAACAAAGGTAACTGTAATGCATTACTAATGCCTACTGTAAATTATTTTGAGACTGTATTTGGTGATACTGTTGACCAAGATGGTGTGTGGGAATAACATACTTAACAAAGTACATTTAAACATGCATTATTACATGGCTTTGTTCAAAGCTCGATTCTGATTGGTCAATAACAGCATTCAAAAGTCTGTTATTTCTGTATAGCAGACTGTTGCTATGGACAGTTCTAATCAAAGACTCTTGAGGAACAATAAAATCATTGTTAAATCACTAAAATCATTTAAAAATTAATATTTTGTGTCAAATTTTTGATCTTTTTGATACATAACCTTGTCACAAGCAGGATCATTTACAGTGAGCTGGTTGTTATTGTGAAATAAAGCCATTAAAATCACATTAGAATTAAAGTTTTGTGTCACACCAATGTAATGAAGTTGTGTTATTTTAATATTGTGATACTTTGATTAGGTTAGTGACTGCATTTTTACAAGTAGTCTGTAATTGTATCAGAACACATTTTATAATAAATAACCCTCCCAACCCTGAGTGTCTCTCATGACATTACCTTGAATCTGAGTTATTTATTTGCTCTAATTCGAGGGTTTGTCATACACTTCACTTGCATTTGTGCATTTGCAACGTGTCTGCTGGTTACTGTGTAATTTAATCTTTGTCTCCTAATCTGTTTAAACCCATGATGTTTGGGAATTTCTAAAGCATGTGAATGCTTCATTTCAACTGACATAAATATGACCCTTAAACCACTGAATTTAACAGTTTGTTGTCTGATTACATAACCTTTCATACTTTGTCACATTAGATTAAATTTAATGCTTTTAAAGATGGTGACTCTGGGTCAAAACGGCATGGTTTATGACCATCATGTGTTGTTTGCAGTGATGTGAAATGCATCTTAATAAACGTGAAAGTGTTTTACAATAATTAGTCATATGAATTTCATCTGATGATAAGCAACATAGAGTAGCAAAACGGTCTCACCAAAGGCTCCGAGTTCTGGAGCTTTTAGTCATATCACATGGCGAGTTTACCCATTTGTCCTGGAAATCAAATTTCCATTTTTTTTTAACTTTGTAAGGTCTTCTTGACAACGCTGGCCCTAAATTTGAGAATTAAATTAAGATTTCTGCCTATTTTGAGACAGGTTTAAACATGAAAGGGCCGACAGCAACGCCTCTGTGTTGTATCCAGCTCGTGACTGTTTTTGGGTAACCTTTTCCTGAGGTCATACTGATGTTGGCTGCCAATAAAATTTGCCCAAAAATCTAATTTTAAAAGCACAGAGACAGGAAACACAAGAAAAGTCAGGGGTTGATGACACCACTGGGAAAGGTGTGCTCACGATACATGCCTGAACACTTTTTAAATTTATTCATGAATCACTAAAACACACCAATTCACAGGAGAACACCTTTATTTAACACCTTTTAAAACTAAATGAGTGTAAACTAAACCAACGGCTACTAAATGTACCTCTAAGATCAGCAATAAACTTTCAATCTCAGTAACAGTTGTGGGATTTGGTCAAGCCTGCACAAAATACTGTGTCACAAGTATGTTTTTTTTTTTTTAGCAATGCATAAGTTTAGAGGAATCAAAGCGTCATCCCTGGTGCATTGTGGGTGGCGGCCTGGAGCAGCTGAGGCCGGCCTGAGTCTGTGCAGATCCACCAGATGCTTCCTCTCTGGTTCTTTTGGGGCTCCGCTGCCAAACTTGTGCTCCGCACGGCCGCCCTCGCTGTCCATGAATCACGTAGCAGCCACCACCTCCGCCGTGCCTCGACCATCGCAGCATGACAGTTGCTGTGGCAACAGACACAAACAAGACCCAACAGACAGCGAGTGTGCCCGTCCGTCTGGCTGTCACCCTTCTCTCTGCAACAAAGACGCTCGCTGTCGCAGGAAAAGTCTCAACCGAGGCCACGGACGCCAAGGCAACTGATGGAAACATGCAGAGGATGTTTGGCAGTGAAGCATTTTCTTCAGCTTTTACTTCAACTTGGTTGTGAAATGAAACACAAATGTGGCTTGTTCATACATTTTGTAAATGTTGAGTTGTGAGAGGATGGGCAGTATAAGCTTTTGCTTCAGTCTGCAGTTTTTCAGTCATTGATCTCATCTGTTTTTGACATTTACTTGTTGTTCTGTGGCTGTTTAAGAACAGAGGAAAATGCTACAAGGATTTCATACTTTCACATATTAAAAATGAAAAGGATATGAGTAAAAATAAACAAAAACATAGACCTAATGATGTGCATGGTATATAACACATGCATGGTTAAAACAAAAAAAAAAAGTCAATTAACTGTTCAGTTCTGCCACTTTAGTCACTCTTAACTAAATTTGGCACAGATTGATCTAACCTGAATAAGGACTCTGTAGTAGAAGTAATTCTGCTGGTACACTTACAAAAATCCAACCCTACTTAAAGGTATTGATTTTCTGCAAAATTTACAATGACATTGAGTGTACACTAATGTCTGTTGACAAGCACATTGTCCTGTCATGTTGACCAAAAGGTTGCCCACCATAAGTGATGCATTAACCAACAAAGGCACTGAAGTGACTGGCTGGCATTGTATGTTTTAAAATGGCACGCAAATCTGGACAGGAACAATTCTAAACCATCTTGTAAATGTAATGTAAAATGTCAATGTCGAAGTGAAAACGGCAACAAAAGGATCACTAATGCTAACAAGACCACGCGTATGAGATTCCAAACTGAGGCAGGCGTCGATCACTTGAGGAAATTTGAATCACTGCAACCATAAGAGCTCCTTGAGCATACAGTCATAAATCTGCACAGATAGTATGTAAGATTTGTTGCAGACAGAACACAGGGACACACTCAGGCACATACACAAAACTGAACGCACGATCTCCTCCAGGCTTATGGGATAAAGCTTTTGATAATGGCTACATGATTGTGCTAAAAGACGGAGGCTAAAGCTGCATGTGCCAGGCAAAAAATCACCATCCTCGGCAGCTGATGATTCATTCTGAAGACAACGAAATAAATTTTGGTAGAGCTAGTTGTTCGTAATTGCAGCAAGGAAGGACTTGGTTGTGACGCTCCTATTTTCAAACTCCTATTTTCATTTTTAACGTTACATGAGAAAAGTACTATTTTTAGGATAAGTACTAGTCTATGTGTTTGGTAAAATTTCCAAATTCAACCAGAAAAGGTCACTCAGCAGAGTGTAGATCTCTGCCAGGCAACAGATGGTGAAGCACCTACTGCAATGCCACCACAACTGCCAGATGCAACCAGCAGAGATTTGCAAAATTCTGCAAACATTAACATGACATCTACATATATTATATCTAACTGAAACAAACTGAAGCAGCTATTGATCACTTGTGGCCCCCAGTAAGTGGTTAAAGAGTCAAACAGAGCAGTCAAAATGTAGAATTACTGCCTCAGAGTTGCTTGTTTCCACCAACCAGTCAAGTTACAGTTTACATCCATGTCTGTCCAGGAGGAGTACAGAGGACTGATAGAGAGCTGAACAACAACAATTTGTCATAAATGTGCACCAAAATATTAGGCTGATCGGTCCAGTAGTATTTCGGGATTAACTCTGGACAGGCTGTAAGTCCAGTGATCACTCACTCACTTACTCATACATGCACACATAGAAGTGATTACATGATCCCCTAAAGCGCAGGGAACTGCTTATACGGTAACTCTTAAGTCGAGTAACATCCAAGACACACAGTGAGGAAATGATGCAAAGCCAGTTGTTAACGGGGCAGTTTTTATGTAACCTGTAACCCCACAAACTCATGTAGTTGGTTAATGATTTGCTCTGTAGCCTTGGAAGTAACGCTTGGTTACCACATTAGGTAGAATGGTGGTTAAAGATGCACATAAACACACCGTTTAACACAGTCCTCTTGTTTGTGGTTTAGGAAAGGTTTTAAAAAAAAAAAAAAAGATCCCAGTGTTGCCCGTTCTACGGCACCATGCACACCACATAAAAAGTTTTATTCAGGCTCATTCCTACATGGCCGAAGGACTTAATAACCTGGAAAATTTCATTGTGATTGCTGATAAAAAAAAAAATCCAGTCTGAGTGATTTGATACTGCCTGTCTGAATATTCTCTTTGTTTTAATATGGTCTGGTGGAGTTTACATTCCTCCTCTGATATTAATCGCCTTCAGTTTAAGAATGCTCACTCAGCTATCTGCACAGGAAATACCAAACATTTTGGTTGTCGTGGTGATGCATCCGGATGTTTGTTTTAAACCTGCAAGTTCACAGTTTGATGTTGAAGAAGTACACGTACGTACGTCTGGCTCCGTACAGTCTCGCAGCACGTACTTGAGGCCTAATGTATTTAACTGAGGATAATTTCCTGACATGATCATAATGAAAGCATCATGCAGGCAGTAAGAACATTTATAAAACACTCACGCTGACTTACGCTGCACTTAAAGTGAAGTGTTGTTTTTTTTTATTATTTTATTTTTCCTGTCGAGCAGGAGGGGAGGGAAGCTGGGGTAATTTGCCAACGAGGACCTGCTGTGTCAGCATGAATCAGAGGCCCTCAGTGATGAAGTTGTAAAATTAGACTCATAAAACTATTAAAGGCTGGAAAATAAGTGTGGAAGTGTCTCACGGCCATGGTATCTCATGCATACATGCAGACCTGTGTGGCTGTGAATCTTCAAATCAACTTAACACTCCACTACATCAGTTTGTAAATCTAGATTATTAAGACTAAAAATTTTATCAACAAATACATTTTGTGAGTTTTTCCCAACTCTGGTCTCAAGGACACTCTGCCCTGAATGAAATGATCAGCTCCTCATCAAGCCTCTGCAGAGGTCTGCTAATGATCTGTTCATGTGAATCAGGTGTGTTGGAGCAGGGGAACATCTAAAACATGCAGGACAGAGCAGAGGCTTCCAAACACTTCCCTGCAGTTATAAAAAAGAATTAAAATTAGCCCCAACATTAGCAGCGACAACATTAAAGCTACTGTGTGAAGCTTTTTATTTTGTATGGCCAATATGTGAATGGATTGTAATGTAACTTAAAAAATCTGGACCTTACCCGTCTAAGGTGACCAGAAGAGAATGGGTGAAATTTAAGGTGTGCATGTCATGTCAGAAGGAGTGTAGAATAATTAAGAGCTGGCATGTCCAAACTATTCCATAAAGGACCATGTGGCTGCAGGGTCTCATTCCTACCAAGCCAGAGCACACCAGACTTCACTCGTCTAATCAACAGATTTCAGTCTTCAGACAGCAGATTAGGTCGAATCAGGTGTGCTGTTGATCGGTTAGAACAAAAACTTGCAGCCCTTTTTAGAATAGTTTGGACATGCCTGATTGAGAGTAGCAACATTTGTTATTAATATAACGAAGATCGGTTGCAGTTTCTGAAGTAAATTGAAGTTAGAGTCATTTTTCAAGTCCTTTCAGCAGCTACGTCATTAAACTGTACCAGATTTCATGGGTGTCCAGTGTCCCCCACGATTGAAAGAAACAGTGTCTCTTGGTTTGTCTCTCCTTGTGATACATTATGCTTCCTTGTGGTACTTTCGCGTCTCTTTGTGGTCATTTTGTGTATCTTGGTGGTCTCTCTGTAGTCGCATGACTGATCATCCTCTTGTGAAAGCTCCTCTTGGTCAGATCTGAAACTTTTGGACTTTGGTGACTCCTGGTGGCAGTATTAAGAAAAAGACATTATGGCAGACGGAGAGCACACAGATACACAGATCTTCCTGGTAAACTGAACCAGGGAGACGCTGAGATGAAACAGCTGGAAAAAAACACACAGGCTGCAGTAAATCTCACGAGGATTGTCTCCTTTTCTCTTCATGTTGGTGTTTATCCGGCACATTTGAGTTGAAATCTGCATGTCAGACTGAAGAGCAATGAGTTATTTTATTAATCATACTTTTATCGCTAGTCATAAATGAATTTGTGTGTGTTCTACTCCTAAACTCGCTCCCGGCTCTTGTAAAGGAGGATGTATAGGCCCTTTAAGAGTTCGCTCAGGAAGATTACCACAGCGCGTCTAAACATCCTGCTTTTATGAGAGAACATTTCTAACAGACAATAAGTAAGAGAACACAACAGGCCTGAAGAAGAGGAAGAACACTTCATATCCTTCAGCTTCACGGCGACGACTTTAAACTGTATCAGATGTGTGAAACCAAACCAAAACCGAGTCTTAAAACCAGACCTGCCAGCAGAGTTTTAACACACATCTAACTCTGCCAACATGCTATTATTATCAAGAACATCTGTCTTTCCTGCGAGACTGATCTTTTCAACGTCAACTGCTTAAGATATTAAAGTTTATTTGTGGAAATAATCTATACATTCAGCAGTGTGTGCGCATGTGGATCACTGTGAGTTTCCACTTGTAAACCTGTGGTTTCAGAGCATAAAAGAAACGTGAACAGGAAATTCACCATGTACTTTTCACTCACTTAAAAAACTATCTTTAAAATTACTCAGAATTATTAATAACTAACAGACAGTTTCCTCCTTCACTTTTTCCCATTAGCATGAAGAATATTTTTGCTTTGAAGGCAGTAATTTAGCCAAGGTGTAGAGTTTTCCACAAGGTTGCTGAAATGTTAAAATTCATGATTACTTCCATTCTTGAATGGGGATACTGCAATGACAGCTAAAACTGAAACATCCCTAATGTTTAATAAATTAAAGAAGTATATAGAAGACAAGGGGACCCTTGGGATATAATGATACCAAAAACTCAAGGTGCTTCTGCTTTCCTTCTTTAATAAAATAAAATAAAATAAAAGTCATCCATGACCTACGCATGCACAATATGTTGGCATAATTGTTTGAATTATGCACGTACAATTGCAAAACAAAGCAATGCAGCAGTCAGTAGCACTTCTTCTATATAACATAAAATATAAATGCTTTTTACACAACGTTATATTCATTTTTTTCTCCAGTAATTCCTATAATGGAACGTTTTAGCCTTTAGAAAATATTTAAATGAAAGGATAGAAAATTCACCTTTGTTAAACTTCTTATGACTCATAAGACACATTAAACTTGGGTTACAAAGCATTCTGTGTCTCTGAAGACACACAGAGAGAGACACACACACAGATGCAGAGCAGACTGAGGATTGTTTCGGCTGTATTCGCACAAAATCTGGTGTTTTTTGCAGAAGTGTGGGTGTGTTTATTTGTGCTTTAGAACATAACCGCTGTGAAATAATGAAAAAATATCACTATTTCTCGGATTCACTGATTTGTTCTTGCTAACATCAGATATCATTAAACATTTTGAGTAGCGTGCCCTTTTTTTTGTCTTTTTTTTGCAAAGAGTTAGATGAGAAGCTCAATGTTGTTCTCACATCTGTGTGATAAATATAGGAGCTGGTTAGTTTAGCTTAGCATAAAGAAGAATAAACAAAGGGAAACAGTTAGACAGGCTCTGTGCAAAGTCAGTTAGAAAACAAATGATCATTTCTTTGTGTTTTTATATCAAAATTCAATCATGTTTTGTGCTAATGCAGGCTTCAACCAACCAACTTCCACCAATAACAGTGTGGTACGTTCACCACGTTTCTTATGACACGCCCACTGTTCAACAGTTTGTAAAAGTAGTATCAAAACAGAGTTTATCAATCAAACTCTGTTAGACTACTTTATTTTAACACTGGAAACAAAACTCTACATGTTTTCTTTGCGGTAACACATTCCACCATCCTCCTATCATCATTACTGGCCCCATTCTGGACAAATAAAATGAAGTGTGTTTTGGAGATGTGCTCCATGCACAACCTCCTGTCTTGAGAAATCGTAACTCAAGGAGCGCCTTCAGCCTTGTGAAGCATCCCTCAGCGTCCTGTAGGAGTTTGGCTGAACATATCAATCCAGCAGAGTTTCATTTGTTCATAGATGAACAGTCAGGCGTTGGAGGGATGAGAGTCACGGTGGTTACCGAGCAGAATCTGGTCCTCATTTCTGTAATTGAATACGCACGGCTGTCCCTCTTTCACCCCTTTATTCCCTTCGATCCCTTTCTACCTAATTCCTCTTTTTCCTTTCCACAATTGTTCTGTCTCTTTTGTATTCCTGCCCTCCATCAATCCCCCTTCCCTTCCTCCTTCAATCCCTCCCACTTCATTTACCAGGCCTGGGCTGCAGTTGATTAGTGCTGCTGGATGTATCTGTTTCCACTGCTGCACCCCCGTCTCTGCAGATGTGTATAAATAGGCCCTCTGGCGTTGTAATTGCTAATAAGGATCCAGTGTGTGTGCAGAAAAGGCGAGCTGCTGCCATAAGCATTTGTGCGGCGGCCAGCTCCCCCTAAACGCACACAGGGAGGGGATTCATCAGCGACTCGAAGCCCAGGAGGAGGCCGCTGTGCCGGGGTAGATAATGAGGCGGCCAGGTCTCCCAGCCTGGGCCTGGACCCCCGAAAAACATCTTGGTGCATCAATCATGTTAAGCCAAAGGGCAAGAGTCTGGCAAACACTCATCTCCGCCAATTAGGCTTCCAGCGGCTTCAATAACAAGAGTCTTCCTATTAGAGTGCAATTAAACCTTGTACACCAACATTAGTTTGTTGTGAACACTTCATAGCCTCCTGTGTCTACATGTAATTACACTATTTCTGAGTGGGAACAAGTGATGAAATTACTGGAGGACTGGTAGAAATCTCACACACAACGACTCTGATATGATTTTTTTCATTGTGACCATGTTAGCCAGGTGATGTTAGCATCAATCAGTGCTTACGTAGCCTTCGTATTGTTTCCACCTAAAGAGGGGCAGAATCTTGAGGCAGGAGCAAAGTACCTGGATGGGTTGCTCTGATCTATGGCAACGGATGCAGCGGCCGGTAGCTCCTTCAAACTTTGCTGCTTTTCTTGTTTAATCTGACATTTCTTCAGCTTTATTGCTGACACGCATCGCGTATGACACAAATACACACGTTAATAAATAAAGATGTGGTTTTTGGATTAAAGAGTAGCAGACCCTGAGACAATTGCGGTCCACATCTTTCGAACACGCAGTCAGATCAGCTGGATGCAGTGCCTCGGGCGACTGCCCCAGGAGAAGAGAGGATGAGCAGATAAGACTCATGCTACATCTGAGACTTAAGGCTACTCCTCGATAACATCTGGCCAGAAAATGAAATGAATGAAATCGGACTCAGGCTGGCCGAACAACTGCTGTTCACATTCAACCTGAAGTACATTTAAAAAATGTACAACATAATTATGACTTTTTAATCTCATAATTTTGACTTTGTGTCATAATTATGACCTACCATGGGGATTTTTTTTCTTTCACTGGTGAAGATAGGCTTCCATAGTTTTGTGACTGTTCAGGGGACAAAATAAAAGAATTAAGTCATCGTCTCGGGGTCTGGGGGGTATTTTATAGACTAAAGTCTATTGTGGCAAGTTTTGGCCTGAGACTCCTCATATCACACCTCCTGTTGGGCTCAGGCATATACAGTATCATATCGGGGGGTGATGAGTGTTTTCGCATGTGTAAAACAGAGAGGGCATGAAAAAATCAACACATTCATTTCCTCTGTCTGACTCCTACACACAAACTTTTTCTCACGCGCACCTGGCCACGGTCGCAGGGTTTTCCCTCGACATGTTACCAGAGCCACGAGGGATTTGGAGACAGTTTGATTGTGCGAGGCCTGTGATAAATAAGCTGTGTCCATGTGATGGATGCTCTGCAGAACCAGCGCAAATATAAGTTACCATTAAGTTGGCAGAGTTTCTCAGAAGTGTGGTTTTGAATGTAAAAGATGAGCGCAATTTTTCAAACTCAAATGATGGAGAGAGATGGACGCGAATGAGCTTTCATGCAGGTTTGTGATTCAGTGTTTCCCAGTGAAATCCTCTAAGATCTCTAATTTTCTCCAGCTGTAAGATACTCAGATGAAGTTGTGTTTTTACACTCCGGATTCCTCTCCTCCCTTCCTTGAACCCTCCCATTTGTCTTCCTCCTCCTCCTCCTCCTCCTCCTCCTCCTCCCACGGTTTGGAATGAGGACACACAGCCGCATGCTGTTCTTGTTTGCCTTTCCCAGATTGCCCTGCTGCTCGCCCTGGTGCTGGTGGGAGTTGGCAGTTCCCCTCATCATTTTATCTCCACTGTCAGATCCTATAGTTATCTCTTCAGCATCCTACACAATCATATACACACAGACATGGCAGTTATTCTACATTTCCCATAATGCATCTGCAGTTTTTTTGCTCATAGAACAGATAAATACACACCAGGGAGTACAGAATATGGTCTGAATAACAAAAAGCAATAAAATGAATAATCCTGCAGTAAGAACATAGTGCAAGCAGCATGGGAGAGGACTGTAGCTCCTTATAATGCTGCCATGGACTAATCTGATGCTTATGTTATAAATGCACAAGACAACTTTGCGTGTTGACAGCTAAGAGTAATGTCAACATTACATCAGGCAAAACTCATGCTCAACTCAGCATGTAAAACAAGATTTCCCAAGTATTAACTAAAATTAGCTTTAAATGATTAATTTGGGCAAAAAGAGATAATTTATTCAGTCTCAACTAGGTCTGATGTGATGCTTTTCTCTCTTACAGCACCATATTGCGATTTAAGCAGATATGATGGATGTATTTTACATTAAAATCTTGCCTTGAATGATTTTAATCATTTGCATGAGGCTACTGAGCCACAACATGGGTACAACAGAGACAGATAAGGTAAGCACAGCATAAGATGATTTCCAGACTGGCTAACACTAAACATAAATGTTGATTATAGTGAGTTTTTCTCATACATAAGGAGACTGAGGTGGAAGGAAATAGATGCATCTCCATTTCAAGACTGGAACCTAACCTATGCAGCAGACATGTGAATCAAATCAAATCAGTACAGAACTGACCGAGGGCTTTGTGGACTGGTGCCAGCAGAGCTGTCTCCAGATCAATGCGGAGAAAACCAAAGAGCTGGGGGTGGACTTCTGCAGGTGCAAACTCTCTCCCCTACACCAGTGAACACACAGAGAACAGACAGTGAAATGAATAATTCACCTGAATAATAAACTGGACTGGACTAACAATACTAATGCACTTTAAACTTAATGCACTTTATAAGAGAATAATGACATCTGCAAGATGTGAGGAATAACTGAGAACTGAGGACACTAATTGTTGAAGTTTCGAAAGTGAAATTCTTTCTTATTCTTTCTTGATAAACGACTTTAAGGGTTCAACAGTCTGACGTCTCTGTTGTATTTTGTGCTTCATAAAGCACCACACATTTTCAAGAGGAGACAGGTCTGAACTGCGGGCAGGTCAGTCTGGTACCTGAACTGTTTTACTATGAAGCCATATGGATTTCTTTTTGCATAGTCTTGTGTTTGTGGATGCAGCGACACACTGTTTTCACTGACAACAGTTTTCCTTGTCCATTATGTACAGAGATTTCTCTGGTTTCTCTAAATCTTTTTTTTTTTTAACATAATATGGATTGTAGATGTGAAATCCCTAATTTCCTTGCAGTTTTGTGTTGAGAAACATTTTTCTTAAACTGTTGGACTATTTGCCAACACAAAGTGGTGAACCTCACCTGATCCGTGCTTGTGAATGACTGAGCCTTTCGAGGACGTCATGATACTCTCACCTGTTTCCAATCAACCTGTTCATCTTTTGAATATCTGAACATTCTACAACTTTCTGTCTTTTGTTGCCTCATGTCCAGACTTTTTTAGAAAATGTCAGAATGAGCGCATATTTACACATACGATAAAATTTGAACATTAAATATCTTGTCTTTGTGCTGTATTCAACTGAATACAAGTCAAAAATGATTTGCACATCATTGCATTCTGTTTTTATTTACATTTCACACAACGCCCAAACTTTTATGGAGTTGGGATTGTATAGAAATACATGTGACTTGACACCTTTAAGCCATAGAAGCACTATATGTGAACCAAAAGGAGTTGAAGTCTCCACCAAACAATCAGGGCCCCGTTTTCCAGAGCCTTCGTAGCGCTGCGTGCGTCATAAGTTGTGTCTTAAGGTCTCCTGGCCTGTTTCCCAACTCTGGGAAACAGCCCGTAAGCTTAAGGGAGACCTTAAGATACAACTTACGACACACGTAGGCTCTGGGAAACGGGGCCCTGAACATGATGCTCTCACAGACTTCAGACACAACAGATCACAGCTCAGCTGGTGTTACAACAGCGCCCTCCTCTGCTCTCTGTAGGTACTTCAGTGTTTGAACTGCTAAAATAATGCTGGTATGGTAGTCCATAATAAAGAGAAATAAAAACAACACTCAAAAAGCTTCATGAATACTTTAAAACTTTAATATACAGTGCTTCATAAATCATTACTAAAAACACAGGTGGTAAAAATCAAATCGAAAACAAATAAGTTACACTGTAGTAAAAAGCACTTGAGATTCCTTTCCGTTTTCATTAGTGTGAACCCCATATGAAAATAGCATAGAAAGTATGCAAACATAGAATTTCATTCATATATATTTTCTAATCTTTAGCTAAATAAACCTTTTATCCCCTTTAAAATTCCCTTAACCGACGGGATGAAATGAGGAAAGTTCACAGCTGTGTGTTTGTGTGTCGTGGCCTCGATTTCATCTCTAATTCTTCTTTTTTAAAACGGCTTGAAAACCTTTTTTCGTGGACAACAACGCCCCCCCCCGCCCCCCCCCCCCGTGAGAACCTCAAGACAAGCCCAAATAAAAAGGAAAAATATAAATTAACATACCAAACATGTGAACAGTCTGCAAAAACTTGTTTTTTTTTTTTCTCATTGACTGGCGTACAGTTTAACATTTGACCTCAAAGCACCCTCACACACACACACACACACACACACACACACACACACACACACACACACACACACACACACACACACACACACACACACACACACACAAACAGTCTGTGCATAGACCCAGGTTTAACTTGTGGAGTAACTGGTAATTGGAGCCGTTTGCTCCCCGCTCCCCCCAACTCCCCACTGTGGTTTGTCCTTTAAAGGAAAATAACCCTTTAACCCATTTGTTGCTATGGCAACAGAAGCTGGCTCCGGGCCGAAGGGCTTAACATAGAGATATGTAGAGATCAAAACATGCTGTTTCCATAGTCCAATTCAGTGCCTGCTATCAGCAACAAGGTAAACAGAAAATAAAGTCACCATAGATACACACGTCAGGGTGATACAGGTGAAAACATCGAGCCAGTTTTGAATTCTCTCCTAACCACCGTTGTATTTTAGCAACAACAGTCAAATCCGCATTTATGTTAATATATTTGCATATTTTTTCATGACATTATTCAATTGTTCCCCTTTGCATTTGTGAGCTGTGTCACGCTGCCCTTCAGTAACGGCTGACCCACAAACACAACGCATCAACGGAGGGTGTTAGTGTCGATCTAAACAGACACGTCTCCATGCTGACAAAACATTTTTTTTCTGGCATAACAGGGTTCCATTTAGAGCCACAAAATATCAATAAACAGGAACTTTGGTGTGAACATTTCAGTTGAATAACAGCCTGTAAAAACCTGCAAAATTTGAGTTAGGTTTGGTTTGCAGAGACAAACGTTTCTCACTCATTCATGGCCTCTTTTGTGATGACCATAAATAATTTCATGACATGTTTACAGTCTGTGGGTGGTGTAAAAGTAAACTGAGTCTAAAATGACAAACTTATAGATGCTGATATTTGGTTCTAAAGTGACACTTCCACGCTCGCAAAAAGTGAGAGAATCCATAACTCGAACATTTTCTGGTGTAACAGGGTTCAATTTCAACTCACCAAATATCAGCAAAAAAGGAGCTTTAGTGTGAAAATGTAAGTCTAATAACAGCATTCAAAACACCCTGTTAAAAAACAAAAAAAACTCCAAAATTTTAATTAAGTTTGGTTTGCAGAGAAGAACGCCTCTGATTCTCTCTGGGTCAGTTTGCTGATGACAGTATATAATTTAGTGACATGTTTAAAGTGTGTGGGTTAAATAAGTAAACTAGATATAAGGGTGTTTCTAAAATGTCTCACGTCTACATTCAAAATGTGCTGTTAAAACCTGCGAAATCTGAGTTCAGCATGGTCAGCATGAATGCCTCAGGGTCTCCAAAAGTCCGTTTGTTGATGCAAGTAAATTATTTAGTGACGTGTTTACAGTCTGTGAGAAGTGCTAAAAAAGTAAACTCTACGTAGATGTTGGCATCTGGAAAAATGCCTCTTGTCGGCATTCAAAATCTATAAAAACAGCAAAAATGTAGCTAAATTTGGTTTGCAGCAAAGAATGCTTCTGTTTGTTGATGGCAGTAAATAATTTAGTGACATGTTTACAGTCTGTGGGAGGTATAAGAGTAAATTCTAACTAAAAAGTCTAATGGACACTTGAGATGATTCTTCAAACGTTTTCTGCTGTAACGGGGATCAATTTAAAGTCACCACATATCAGCAAACAGCACCTTTAATGTGAAAATTTAATTCTACAAATAGCATTAAGAATCTCCTCTAAAACCTGCAAAATTTGAGATAAGTTTGGTTTGAACAGAAGAATGCTTCTGATTCTCTCTGGGCTTGTTTGTTGATGACTGTAAATAATTTAATGACATGTTTAAAGTCTGTGGGAAATAAAAGTAAACTCTGGCTCTTGTAGAAATGTTGATATCTAGTTCTTAAACATTCAAAATCTCCTCTTAAACTTTCAGAATCTGGGCCAAGTATGGTTTACAGTAAAAAATGCTTCTGTTCATCAGTAAAGAATTTACTGAAGATAATTTACAATAAATAACTGAAAATTTGAAATGTCTCAGTAGAGAGCAAACATTATCTGGTTCTAAAGAGAAGGAAAAATGTGTCTCACATTCAAAATCTTCCCTTAAAACCAGGAAAATCTGGGTTGAGTTTGGTTTACAGTAAAGAATGATTCTGCTCGTCTCACTGCCTGTTTGCATCAGAAAATTATTCACTGTTATCATGAGAAGGTGGACAACGTAAAACGTGAAATTTCAGGGTAGTAAGCATGTCATAAACGTTGATATCTGTTTGTGATATGTGTGTTGTTTGTTGTCTTTCCCATTTTGTTATGTGTATCTAGAGAGACCTGCGGTTTGAACAGTCAGAGTCAGAGCCT
The DNA here is from genome assembly GCF_056507025.1 of Lutjanus erythropterus. Lineage (NCBI taxonomy): Eukaryota > Metazoa > Chordata > Actinopteri > Lutjaniformes > Lutjanidae > Lutjanus > Lutjanus erythropterus. The sequence continues at coordinate 21,408,671 of NC_139334.1, forward strand.
CCTATCAGTTACACGGCTGACAGAGAGGCATCCAGAGCAGCCAGCATGACACAGAGAGGGGGGGTGTAGGGCAGGAGGGCTTCGACGCTCTGGTAACGGGGTCAACTTGTTCTATTGCACATACGTTTCTGCCTTTTCTTCATTTCTGGCTTCCAAAAAAATCTCACAGTTATAAACAGGCAGCAAGTAGCATTAGTTTTGTTTTTCGTTTAAATATAAAAAGAAAAAAGAAGGAGCTATGGACAAGTACGGAAAAGCGCTCAATTAAATTGCAGCCAAACCAGGATATTATAATAATAATATTAATAATAATCAACAAGAATATTCACAAAAACAACAATAACCATATATAGCTACACAGGCAGAAAAAGTAACGTTTACCTGTATATATATATTTATAAAAAAGAAAAACAAAACAACAACAGTGTAAAATTGATTGTCATTTCAAGATAAAAAGCATCAAAACATCCAAGGCATCAACAGTGAGGGGAACAAACGGGGAACTATAAAAAGTGACGAGGGCTGAAGAAGGATTCACAGAACTAAAGCCCAAAAAATGAACAACGCTCACAGAGGAGAGAGAAGGAACCCATTTGGTGCACAACATGCGTCTGAGAAAGCTTTTGGCAGCCTTGAGTGCAGAAGAAGAGCGGCGAAACAAAGGCAACAGTTTGCACATGCCATCCATCCATCCATCATCGGTCCATCCATGAGCAGAGAAACTGACAGCATGTTCGGCGCTCGCCACGCCACAACAGCAACACGTCGCAACACGTCGCAGCTGTCAGATTTCAGTGTCCATATCGCCCAAACTTCATCCGGCCGGGAACGCAGCTCAAGCAAGCGCGTGCTGTGGCTCATCGAGCGAGAAAAAATAAAAATAAAAAAGGGGGGGTCAGGGTCCGACATGTTCAACGTCTGTCGAATGACACAGGGCGAGACTCGAAGTGCTGAGGAAGGCCGCGGCCTGGCGAGGAGAGCAGGACAGCGCCGGCTGAGAGAGGCGGCATGGCTTTGATTTGACCGAGCCCTGTGAGCAAGAGAGGTAACTCTTGAAAAGCTTTTCAAGCAGAGTAAAGGGGCGTTGGTGAGTTCTGGAAAGCATACACGCGCTCACTGTCACACGCACGCGCACACACACACACACACACTCGGTCCACACACTCACGAACACACACATGGGAGTAAATCTGTCCCTGAATGTGCCGAGCAACGGAAGTCTTCTTGTTCCACAAAATATACACAATCTTCACAGGAGGGATTCTTCTTTTATCAAACGTTCCTCCTCCCGTCCAGGAGAGTACGAGCCACGCTGCGCGGTGCAGTCAGTGTGTGTGGCCTTCCTCTTACTGCCAGTCCTCGTCGTCCTCGTCCTCCCCGTCGGACGAGTCATCGTTGGTGCTGTCCCCTCCACCCACCTGTCGCGTCCCGTTCTGCTGCCGCGCGGCGAGGAGGGCTGCAGCCTCGGCGGCTGCCTTTGCCGCCGCTCGTTCCTCGGCCTCCTTCTGGCGCAACGCTGCGGCCTTCTTCTCCTGCTCGGCGTGGCTCTTCATGTGGGCGCTGCGGCTCTTCACCTTGTAGAAAATCCTGCATGGAAAGAGGGAGGAGATTATTGATAAAGAGCTTTTCAGACACGGAGTGATATTACCGGTAAAGTCATGGCTTACGGTCCTTCAGACTGTGGCTGCAGCTATAATTAGTTTCATTACATTTGCTGTCACAGAGAACTGAAGAAGCCAGAAAATATTCACATTTAAGAAGCTGAAATCCCAAAATTTTGACATTGTTTCTTTAAGAAGATGGTGAATAACTTAGCTGTGACAGTTAACAATTAATCGATTAATTGACTACTTATTCCAATTTTAATTCAGTTTTTGACACAAAGGTGGCAAAGGCTGGAAAACATGTGTGACAGGCAACATAACAACAACATAATAACACTCAGTTAAACACTCTGCAGTCTCTCAGTGCACATTTCAGTCTCCAAAGTGACCAGCGAATGTGCACCAAAATAAATACATTACACACTAGCAACCAAAATAAGTGTGTTGCCACACAAGACCAATTTAGCACAATTTTTTAATCATAATTTTAACTAATAAGTCAACACTAAGGTATTATCATTAAAAAGCCTCTGCCTCTTTGTTGGAATTTTCAACAAAGGTGGCAGCCAGTAAAACATCAACAGATAGGCAGGAAAAAACTGATACATTAATGTCTGTTACTTTTCAACACAGCAGCGCTACTGCTGCACTGAAGAGTAACAATGAGGATGAAAGTGTCTGTTCTCCGACCGGCTGCATCAATGATGGATTTGAAAACTTACCTTAAGCTGTTCAAAATGAATAATTAATTAATGACCGCTGGGAAGTCTGCCACACTTCTCACTGGTGAATCCCCATTTAAGCTCTCATCAATTTAATTATTTGTTAGATGGAGAATTTCAAAGTGTCCAACTATGCACAACACAAAATGATATGATGTCTAATATGTGACTCTCACATCATTCTTAATTGCTCAAACTCTATATCTAAGCATATTATATATATATATCTATATATCGTCCATGAAGGACTGAGACAGCTGGTCTGATTTTATTGGATGTCATGTCCTTTGGGTTAAAGAGGAAAAGGACCATCCAGAATGTTTCAAGTGCAAAGTTCAAAAGCCAGCATCTGTGATGGTATGGGGCTTTTGGAGCAACACATGCTGCCATCCAGCATCCTTTTTCAGGGGCATTAACAACAGTGTGGCGTCATAGTAAAAGAGTAGAAAAGGTGATGTAACACAGTGGTAAACATTTTTTTGGAACGTGCTGCAGGCATCAAATTCAGAATGAGTGTGCATTTACAAAAAACGTATTCAATCAAAAATCAGTGCATTGTATCTTTGGGAATTGGGGTTTGTAAACTAATTTAACATTTTCATACTGCACACCACCAACAGAAACCGTATGCAGCAGACTACACTCATCTGCAGTACGTAGTAGGTGGTTCTGATTACAGCCTAATTCAGTGTTACGAAAGACCATAATAAATAAACAACTACATGCACAGGATTCTGGCACATTTTCTCTTTTGCAAGTCAGTAGTTTCATCTGAGTTATTACTTTCTTTGTCTCTCGTCATCAAGACTGTGGTCAAAGTTCAGTATGATGAAATAAGGGCCGAGTAATAACAGGGCGTACGAGAACAATGAATACCACAGCATGTGTGTCTGTCGCTGCATGAGCCATCTGTACACGGACTGAAAGCTTTCCCAAATTATGCAATTTTCAAAATCTTTTCAATGAGTGCAAATTGCTAATAAGTCTGGTTTGACATTATTTATCAGCCTCTGCAGTGGTGGCTAATCTATAATGAGCACCCTCTGAGCACGGGAAGTATTTAAAGGGTGATGAAGCTCTTGTCAAGTCACTGGGTAGTGTTGCATTGATGTGCCGTATCTACTCTGTGTTTCAGTTGCTAGGACACAGTTGGCAATAACAGGCCCGGTGTTGCCAGAGGACGGGGCTGTTATTTAACCAAAGCGTGACAGGATGGTTCGGTTCTTTCAAACACCACGAGACACTTGCCTCTATTTACCAAAACATAATCCAAATGGGCAGTAGCAGCAGCAATAGTTCCAGCAGAAATTCTCTATTTTGTATCTAGCTTGTTGTTCAGTCTTAGGCCACTTATGTAACTCAAGTGGCTGCTGCATGAGTAAACAGAGGCATGCCAGCGTCTCCAACACAACAGCAGTGACTGATGGGATATCTCTGATCACTGACCTGCCACATTTCTTGCAGGGGAACTCTCCCTCCTGACCAGCTGTGCCTTTGTTGCCTGTTGAGGGGCTGGTCCTGCGCGCGTTGCCGTCGTAGCGCGATTTGGAGCTCGGAGGGGACGGGTGAGGAGGCTGGATGACCCGGGACAGCGGCTGGTCCCTCGCCACGTCCTCCTGGCCTTTCATGATCAGAACGGTCCCAGCCTGCACACACAATAAAAGTGAGAGTGAACATGAAAGCATGAAAGAAGTTTTTTACACAGTCACTGAGAGCAATTAGGGAATAAATAATGAGCTTGAAGCTGCTTTATGAGCACCTCTCATGTAGGATTGTGTTACAACGGCATGCAAACATGAGCTAGTTAACACACATATGGACACACAGTTCACAAAAACAAAAATACCCACAGTCTGGCACTTATTATGCACCCTAAACGGTGAAATGCAATTTGAATAAGCAGGCTAAAGGTTTCTTGTCGAGTCATTGTTCGCTGACAGACATAATGGGGTTACACAATCCTACAAACTGGACATTCGCCAAGTGATCTCCCCTAAAACCTCCAGCAGGGGGCAGCAAATCAAGCACCCAACCACCAGGACAGAGTTCAAAAGGACAAATGTGTCAAGTTTGATGAGGCCAACTGAGGTTTCTGACCAGGAACATGTGGCGGTTTGTTCCAAAATAATGTCTGTTTCTATTTAATGTAATCCTGTTCATCGTACCTGGAGGTTTCAGGAGACAATTTAGCTTTTAGCCTCCTTTCTCTCCTACGCAGGCTTTTGTTTATTTTCCATTCATGCAAATATGAGAATATGTAGGTGTAAATGTGCCTGTGTACATGTGAATGTCTTGTGCATATCATATCCTTTATAACAGCTGTTTAAGGGTAAACAAACAAAAAATATAAAAAATTACAGGTAACACCTATGTTCAAAGAACTTTCATGCTATCTACCTATCTATCTATTTGCTGTACAACACGATGTACAGCATATTTCAGAGTTTACGAGGTGCACCTGAATGCACCATGAAGTCCCTGTCCCCATGTGTGTCAAACACACAAACTTTACAACTTTAAATCTTTTCACACGAACTTTTGTTACACAAACTGCGGAGCATATGCTGCCATCCAGATGATGTCTTTTTCAGAGATGTCCCTGCTACTTTCAGCAAGACAATACCAGGACACATTCCACATGTGCTTCAACAGTGTGGCTACATAGTAAAATAGTTCAGGTACTACAGTGACCTGCCTGCAGTCCAGACCTGTCTCCTACTGACAAAGTATGGTGCATTATGAAGCCCAAAATACATTAACAAAGATCCGAGTCTGTTGAGCAACTGAAAATGTATATCAATCAAGAATGAGACTGATTTTGACTTTCAAAACTTCAACAATTACAGTCTTCAGTTCCCAAATGGTTACTGAGTGTTGTTAAGAGAGAAGGTGAGAAAAAAAAAGGTGAGAAGACAGAAGGTGATAAGACAGAAGGTGATGTACCACAGAGGTAAACAGGGTCCTGTCTTAACTTTTCTGAAACGTGCTGCAGACATCAATTTCAAAACGAGTGTATATTTACAAAAAAGAATAAAGTTCATCAGTTGGAACATTAAATATCTTGTCTTTGTACTGTATTCAACTGAATATAGGTTGGAATGTTTTTGGCACAGAGGAAATAAATTCTTGACAAGGGAAAACTAATGAAAAGGAACTCACAACAGTCTTTATGTTGTGAGCACATGCTGTAAATAATCTGTCAAGCAGCCAAGAATTAACACCATCACAGCTCAAGTAAATAAATAAATAAATAAATAAATCATTCCTATCACTTTCAAGAGCCTGACAGGGGAGAGTGTGAGTGTGTGACTCATATAGAAGATGAAGCATTAGCTGCACCTGAAAATGTACACCAATGTGCACATGCACTTCATGTTTCACTCTTACAATCATGAGAGAACAGGCTTCAAGTATGAGGACTATTTCATCCTCATCAGTATCTCAGAGGAAACCTTCCCAACAGGGCGTGAATGTGACAGAGTTTTGTATCTTTTTCCAAAAACAGGTGCTGAAATCGGGGGTTTTCATTCCCTTATCTACTTATTGTATTTATTCATTCAGCCATGGGTTCCTTTCCCACGCGGAGCTGATTTCAATTAAGTTTCACACTCACATTCTCAGTGGACTGCGGTGCGTGTGTCACCCTGGTGGGGCCGACTTCCTGTTTCCTGTCAGCTGACCCTTCCCACTTCCTGCTGTCCTCCTCCCGCTGCGGCTCCAACCTGTGAGAGCCCTGCTGGGCCGAAGAACAAGAGTGTAGATGCAAGACATGAGCCTCCAGAAGTGGGATTTACAGTTGGATGCTAGTTTAGAAAGCTCTGTGGGGTTGTACATGATACCCTTCAAACTGCATCTGTTGAACAACAGTTTTTCTGTGTTATTAGATGATATGATGCAATAAATATCAACTCGTTTGAAGGCTCAAGTGGTCAATGAAGATATTCTGAGCTGTGTTATTTCTGAACAGAGACTCTGTAGTTTTTAACATCTAAATAAAACACTGCTGTTTCATGTTTAATCACATCTCACTGCAGTTAAACAGCTGCGTTCATTCTGTTGATTCCTACCCAGGTTAACATCCAGTCTATTAGGCACTGCTGACTTGAGACGATTCTTTTAAATCACTTTTTGTGGAACCTTGTAAACTTTTTTAGCTGTTAGTAAAATCACTTTAATCATATCTTATGTCCTGTGGTTGTTTAACAGGTTTATTTGATTCTCCCCGTAGAGGCTTAATTCCCTCAAATGACCAGCCTCACGTCTATACATCAGCAGCAAAAACACATCTGTTGCTGCAGTACAGACCGGCCTGTACTGGTTGTATTTTTGTATGTCTAACTAACGCTTAGTAAATGACAAACTGATCCAAGTGCTGACTACAATGGAGCATGTTTTCTCATGCTGTTACTATAGTTAGGATCACTGGCTGGATACTCAAGTGTTAGACCTATGAAAACTATAAAAGTGTTCCTGTGGTGCCGGTTTATCTATCCCCAAATTTAAATGAATGTATTTTATATCAACAGTCAGCTACTAGCTAGCTAACTTTAGCCAAGCACCAGCCTGCCTGTGTGTGAGTATATTGACATAAGCTTTTTTTGTTTGTCAGTCTAATTACTTGATTCTGTGATTTTTTTGGGGGGGTTTTATGTTAAAATCCAAAAGGATGCAGTAAAGTTACACCTTTTTCCAAATAATGCTAGCTACATTCTGTACAACAAATCTGTGTTGAAATTGGCAGGAGGAGAGCCAGTTAGCTGTTAGCTGTTAGCAGCTGGCAGGAAGCAAGAGTCCTGCAGTGTGTTTGGCTAACAGCTAATGTTGCCTACAGCTAATAGGGCTAACAGCTAACAGAGCTAAAAACATCTGTTTAGAGGAACATGAATCATTAAACAGCAAACTGCAGTTTAATTTTAAAGCTCAAGTTTATAGTAAATATACTGAAGTAGTCAGTACAGTTTGGAAGTAAAAGTAAAGTTGAATGTTGAGTTACAGACACTTTACATCAGTGTAATATTTTACCAAACTACACATTTACATTTACTCCAGTACTTGCACAAAAAAGCGCATGCAGCTTTTGATTAATAAATGCATAAACTAAATATAAAACAACAAGAAGACAACATTCACTTTACATTTGGGTTTGTTAAAACTATTTTTTCGGGATAGTTCTAGGACCGTGGTGAAAGACGTTAGTCTAAAGCCTTGACAGACATTAAACACGTAACTGACCTTGTGGTCCGTCTCCTCCTCAGTGGTCCGGTTCTCGAGCGGCTCCGCCTCGCCGTAGATCAGCGTCCCGTTACGGCCGATCTTGACGTGTTTCTTGTACGTGTAGTAGAACTCCACACACTGCGCCACTGACTTAGTGATCACCTGTGAACGACACACACGTTCCCTGTTAATGGAGCCTTATTATCTATTTTTGAAATGTCACGGCATGCTATTCAGCAGGTAAGGTCATTTTTCCGGTCAGCCTGGAGCTGCTAAGTAAATACGAGCACAGTGCCGTGCTGCTGAAAAGAAACTATGGCGAGGGAACACGTAAGACACAGCGACATCAGATGATGTGCTGCTTTTTTAATGGACTGTGTCTTTATTCAGCATATGATGTCTTGTTTTCTGTATTTTTGGTACCCAAGAAGAATAAATGTCCTCCCTTATATAATAAAATGAAAACAGAGATGTAAAATGTTGGATTTTTGCCGATATACACATACTCAACTTATTTTGGCCGATTGCTGATGCAGATACCAATACATGCACATATTTTTTTCCACCTAATTGCAGAGAACATTAAGTCTCTCCTGTAGTGGAATTAACATTTTATTATGCCGCTCTAATCGTCGTCTAATCTGCCCACTGGCAGTTCCACACATAAAACACAATGCTTTTCAAAATAAGAAAACTACTGCTGACATTTTTTTTCCCCTCTTTGTTCTTAACAAATTAGTCGTAATAATCAGGATGATGTCTCTTAAGACAGGCAATTAAACCTGTAATGTTGAAGGAATGAGGTTTGTCTTTTCCTCGCATAACGGATGCTGCAGCTTTTTAAAGTCATTTTATGGGCCTTTTATATTAATAGAAATTTTCATTTTGGGCTGATTCTGATATTTCATTTTAAAACTTTTGCTGGCCAATACCAATGGCATGCCAATGCTATAGTGCATAGAGCTGCAACGTTAAATTGATTAATTAATCAATTATTAAATTAATCGCCAACTATTTTGATAATTGATTGGTTTGAGTAATTCTTTAAGAAAAAAAAAGAAACTTCTGTGATTGCAGCTTCTTAAATGCCATCATTTTCAGGTTTCTTTACTCCTCTGTGACAGGAAACAAAATATTTTTTTGGTTGTGGACAAAATAAGACACTTGTGCTTTGGGAAACACTGATCAACAATTTTCACATTTATCTTACATCTTATAAACCAAGCTAACCACCTAATAAATGAATTAAGAAAACAAGTGGCAAATTGATGAGGAAAACAACGTCAGTTGCAGCCCAAGCCGTGCATCCTTAGGAATTAGATTTGTTGTCAGAAGTTTCACTGCAGCAATTCAATACCAACAAACGCCTGAAGCATATTCATAAATCAAATTTTAAACGCCTTTTATCTGGTGGTTTGGGCAATCAACACTGAAAAACTCTCAAACTGCTATAATTTGGCCTCACTCTTGATCACTGAAGTGGAAAAGGCAAGAAAATTAAATAGTTTTGCAGTCTTGTGAAAAGCAATAATTCACTGCGACACTGCAAATAATTAAACAAGATGGAAACATTGTTCCAGAGTGACTGTATTTCCCTTTTCCCCGCCCACCCACACTCAGGGAAAAAAATGTTTTTTAGAAGGGTTTATAAACGGTTGGTAGAGGAAATGGAATCAGTAAGCCCACAGCTTCTATGTGGCCTTGACTCGGATAAAGAGTTCTTATTTTTCGGTTCTTATGCCTGAACCCTCAACATACCTGTTTCTGCACCATGAAGAAGTCCTTCTTGTATGCACTGATGCCTTTGTTGAACTGGCGTCTCTCAGCTGCAGTCCAGCTGTCTGATCCTGAGGAGGGGGGAGACAGCAGAGAGACAGACCGAGACAGAGGGAGAAACATTTAAAAGGAGAAACATGCAGTATGTTAATGGCCAGTTTCAAAACACTCGACGAGAATCTGTTTCCACACTATATTCTGAATTTGTAGAGACAAATTCAATCCCACCCCCACCCTTAAAACCACACGCACGCACACAAATCTCTTGATAAACAATGACTCTCCTGTCTTCTGCTCGGGATTAACCACATGCTGTAAAACCCCCGCCCTTCTCCCCTCCTTCCCTCATCACGTTGACCCTGACAATCCTCCACAGTCACCCACTACCCCCACAACCACCACCACCCTGACACTCTCACGACTGCAGCTGCCGTTGCCTTGAGGCAAAGCAACGGGCTGAGAAAGTAAGTCACTGTTAGAAGAAAGTGAAGAGGAAAATGTTTGTCACACACAAGAGAGGTTTCAGCACAAACTTGGCTGAAATTAGGAATTATGAGCATTTGTTTTGAGTGTCTGGACACCAGCTGGGTGGAATTCATCAGCTGAGGCAACACTGGACACCAGAAAATGATGAGAATTATTTCAGAATCAATTCTAGGGAACTGAACTGGATGATTATGCTCATTCTCAATTGACCTACCTGCTATTTTCTCCATTAACCAATAACAGGGTTCGGTTCATGTAGCTTTTTAAAAGTAAAATTCAAGCACTTTTCAAGAAACCTAAACCAACTAAAATTACTGCCATGCAACTGTATGCCTCCACCAACCAGTTAAATTGCAGTTTACATCCATATCTGTCCAAACTCATACAATATGCACAGTGAAGTGTCAGTGAGAGACATGCTGTCTTTGCCATTTTACATTATTTTTACATCATTATATGCCACCAGTTTGGAGAAGCAGAGAGGAGTACCAGCATAGAAGCTAAGCAATACACTGCTGTGGACAGGATCGGTAACAAAAGGGATTTTAGCCACTAAGAAAAGGATGTCTGACAGCGAGGTAAAGCTGTGAAAATATTTTGATGGGAAACTGGTGTTACACAAGCCAAGTATCGCTCTCTCCAAACCAACTTTTACCTCACTGAAAACAGGAATTGCTTGTCTACAGCTGCCTTAATCTGTTATTTTTTTCTATTGTGTTTTAAAAGGTTCGTTTGATTCACTGAAGTCACACAATAACATAAACAAACTTACTGATCAAGGCAGCAGGAGACCAGCAACTTAACTACAGCAACACTTAAACTATTGTTTTCAGTGGCCCTTTTTCAAGTGGCTAAAATGTGTTTTACTGCTGACGCTGTCCACAGCAGTACATTGCTTAGCTTACATCCTGGTACTCTGCCTCTCCAACCGTCATGTACTGTAGGTGTTACCTACTGACCACTTCCAAAACTAAAAACAAAACTTCTGCTCAACTCTATAGTTGTCAACATAATATCACAAAAGACCAAGAAAGAAAAATGAAAATCCTCACAGCTGAGACACTTTGGTAACTAATATGTCAACTAATTCATTCAGCTCCAAGAAGACTGCATCCATTTATTATGGTACATAAAAAAAGTCTACAGCTACATCTAGAAGCCTTACCTGAGTAGTGGTAGTTTGCGAGATGATGAGACTTGGGGAAAATTGGATTCCTCAGCATCAGGAGGGACAGCGCAGCCTGAAAAACAATCCATTTTGTAACATTGCTTGTAAGTGAACAAACATGGTACATTGAGCTGTACAGCAGTGACTGTTATGAGCCTTTATACAGCAGGTCACTCCTGCCAACAAGCTGACTCTTTGCTCTATTAGATGCTTCAATTGTGCTTTATGACCCCGTAAAAACACACTGAGCCAAACAACGTTGCTTGCAGGTAACCAGGAGGCGAGATAACCATCGTTCTCATTTGTCCTGCATGTATCAAGTACCTGAGCGCGTTATATCACGATTATACTCTCCCTGGCACTGTCAAAACAAGAATTAACTTTGTGCTCTTCGAGAAGACGCCACGAGTGTTGAAAGACGGCAGTTTGAGCCGGACTGCTGCAGAGAGTGGGCGCTTTGACACACACACACCCCCTCCCCGCGTAGTTTCCTTGACAACGTTGGACCAGCGCTGGTCGCTGGGGCCTGAAATCTCCACCAGTGCTGCCATTACTCTACATCAGGCTGCCAGTCAACTCCAGCTTCTACAGCTTCAGTAATTTAAGTATTGATTTGGGTTTAAATCACCGAAAATGTTCAGTGTAAATACTGAGCGCTGAAGAATCTTTCTCTCTTGATCTGTGTCAAATAATTCTGCTTTATGCATGTTGCTTTATGTTTTAAAATATTCTTTTTAAGTATACTTTGTTTAGAACAGTGCTCTATGAATGAAGTGTATCATTCTTCTTCTTATTATTATTATTGTTATTGTTATTGTTATTGTTATTGTTATTATTATTATTATTATTATTATTATCATTATCATTATAGCTGCAATCAACACAAAACAAATCAGCAGCTACTTAAGTGAATATGAATAATTTTTAAAGCAAAAATGTCAAACATTTGACAGTTGAAATGTGAGTTTTTGTTGCTTCCTTATCTTAGCATTATAATTTAATATCTTTGGGTTTTGGACTGTTGCTCAGACAAAACAAGACATCTCGATTCAGTCTGTTATTTCTGAATGACTGTTATGAATAATGACCTCCTCAATGTATATTATGCCTTACTTATATTAGGATTGATTCTGAAAGTAACTGCTAGATGCAGTCCTGATTATGACCATTCAAATTTGTCAAATTAGACCATGACGTCACACATTGGTTTGTAGCCTTTTGAAGCCTTGAGGTCACTGTGGTGTCAGCTTCTTAATCGCAAGGCAGACGAGCCCTAAAGCATACCCCGCTTTATTGTCTCTTTCACTTAACAAACTTCACTCTGTACTGAAGAGGATCTGAAACCAGACATTAAACCATAAACTCATTAGGAAACTGCTTACAAAGGTTATAAATCAAGAGAGAAGTGGGGTAATTTTCTCATAGACTTCCACACAATTGGACATCTTATTGCAACCAGTGGAACTGCCCCTGATAGCTGTTAAAAAGACTGCAGATTTGAGGCACTTCCACATTGGCTTCACTTATCAGACCCAAATGTTACATTCACTTCTCTTATACAGTCTATGGTCACATGCTAATCTTTCATTTTTTCTTTTTAATATCACAACATCCATTAATAGCCGCCTACCCCTCCCTCTGTTTACGTCTCTTAAATAATAATAAATATGACTGTGTCCTTGTACTGCTGGTCTTTCAGTGAAGGGTGGACATAACCAGGAAAGAGCCACTTGAGATGACGCTTCATAGTGCTCAACAGTGACCGCTATTTGGCCTCATTATCACAACCAGCACTGAGCACGCTGTTCCTCTTTTTGTTAGGGCTGCATCCTGGGATATCCGCACCGCACCGCAAGCTGAACCAGCCCGGAGGATGATGAGCTCTGATGTAATTAGTGGTCTGACGGTGATGCAATAGGTATGAGACACAGGATGGATCATTGCTGCAGTATAGGTGGAGCACCCATCTGACCAACCATATTTCTTGCAAACTTGTCAACATTTATGACTTCTTGTGACCAGCCTCTGGCATATTTATGGTGTTTTGTCTGGTCGCTCATGTTGCTTTCAAGAACAGTTAAGAAATATGTTTGACAATGACGATATCAATGAAAGCATGTTATTACAACATTAAGAATATAAAGTATAATGCTGAAGAAATCTTTCCCCTCATGATGTTGAGTTACGCCTGGACCTTTACAAATATCTCAGGTTGGAACATGGCTACACTACATCACCCAATTCAGGCTGCAACTAACAACTGGAGCCCAGTTGATATGGGGTTTTTGAGACCAATATTGACTTTATGGGAGAAAAATTAAAAAGATTGCTGATTTTTTTTTCTTCCTTATCTAAAATGAAATAGATGTTTTCTATGTGGATGGAGTACTGATTTTGCATAACTGTTACAGACCTCAGTTAATTCTTTTCCATGACTGGCAATACCTGTGATACAGAAGAATTGGATTATTTTTATTGTCAATGAATCTGTTGATTATTCTGATGAGTTGATTCACAAAACCAAACAAAATACCCATCACAGTTTTGTAAAGCCTCTTCAAACATCTTGTTTTGTCTGACAATCACGCCAAAACACAAAGATATTCTGCTTATTATCACATAACACAAAGAAAAGCTGCAAATCCTCACTATTGTGAAGCTGGAACAAGAGAATTTATGACATTTTTGCTCGAAAATGAGTCTGTGTTTACGTTTTTCCAGCTGAACTTACAGTGAACAGCAGCTAGCGTCAGTTAAAAGGAAGCGGGCGGAGGTTTTTCTTTAGACTATTTTAATTTTGACAATATATTTTGTGGTTATGATGAGGGAAACTGCAGCTCGGTACAGTTCCTTGTGTGTTGTGTGGGGTGAGTGAAAATTCAGAGTTGAGTCATATGTTCAGCTATAGAGGTTTCCAGGCACATGTCAAAACAACACACCTATGTGAGTGACTTTCCATGAATGAGTGACTGAGCTAGCGGTCATTTACATGCACTGTAGAACTTTTCATACATCACTTTATTGAGTTTTAATATTTTGTTTTTCAGGTGAGAAAGTAAACATTTAAATACGAGGTCAGTTTATCCAAAAAATGGCTTCTTGGAAATTTGTTCTTAAGTTTTTGCAATGATAAAAAAGGTCAAGTGTACATTATTAAACATGTGTTATTCTCAATTGTTTATTCTTTTTGAGAAGTTTTAAATAACCCATATTTTTTCCCTCTTCTTTGTTTTGCTTTCTCTCTTCATCTGTCGTATGCCGTTTGATATCATTAGTGTTATTCTACTTTTTCTGTACATGTATGTGTGTGTGTGGGTGTAGATATTTCTATGCACTGTGCAATGTCTTAAAAATAGTTAGTTGCAGTTTAATTTTCCGTCAAATAATTCAAACACTAGTTGTTTCAGCTCTGCAGTAACCATTTGCATCACACCTCACTGACAGCATGTGCGGCTCTTTTGCTAGACACGGTGGCGTCACCTTAGCTTCTGGCTAAAGAATAACCAAACCGTTTTACTATCTTAGTCATCTCAGACCACCGCAGAGTTTCGGTGCCGAGCAGCGCTGAAAGTCTACAGATCAGTCACTTCCGTTCAGTAATCATTGAGAGCTCAAATGAAGGCATTCAATCACTACATTTACATGCATGCAAGAAACCAGGTTAGTGGAAGATATCAAGTTAAGGCAGGAAGTTGGAGGACACGTGTACGTGCACTGCAACAACTTGACAACTTTTACAAGCTTCACATGCAGCTGGTCAGTAAGCTGATTTTCACTCTGCTAAGTTCTGGCACACTTTCAATTTCTTGGTGAGATATAAAGCTGCACTGTGATGTTTTTGCCTTAATTGGATATAAGGAAGCACCATAATAAATAATGATCTTTTCTTTTATCCTACCACCACAACTATACTGACTGGAGTCTTCATCATGCACTTGTACATATGTAAAAACCCCATTAGAGCTAGATTAAGGATTCACAAGACCAAGAACTCAGGAAATGAGGTTTCACTGCAGAAGAAAGACGTGTTAGTCAGATTTCATAAAACCTTTAATCTTATTAAGGAGACCAGGCCTCTAATTTGCACGATAAGAAACCTAAAGAATCAGGTTTATGTAAAATGTCCACAATAACCCAGTTACTTACATGGTTACGTATTATCTGATCGGTGAATTCGTACAATCTGCTTCTGTGCAGTAACTGTGCATGATGAAGGGGGGACGGTGTAAGAACAGTATATAAAGTATACTGATGTAAATTTGCTCCATGGTATGAATTTCGACTATACTGTGATAATGTGGTAGAGCCTTCACTTTGCTTGACCAAAAAGCAACGTCGTAAGTTACAACAAGATGTTAAAAGTGCAAATAAAAGAACCAATAACATCAGAGCTTTTCCAAATTTGAGGATATATGGCAAACTAAGCCAAACAAACAGCATATAGACAGCTTTGGTGTAAGCTTGTTTATAACAATCCAGTTTTGCAAGTCAAATGTTCTTAAAACACCTCTGTAGTGTATGAAATATGTCCTAAAAACACAGTAGTACAGTAGCAGCCGTCAAGCAGTTGTCATACCGGCTTTACCCCTGCAGAAGAATTTCGGTTGCTTTAGATTTGCTTTAAATTTTAACAGTTTTCATTAAGGTTTTTTATTTGTTCTTTCTTTATTCTTCTGTACTATTGTGGCCTTTACTGTTTTACTTTTTATCACCCCTTTTATCTAAGTTTCTTATTGATGATTCTTTCTGTCTCGGAGATTTAATTTATTTTTCCACTCAGCTACATTGTAAATGAAGTCTCGACTTCAATGCATTTCAAGTCAATTTTATTTGTATAGCGCCAAGTCATTACGTTAGCTCAGGGATTTTTTTCAAATAGAGTAGGTCTAGCCTGTACTCTTTATAAAACTAATTGTTCTCACCAGAAGCGAGCACTGAGGCGACTGTTTTAAATGAATGAATCAATCTTTAAAGCTCCTGATAACGTGGTTTTACATTTTAATCATTTATCTACATTAAATATTATAAAGCATCTTTTTGTGTAATATATTAAGCATTTACCATTTAAAAACTGCGTTAATCTGCTGTTATCAGTAGTGTGCGGGTGTGATTTGATCAGATTTGATTGACAGTGACTGAATAACGGACCACCCATCATGAGAACTTGATTCAACTGTTGCTTAATCCTGCCCACCTAAAAAGCACAAATACAGAGTTCTCTCACGAAAAAACACAAACCAAAACTGCTCCAACTTTGGAGGAAAATACTGTGGGACACTCAAAATTTTAATATGAATGCAGTTTTTTTGTGTCATGGCAAGCTTTAAAGGGAAAACAGGTCGGTGTGCATGTATGTGTGGGTTACATGATGCAGAACGCAGCTTCCTTCCAGTCATTTTTCTATTAATCCTGGCAATCGCTGCCTTGTCAGTTAGCGTGGATTGTTCTGTTGTGCTGCTCACCATTATGTCGCCTTTGCACTCGTACAAACAATGGTGGGCTAACTCCTGGTTGGTGCCTCCTCCACAGAACACGCTGGAGCAGGCCAGGTGCATGAGGTCTTCCACTGAACGACACAGACACACATGGCGATGATGAGCAACAGAGGAAAAACTACACTTTTCTTAATTGTTATTTTGGTGGTGACAATATTTTCTTAAGCTTGTGAGGGAGAGAATGAACACAAAAATCCTGTCATTAGCAGATAATTTATTAAAATATTAAACAGTACCATGTGTGTAGTTTTATTGTGCTGTTTGTGCTTTCTTTTGTTATGTAGGATCAGCAGCGCAGAGAAGAGAAGAAGAGAGGTATATCAGCAAAATATTGCTCTCTCTTGCTCAACCAAACTCCATTAATGAAATTTCAGTCATTTAACCTTGCAGAACACTGGTTGCTGGTCTGCTGTTGCCTCAATCTGTTAGTTTGTTTGTGTTATCGTGTGACTTCTGTGTTGTAAAAGGTTAGTTCGGATTCACAGAAGTCACGCAATAACAAAAACAAACCAATAGATTGAGGCAGTGGTAGTCCAGCAACTTCTGTGTTCTATGAGGTAAAATTAGCATTTTGGTTAATGGATTCTGGTGGCTTTGGAGAGACTGATATTTGGCTCATTAGTTGGTGGTTTATCATTGGAAAAGCCTGTCTGACAGCAAGATAAAGCAACGAAAATAGTCATGTTTACCACCATCTACTGTAGGTAATACAATGACTATGGTTAAGTACTGTATACAACCCCACTTCAAATAATTTGAACTATCCCTTTAAGTATATTTTACTATATTAAATTACATCATATACAGCAGTATCTGGAGAGTAAAACTGTTTCTATCTTCTGAGTGAAAATGCAAGTATCTAACTGTGATATAGGAGGAATTAAGAAATAATTCACATCCTAAATTGAAACCTTTGTCTCATGGAATTATTGAACAGACTCTGGTCAAAGTGATAACAACTGAAGGCTACTTCTGTATTTCAAAAATAAGGAAATGACAGAGTAAAGACAGACTTCAATGTGTGACTCAATAAAAAACAAAGGGAAGTTAGCCTTTTCCTGGTGATTTATATATAAAAAGATCATAAAAATGAGAATTACAGTAAACAATGAGAATCTACGCAAATAATCCTGCACCAGCAAACTGGCTGCCAGTATTTATGCTTTCAGTTTCAGGTGATGTAACAATTGTGAAATACTGTATTTGCTACTTTTCTCACCTTTCTCCTGGTAGTCAGGTTTTTCCTCCAGTTCAGGCAGCGGAGCCCAGACCAGCTCCGCTCGATGATGATCCAGCTCGACAGCTGCCCGCTGCCTCAGCTCTGGCACCTCCGCCTGGTACCGCGACCCAATATTTATCCGTCTGGGAACAGGACATCAGCGTGAGCGACAAGGCTTTGAAATCGATCCATTCACAATTTATAGAGTGCTTTCACTGTTAAGGGGCTGTTATTCACTCTTAAAAGACATCACGTATCAGTATCAGATTTGTGTTCAGAGTAAAGCTCTTGTTTTATTTCTGAGATCATATTTTGATTTCTTGGCTTTTCTTGCTGCCATGATCTTTAAATAGTCACGGGAAGATTGTCGAGGCACTCAGGCTGTGAGCGCCACAATTCTTGCAAAGCTTGTTACACAGCTCTCCTGCGCTCTCAGCATAATGAATAAAATGCAAATCCCTCTCAAATTTTGTATTTTAAACAGGAGTGCACTTCTTAAATTCACTGAACCGAAAGTAAACGGATCCTCATCCTGCTGTGGGACAAATGTCACGTTCAAGTAGAAAGAAAGACTCAAAATCCCACAAATGCACGCATCTCTATGGGCTTGTATGTGACCATATCCCTCAGTGCAATAGTTGTGAAAATCACGCTGCGTTGTATTAACAGACAATCCTGTTCTAGCATGCCCCCTCCCTCCCCTGCATTTCCAGTGTGCCTGCAGTATTTCCAGCTGAGCGTGTGTGTGTATTCTGGCAGCCTCCCCCAGGGAAGGTGGGCTGCTACAAGTTCAGCGGCGATGGCTCTGGTGTGTTTGGGAGGAGTACACCAGCTAAAAGCATGATTTATGGGAAGCCTCACTGGCTCGACACTGACTAACTGCTCAACAGCTTTCACAATGCGCCCTCATAAACTGCACTTCATTGTCGACAGCTGATGCAGCTGCACAAAAGAATCCTTGACTAGTAGTTTAAGGGTTAAAGTAAATGGAGTCTCAAGTGTCAGTGTTAAGGCTCCTCTTTCTCTGCTGCTCTAAATTCCATAAACATCCAAGCTATCAGTGGCTGTGTTTACATTTATGGAGTAACAGCATTGTTGGCCATGTTCTACCGAAAGTCTCATTTTGTTTGAGTTGTTTACATGCACTGCTGATACACTGCATTGGAGTTTACTTCAGAATATGTTTTAAATTATAATCTTTAAAGGGAAAGTTCAAATATATATTCTCAAATATAATGGGACTAAATGGCACTTGGCTTGTGGTGCTCAAGCAGCAAAAAAAAAAATAAAAAAAAAAAATTGTAAATTTAACAGCAGTGTCAGTTTCTAGAAATCATGCCCTGTTACCCAAGATAATCCACAGACCTTGTTGTGAGCAGTTTCATGTGAAACACGGGGTGGCTTTTATTATGAAGCAGGAGATGCAGTATATTTGAAATAATTAATGTGAGCGCTAATCAGAGTGATTATCATAGATGCGTCTACAAAATTACAACATCAAGCATTTTGGACATTTTCTTTCTGTTGAGCCAGACAGATATATTTGTTGGCCCATACAATAAGCCAATATTGGCCTATCACAACGATACTGATTTATATCAGTATCAGTATCAGTGTATATGTTGACAGAACATTGTTTTCGTTTCGTTTTTTTTTTACTTTTTGTTTTATAAGCAGCATTTTGTGTATAGTTAAACCAGTTTTCTTAATTCAAGTGTAATATATACATACATTTTTTAATATTTGCGTTTTTTCATTCATGGTTATGTTTAATTACTGAAAAATACCAGTGAAAGTTGTTGTTGAAAGGTGTTTCAGTAACCAGATGTCATTTTAGACAATAAAGTTCATTGTTAAACTGTATAATATCCTGCCTCCATTATATTTCTTTGTCAAAAGTGTCTGATAAGCACATTTTTTCATTTCAGTATCAGCCAATATATAAAAATATCACACTTTTTAACTGTCTTATATCATTATCATACCCAAAAGGTATCGGCCTGACCCCATTTTTTAAGACATCGGATCATTTTTAATTTTTCCAACTCCTCATGCAAAGTAACAGATATCAAATGGTCGCTGCGGTTATTATCGACTGACTTCCTTATTAAAACAATGCGAGTCTGTCTGGTTTACACTGTAATCAGATACATTCAGCTGCTCTTCTGTTGTATTTCTGACAAAGTGGCTGCTCAATGAGTGTTTGCTGTAATATTAAACTGCACCTACTGTTGCCACGGTAACCAGGACTGAAATCTTAAGGATCACAACTTCGATATCAACAAAAGCCACATATGGTATCCAGTGTCCAGTGGTGGTATAATGTTAACTAACATTTGCATATCAAACTGAAACAAGGTTATGTGAATAAACAAAACTACACTCCCTGTGTGTCTACAGTGCACAGGACAAAACACACACTCACACACTGCCATTAGTTTTCAAAGAGGCTTCAAGGCTTTCATTTGACGGTTAATATGGAGTTGTTATGACAGGATGCACTTTCATTCAGAGAGACATTAGACTGCATAGTGAGATCAGAAGGCGAATGCTGGCACTAACGCTCTCTGTGGATGACAGGGCAAAAGATTCCAGTGGCAGAGAGGAGAGCTGCTTTAAAGGACGGGTTTTGAATTTCAAGAGGTCCGTGTTCTCTTTCAAGACATTTCATGATTCAGCCCACTGTTATGGTTTGAATAATTGATTGCAGAGCTACTACTCTGACTGTGATAATGCCTGCCTCTGAGTGGCCATATAATTTCTCTGAAAAATAACACACAAACCCCAAACCGACCCTTTCCATAACGGAAGAAGGAGATGATGATTTGGCGGCTGTTGGGAGAAATACTTACGGCTCTATGCTGACTGGAGTGGCCTCGCTCATAGCAGACAGAACTGGTGGTGTGATGTCGCAGCTGTCTGTAAAAGAACAGCAACACAAAATACACTCAGTGATGTTATCATAAAGGTTTCTGCTGAAATAACAGGAGTCAGTCTAATATACAGCACAAGTGTAAATCTTAGAGGTTAAAAACAAGAATATTTAATGAAGAAGGGGTCACTCAGTCAAGCTAAATGCTAATATTCATACTGCAACTATCATAATTCCCTGGAGAATGCTCTGATATTAGATTACTTATGAGAAATTAATGCCAGATGCTTATGACAAGTGTCCAGAGATTCATGTTTGAATCTGCACAGCTTACATGCCCTGTGTGGATCATTCAGGTGTTACGAGTACACACATTCTTAACTGGAATTTCTCATGTAAAAAATGACTCTGGTAAAAGTAAAAGCCCTGGTCTTTATGTCTTGTTATGTCTTTTACATAATTCTTTTTGCCTTGTAATTTCTTTCATGTTGTTTTTCATCGTTACGCTGTTTATCTTTTTTGTCTTTTACATACTTCGTTACATCGTTTTTGTCATAACCTCTTCATCTTGTTAGGTCTTTTACATTTTGTTAGATCTGGCTAGGTCTTTCATGTCTGTTACATCTTTTACTTCTTAATACATCTTTTAACATGTCTTTTTTTCACGTCTTTTGCATCATGTTAGATATTTTTTGTTAGGTCTGTATCTTAATATGCCTTTTAAGTCATGTCTTGCATTTTCATATGTCTTTAACATCCTGTTGCCTCTTTAACGTTGATTTTTGTCTTCTTACATCTTTTTTGTCTTGTTATGTCTCTCATCTGTGATATGCACTGATGGAAAAACTAGGGAAGACAGTGTGCAATGATGCAAAGTTAATATAATCAATAATTCCCCTCAAACACATTAAAATGAAACTAAAAGTAAAAACCCTGTTTTCATGAGCAAAAGTTGTCAGAAAAATTAAAACTCAAGTTAAGTACAGACACTTAAAAATTCTACTCAAGTACAGTAATAAAGTATTTGTACTTTGTTACTTCCCACCTCTGTAATTCAAGGAGGCTTTACAAACTTCATCTTTATTGTTTTACTTACTGGAGCGCAACAGGCTGCGTGTTGCAGACTTGGGGGTTGCAGGAGGCGGCAGGCCCTGCCCGCTGGCTGCAGCAGCTGCAGCAGACGACAGGAAAGTGGAGAAGTAGAGGCCGGAGCCCTCACGGACAGGGCTGAGGATTGGCGGAGGCGTGTAGGGGGGAATGGTGAGGGGGTTGTCGGCAAGGCGAACGGGGGAACGTAGGTGGCTCTGGTAGGGTGTGATGCTGGAGTAGACAGGCGGAGCGATGAATGAACCAGGTTTGGGTGGCGGGATGAAAAGTGGCTCAGGCCGAGGACGCCTTTTGGACTTTTTGCCATCATCGTCTTTCTCTCCCTCAGTCCCTCCATTCTGCGAAGGAAACATTATATTAAAGGGTGAATTCATCAGAGCAGTCTCTCTTTGTGTTGACTGTTATACATCATATTTAATTTTAGAAGAAAAAAAATGTGATCCACACTCATACAGCTGGCTTTTCATGTGTTTATCCAGAGAAATCCTAGAGAGAAAGAACAAGGCACCCCAACCCTCATCTGTATGGTACATAATGTACAGCATGGCAGTGCTAAACCCTGATAATCTGCCTGATCTGGGACAGGGCAACCAGTTCACCAAATCCCCCCAAACAGAGAAAGGGAGGAAAGTGTGGAGGACTGAAATGGGGGCAGGGGAGACATGGAGTATGGATGGGGGAAGGGAGTTTGTGTCAGTGGGGCATAAATACAAGGTTTCAATAGCCGGAGTTGAGACAGATTAAGAATCAGACTGAGGAAGACAGTGGAACACTACCCTAACTCGCCATTCTTTGTATATCAATTATGACAGTTTAACAAATAATGTCCGTTAAAGTATAAAAGTGGACCAATCCGGAAATGGCATCAAAATACACCATCAAAATATATAAAAGCATCAAGGAGTGACTATGTACCCACCTGCTCTGAGCTCTCTGACAATGAGTTCCTGAGTGAGCGTCTCCGAGTGACGATGACCGAGGGTTTGTGGTCTGTGCGGCCCATGTCCTGGGGGTTTGAAGGCCTGGGGGGCCAGTTGGAAGCCAGAGCTGCTTCATCTCTATCAGGGGAGGAGGGTTCCTGCCTTCGCACTGGAACAGACACGGGGATGACAAGCGGAAGGAGGCTGTCGTCTCGAGGCCGCTTGGCATTCAGACCCTCTGAGTCGGTGGGACTCCACGGCCTGCGAGGCTCCTAATAAAGACAGTGTGCAAGGTGTTACAATGACACTTGATTTTCTCCTTAATGTGAAGATATTTAATTGCACAGAGAACAGTTATCTGCAGGAATTTTCGATGAGAATCTCAGAACCCATCTGCGACTGTCAATGATTCAGCCTTTGGGGCAACAACCAATATTTCAGGGCTTCCGGCGTAGCCTGCAGATATCCGGATAGCAAATGTCCAGGCCAAGACTTCCTCTTCCGTGTGCCTGCCATTGTTTACATGCTGATTAGCAACTTGAGACGTGAGTATAGAGTTGGGAGCTAATCTTTCTAAACAAATACTTGCATATGGATTAGGCCTGGGCAATAAAATGATACAGACTTGTCATCAAAAGCAGTAAGGAAGTAGTTGGATAAAATGTTTTAGAGTATCACTTAAATGCATTAGATGCAAACCTCCAAGAAAGCACGAAACGAATATGCCCCTGTTCATAAACAGCCTTTAACATCCTTTGATAATGGTGCTAAGAATGACACATGAACGGCCAATCATTTAACAGGTGCATTGTCCCGTCAACACGAGATACAGCAGAGAGTTACACATGAGACAACAGCATGGAAAATGGGTGCAAAGAGGAGGGATCAGCTAACTAGCACGACAGTTTTTGGGGACTTTTAAAATGTGGCCAACTACCAGGGATCAAGGGGCTCAGACATTTAGAGGTAGCTCAGAGTAGAACCTTTTCTTCCTCGTATCGAAATCAGCTGGCTGAGGTGGAAGAGCTGTAAAGTACTGCTGGAGAGGGGAACAGTATACTTAGCCTGCAGCCACTGCAACCCCCCCCCTCCCCATGAATGGATGGACAACTATAGCTGTTTTCATATATGTACTCAGAACTCCTCCCTGAGAATCAGGTCCAGACATTGTCCTAGTGTGCCCTTTAACCCATGCAGCACACATAAGGAGACTGTCCATGTCAGATGTGTTCACAAATTTGCGTGGTTGAGCAAGTGGTGGTGCCTGCAGAGCAAGGAGCAGGAAGACTCATCCATAATGATGACTGTTCGCACTGATGTCAATACAGATTCTCACAATTAACAAACAGTGATAAGGCGGAGAAGGCCGACAGATGTGGCAATCAGCTGACTGCTTCATGCCAATTCGGCAGTGATTATTTTTTTCCCAGGATGGGAATGCAATCCTTTCAATATCCTGGGAAAATAACAGTTTCTGCGTGGCAGGAGAGACACTTAGTGGGGCGCTGCTTTTCTGACTTTAATGTGATGTTTTCACAGCACAGATGAAGAGGAAAGGCATTAAAACGTGAGCTCAAAATATTACACTCATGTAGGCTGATATTGATGGGCAGATATGAAAACAAAACTATTAAGTGGCTTCACAGGCGAGCAGCTACACACCCCGCAGCGTCATCAGCACGCCCACCCACTTGATCCAGACACTGAGCTGCTGTATTAACACATGCAGCTCACCCGGACTAGGTAGCAGGCAGGGTTTAGTCAAAGCAAAAAAAAAATGCGGACATTTGTGTTCACACATACAACTCCTCCAGGTAGTTTCTAAATAATGGCAGAGTTGCAGTGCATGTGTGAAAATGGTTTATCAGAGCACTGTGTTGTGTAAACTGCATTAATACTTTTCCCACCAGGACCACTAACACAACAAACTGTAGTTATCACTTTAGCCACTTCCCCCCTTTGCAGTACACAACATGTAATCAGTCACAAGCTACATGATCAATACTTATCAATATCCACCAATATAGAACTTCACTATCATGATAAACTTTTCAGATGCATCTCCCAGGGCTAATATAAAATACATTTTAAAAAGCTAATGAAAAACTAAATGCCTGAGATGGACCTACTCTGGTGGTGCCAAAAGCAAGCCCCACCCTCGTCCAAGCGGGCTGCAGTGACATCTCGTCGGCCGCAGTCAACCCGGGACGACGCTCCTTTGCTCCTCCTCGAACAAGCGAGTGTTATGATACTGTGTATGTGTATGCAGCAGAGCAGACACAAAAAAGTTTCTTAAAGTCTGTTTATATTCAGCTCTCAATACTTTTGTAGCTTGTAGCAGAATCTTCATGTTTTGGGCTGTAGTTTCTACTTTCTACTTCCAGGTATCTGCATTATTTTACAGTTTCATATTTGCATTCAGCTGTGTTGGAGTCACAGACTGATTTGACTGAGTAGACTGATTTGAAGCAAAAATCAAACACGACTTCATCATGTTGTTTCTTTCATAGAGACCCTGTTGCAACACATGAAACTGCAGATAACAACCTCAATTTCAGGTGACACATTTTCAACTAAAATTAACTAGGGTGTCTGTTAATTTACCTTGGCAGGTTTCCGAATTATAATCGATACAGTTAATGGGAAACCCTAAAACCTTGTTACTGACCTCACACAAAAACCCAATAGGAAGAGAAAATTATGTCAATACTCAAATGGAGCATTAACAGATGGGTCGATACAGCATTAAACAAGCCTTAAGTGTGTTCCTAAGTGACAGAATCAAACAGACAATGAAATGTGAAATATAAGTATTTGAAACAGAAGATAAAGGAGAAAAGTTGAGAAAAATATGACCATATCTTGGATATTTTCGTGAGGAAGCATTCTGCACGTCTGTGCCTTGATACAGTACTGTTAGGTGCAGCACTTCAGTGACAAACCTTACATACATGTCAAAGGAACTGTCACTGAAAGCATTCTTCACATTACTTCTTCAAGAAACCATAATGAGTGGGCATGTGCGTTTTAGTGCAGCGATCAACTTCAAAGCCATCTGAACCACCACATCACAGGCCAGTGAGCTGAAGACAGATGCATTCTGTCACTGCACGCTGCATCTTCATGGGCAGAGAGGCATGCAGCGCTGTGGCTATGCTGGTTCTGTGCTCATTATTGCTGGTGGAAAACTCCAGCCCCTACACCAGAGCAGTGGAGAGACATTCTGCTGAGCACTGCATGCAGGGCAACCCTGCACCCCTCCCTGTATAGAGGGAGGGGGGGTTGGGGAGGGCAGGCGAGGCCAGGCTGGTTTCTCTCCTTTGATGGGATGGGGGGAGGTGTGCAGGCATGTAACCGAACACACTGTCTGTATGATCAGCTACTCGTGAGGCGAATCCAGGGCACAGCCATGCTGAACTACAGACACAGTGACTCAGTGCTGTTTGGCAACAGAACTTGTTGCACAATCAAGATATTCAGCACATAAACACAGATAAGTGTATGACTCCACGTTACATGGGGAAATTTATCAGGTTTGTTCACTGATATCTGAAAAAGTAATGTGAAGTACATTTAAAGTGTGAAGTATGGATTTACTTTGTGACAATGGAAAGTCTTGTTTTAGCTGAGCAGCTCAGTTCTGTGTTGTATACTTCGCTGAGTGTTGAGTACATTCACCATCTCTTCCAGCAACATGTTTATCACAAACAACACAAGTTTTGGCACAGCTTTCCTGGCAGTTGCCGTTTGTTCCAGTTCCCGCTCTTGTTCAGGGAGCTAAAATCCCACTGCAATTATACCCTGGGATAACACTAGAAAAATAGATTTTTAGCTCTTGCCGAGATATTCGCAATTAAGGCTTCCAGCTTGCAGCAACGAGTTTAGATATAAACTGCAAAGCAATCATTGGGGTTCAGAACACTCAGTTCTTTTCTGTTAGAGCTTATGTGGTTCTTTTGCTTGAGAGGAAACAGCTGAGGAACAGATGAGTGAGCAAAAGAACAAGGAAAAAATAAAGGCAGACAAGGAGAGACATGGAAAGAAAAAGAAAAGGAAAGAACATGTTGAACTGAGCTCTTACCTTTACAACATGCGACGGTAGAGACTCCATTTCTGAGGCCTTTTGAGCGAGGGTCTCCAGGTTGACCTCCTGGGACACCCTGCGTTTCCTGCGTGTGCTTTGGATGACGCCTGTCGGAGCTGCCTGGATGTCACGGGCCCCGTTCTGGGAGCCCTGCGGCCCCGGGGCGGCCTGATCCGAAGAAACAGAGAGGAAAGGGTTCTCAGACGGCGCCCCACCTTCCTTGGAGAGCCGCCGTGATCTGCGGAGCTGTGTTTGGGACTGGAGTTGTGTCTGTGGTTGTGATTGGGACAGGGGCTCAGACTGGAGTGGGGGCTGTAGCGGGTCTGAAGGCTGTTGGGGTTCGGGAGTAATGTCCTGGATGACTGGTTCCTGGATCTTTGGGGGAGCTGGAGCAGAGGACTCCTGGGAGTGTACCACCACTGGCTGTGGATGTGGGTGAGGGTGTACATTTTGTGCACTAGGGTAATAGTCAAGCACATGAGGGTTTTGTTGTTGCAACTGCTGATGTTGCATTTGCTGCTGAATCTGGAGCTGTTGCTGCTGCTGTTGTTGTTGCTGTTGCTGTATCTTTTGTTGCTGCTGCTCGTGCTGTATTTGTTGCTGCTGCTGCTGCTGGAGCTGTTGCTGCACATGCTGTTGATGCTGAATGATTTGTTGCTGCTGCTGCTGCATTTGTTGATGGTGCTGCTGCTGTATTTGCTGCTGGATTATGTGATGCTGCTGCTGTTGCTGGCGCTGGATTTGCTCCTGCTTTTGCAGCTGCTGCAACTGGTGTGGCGGTTTCGCTTGTGTTGTGTAGATAGGTGGGTTAGGTAGGGTTGTCCGGTTGCCTTGAAATGTCTGGTAGTAGGCTGGCAGGTGCTGCTTGGGCTGACCGAAGGCCAACTGGAAGG
Source organism: Lutjanus erythropterus (assembly GCF_056507025.1). Taxonomy (NCBI): domain Eukaryota; kingdom Metazoa; phylum Chordata; class Actinopteri; order Lutjaniformes; family Lutjanidae; genus Lutjanus; species Lutjanus erythropterus. Next base: position 21,436,231 of record NC_139334.1, read on the forward strand.
GCTGCAAGACCGAGCTCCCTCCTGGGTGGGATGTGCTGTGTTGCTGCGTGTTCAGCGCCCCGGGTTTCAGGGTCTCCTGAAAAGCCTGGGACTGCTGCTGCTGCTCCCAATCCAGTCCCCGAGCCTTTACTGCTTCCCTGTACGCTTCAACAGCAGGGTTAGGCAGCTTTTCCGCAGCTCTGTTAGGGGGCTGCTGATGTGGCTGCAAGCCAGAAGTCTCATGCATCGACTTTGCAAATGCATTCTGGGTCCTTGAGTCTGTTACATTAACTCCTCCAATGTAATTAGTAATGTTTTGCCCCCAGTTTGCCATAGTATTCCAGGTTGCAGCTCTCTGCTGCTGGGCCAGAGATGGCTGCTGCTGACTGGGCTCCTGGTGAGCCCACTTCATCGGTACAGTCTGCTGATAGTGACCCCGGCTCTGGTCGCCCTTATCTGGGCTGAATATGACAGAGTTGAGGTACATGTGAGGGCCCTCTGGATTGGAGGTCACAGTACTTGCAGCCTCACTCTGTCCGGGGTCTGAGGCAGTGCCGCCTGGGACGTAGTAGGTCCCCTCAGGGTGCTGTGAAGTCTCCTTCATTGCTACGCTTTGTTCGTTGAAAAACGTGATGCGTTTGCCTGTTCTTTTGGCGCTGGGTTTCTGCTGGGCTGGCACACTCATGACGGGCATGAAGAAGCCGAGCCAGGTGAATATTTCCAACCAAACCAGCTATGAATGTTCCACTTGAATGTATCAAAAATCAAACAGTAGAATAAAGCCGTAAAACTACATTGACATCAGTGTGAGCAGAAAGTCAACCAAGATAATCTTCTCTTCTTCCTCTCTGTAACTCTTCGTGACCCACTCAGAGGTCGCTGGCCTGGGGTGAGCAGATCTGAAGAAGGCTGTCTGTTTTTCTCATTCATGGGCAACACCCTGTACAGAGAAAATGAGAGAGAGGTCAAGCATTGAGCCATCAGACTAAAGGGGTCCCCACAGGGCGGGGGGTCTCATTATCATCCCCGCCTCAGCCATGTAAAAACCTGCTGTTTGCTTTTTCAACAATAGACCTCCACTGAAAGGTATCGGGTGTGAGAACAGAGGAGGGGAGGGGAGGGTCTAAACTGTGTCATTATTCGCTAAGCTCACATGACACAGAGATAAGGTCCTGCATGCAGGCCGACAGTAAGCCTGCACACTATTGGAAGCTTAGGAAGGTAGTTGATAGAGATACCTTAATCAATAGTTCCTGGAAATGTCATTACAGGATATTACTGCAGCAGGTTTAATGATGGGAAATGACATCAGCTCTGGAGGTGCTACACATGCACACTGAAGCTCACTTGCAATTCAGAACACACACCCTGCATGGCTCAACTGTCCTGTATTAGAAAGCTCTTTCCCGCCAAACTAAGAGAACAGACAGTTAGAACATGATAGAAACCACTCTTCTTCTTACAACTGTGTGATTCATCGGACATGAAAAAAAGGGAACCTGTGCCCTTTGAACCATGGCTGCACACTCAAAAAGGAAGGGCAACTGAAAGTGAGCAAGCGTGAGTCATGATGACACGAGCTATGCAAAGGGAAAAAGAGAGCAGGGAAAAAGTCAAAATGGCCTTGCAGGCTCTGATAGCTTGTGGGGGGGGGGGGTGACAATTGCCATGGAAACCCTGTGATGATTATCAAAAAAATATTATCCGATGGCAAGGTTTTGGAGCAGATTTTTGACACAGTGCAGTCTGCCAAATTTCAAGATGCACACAGATCCCGACTGTTTCTGTTAAAATTGCAATCCTTGCCTCCATCTGTATGAAATAAAAATCGTGTCACTCTTGTGCAGCCGTAGAACAGCAGTGGTGGAGAGAGTACTGAAAACCTGCACTCAAGTAGAAATACTGTTCTGTACTTTGCTGTATCAATAGCGGGCACAGGTCACAGTCAAAACTGCAATATGGAAAGTGTGATATCCAAATTGCAGAAGTTGAATTTTATTTGGTAATGGTAAAAAGTGTGACAAAAGAGCACTGTAATGAAGTACTGGATTGCTGCAGAGATACCGTGACCCACAAATCTTGTTCTCCAGATGTAAGAAAACATGTTTGTTTGCTACAGACCACAACAAATGTCACATCATCATTATTTTAATAGTTTTTCAGTGAAAATTAAAATTGTGATGCAAGACTGATCATTTCCACTAACTATGAACAGTTGCAATCGCAATATGTTTCAAAATAATCACAATATGATTTTTTTGTTACCATTTCGTGCAGCCCTCGCAGGCATTTGATCAAAGGGGGTTTCTGTTTCTCCAAGTCTTGAGTCTAAATTACTCCAAACTCCTGTCCTGTCCTGTTCTGTGGTCACAATCACCTCTACAAACCTGCGCCTGCTGCAACTCAGTTTTTTGGTCTATATGCCATGGTTTTCATTGGTCAGTTTACGATCGGACAGCCTCATTAGCTATAAAATGCAGGTGAAAGATTTGGATATTAATTCAAATTTTAGTTGTATTATGATTTTAAAGAACCAGTGTGTAGGAGTTAGTGGCATCTAGTGATGAAATGGCATATGTCAACCAACTTGCATGTTAAGTATGTAGGCCAGGCATAAGCAGCCTTTACTATCAAAACAACCATTTTTGGCCACAAAAAACTGTCTGGAGCCATAATTATTAAATGCTCTATTTCGCTCTGGAACTTTACACCTAGCATAGGGAGACTCAAGACTAGTCACAGGCAAAATTCAGAGGAAATAATGGCTATGATGTGCATTTTAGCTTACAAAGTATTAAAGCTTTTTTGTATTTGGTGTGCAGGATACGCATTTTTACAACTAGAGAATGTATATATGTTGCTTTTATCAACAATGATAAATCAAAATAAATGAAAATGTTAAAAAAAAAATTAACCATTATTTATTTCCATACATTTTTTGTCAAAACCACTGGAGAGGGGTAAAGAGCCTAATTTGGCTCTGGAGCCACAGGTTGCCAACCCCAGGTATAGGAGAACCTATGGCAGCAGCGAAATTTGTGTAAACCACGAAAGGCTGTATCTAGAGCTAGCGTTTGGTTGTCCGTTCTGGGCTACTGTAGAATCAAAGTGAAAAAACTTTGGACAAGGACCTGCACCCTCTGTAGATATAACAGCTTGTTCCAATCAAACCACAATTCTTACTTAAAGGTGATTATACACTAATAAAAACATTTATGTGCATATTATATTCCATTTCTGCCAATAGGTCCTCCTAAATGCTACACACTTCACTTTTAAAAGTAGTGGAGTAGATTACATAGTGTAATGCCTACTTAACAGTAAAATTACAGACTTAAAGGCATAATACGCAACATTTTCCAGAAAAAAAAAACAACAATGCATAGACCCATAGAGCCTAAATATAATTCCCTTCAATCATCACTTATTACAAACTAGAAGTGTGCGGTATTGTCTGTATCTGCTGAGACCCTGCCCTCTGCCTATATTTCCTTATTCTCTCATTAATTTGCTGTGCTTCAACCCAAAACATTGGCATTTTATATTCTGGGAATGAGACTCAACAATCAACTTTCCGTTGCATTAACAAAACGACTCAGACAAATCCCACTGATTCGACCTTAAAAAATATGCATAAAAATACACGTACCCCCCAAAAGTGACTTAATTACAGTAACATGAGTAGTTGTAATTTGTTACTTCCACCCATACTAAACAGAAAGACACGGAGACTCTTTCTTGCTGCATGAATCGCCATAATCAAAACACTTGCCTGCTGCAGGACTTGGGTTTCGAAAACAAAAATAATTTGATAATCTGATTACATAAATTAATAGTAGAATCTCTACAGCATGGACTTGCCAAAGGCCGTCTCTGACGGGCTAGGAAGTGACTGACAATTGTCACCCTTTCCTCTGGTGGCCCAGTAAAACACACGATTCTTAAAATAGACAGCTGCAGCTGTTCAGATCCTGCACTGGCTCAGGGGCACCACTCACTGAGGAAACTGAATGACCATGCAATGTGGCTAACAAACAGTGTGTGTGTGTGCATCAGCAGCAGCAGAGGTACCATGTGATGTTACACATGCCCACAGCCATGTTGTCAAATTCTATGAACCCTCCTGTATTAAAAGGTGCACACACGAATAAATAAATCACACTTTGCTTTGCGGGGTGAAACCTAACTGCTGCTGATCACTGAGCACTGACCATGCTGTGCGAGCAGTCTCTGTGCATTAAACCATCTGAGGTGAGGGATCACGGTGACGCATCACAAGTGCAACCTTACACAAGCCTGCTGGGGTTTAGTCCAATACACAAAGTAACACGTTAAATTGGCTTAAAATAAATGTCAAGCACTATTAGCCGAGCTAATCCATCGCCTGCCCGGGTCCTCATTTAAACCAGCGAGCACAGGAGGCCTGCAGTGTGGCACAGACCACAAACACAGAAAATATAAGAAGAAAACAGCACTCTTCTTCCTGATCCTGATCCCCCTCCCTCCACATCACTTTCTGTGGCCAGCCAGCTCAGCGCTATTTACGAGAAAGCCTTTGTTGCAGGAAACGGATTATCCAGTCAGTAATGCCATGTCCAAACCGAGCCAACAATGCAGCCTGTATGATCAAAGTGTGCTGGAATCGCCAATAGTCGATCACCACCGGATCGATCAACTTGTCAACAAGGTTAATACGTCACATGTGTCTCTATGTGCACTACAGACCAGACGAGAGAGCGATTGATCCACGCCAGTGCGCGCCCTGCTCGTCTCAGCGAGGTAAACAAAACTTTGTCAGCGGGCTGCGGCCACAATAACACGCACTGTCGACCACAACAACAACGCCACAGTCATCGTCTGTCCGTCTGTCTGTCTGTCTGCTCCGATACTTACTGTGTTTGTCATGAAAGCTGCTACTCGCCCGCAGGATGATCAGCTCTGTGCGGCCAGCAGCAGCAGCAGGCCCGCACAATCCCGACCTGCGGTGATGACTGCATACATCCCCAAGGTTGACTCATGCTACGCTGCTGACCTCACTCCCTGCTACTTTTTCCTCCCTTCACCCCCTTGCTAGAAAAGTCAAAGAAGAAAAAAAAAAAAAGGAGGAGGGGGGTCGACGTCGGTGCGTAAACAGAGTCTTTCCCGGTCGGAGACGCAGCGCTACTCTGCAGAGAGGCGGGCGCGATGCCGCCGCTGTCTGTTGCACATTATTGCACGAGGATTGCACACGAAAAAAACACTCACGCTGGCAATGCGGCCTTTTTGCTGTACATCGACTCTCTCCGTGTCTCTGCTTGTCTTGTGACCCCCCCTCCTCCTCCTCCTCCTCCTCTTCTTCCCCTCCTCTCTACAGCCGCCACCAGCTCGCTGGCCACACCCACTTCCTTGCCCATATAAGGCCTTCCTCCAGCATGCAAGGCGCTGTAATTTACGGAGCAAAGATCCCTCTCAGTGTGTGCGGGAAATTCCAACACACATGGGAGGACCGCGGGGATGGAGGGGAAGGGCACACCCGGCTACACATTCACTTTTCTTTCCAATTCACACACACACACACACACTTCTTTCTTCTTCTTTTTTAAATTTTTTTTTCTGAAGAAATTCTTCCTGAAAAGCATGATGTGCTGTAAATGACACAGCAAGGAAGGTTTTATTTATGGAAGCTGCAGGAAAGCCCCAAAGTGTGTCAGTAAAAAAATAAGAAAATAATTTTTTTATGTTACAGCTGCTGGTAATATTTTCATCATGAAATCTGGTTTTCCAAATAACTGTAGGTATGTCTAAAAATAAAAGTGAAATACAATTGCATACATCACATATGAACTGATCCTAAATGGAAGTGAAACATTACTTTTTTAGACCGAACAGTAGTCAGAGGTATTCAGTTTATACTGAAGAAAAGAAAAAGAAAACGAGGAACTGGGCTGCAACAAACAGTAATTCTATCAGATAATGTCCACATTTTCTCAATTCATCACTGTGAAATGTCTGAGCAAATGCAGCGAATCCTCAAATGGATTCCGATAATGTCTAGTTCAGTGAAAAATGGTTTAAACAATTATCCAAACATAGGATATTGTTACATTACAAATAGAAAGACATAAAGTCTAATTTCTGATAGTTACAAACAGTGTTGTCTTAAGAGTTTAATGGTCCAGTATGTACGATTTAGAAGAAGAAAAATATCCCTTTATTTGTCCTCCTTAGGGGATGTTTTTTCACTCAGTTGTTAACTATTTACACACACACAGGCTTGCATACACACATGCAAAGTTTTGTGGGAGAGGTGGTAGAGTGATGAATGCTGTTCAGAAACAGGCACCCAGAGCAGTTAGGTGTTCGGTGCCTGGCTCAATGTGAGACACCTCTCCAGCTACCAGTCCACTCTGTACTTTTTGCTCCGGGCTGGACTTGAACCGGCTACTCTCCAGTCCCCCAGGCAAAGTTAAAAATATGACAGAAATGTAATATAATGTTCGTAAGTATGTTTCCATTACTAAGAAGACAGTTACATTTTTGTTACATTAAAATGAGCTGTTTATACTATATCTAGGGGCACGGGGGCTCTTACTCCAAGACTGCCATGTTTCTAGTAGGGTCTAGTGAGTCATTCAGACCACCGGTAAGAAATATATACAATTCCATTATTTTGTGATTTATTCCCATGCATGCAGTAATCTTAGTCAGCACTCCTCTGGCAGCAGCACAGTGTCTCTCCATGTTCATTGCTCATTTGCATGTTGTCGCCACCAACTGTGGCATGAAATATCCGCCCTTGCGTTAAATATATTCTACAATAACTGTATTTTAAATGTCGCTGAGAAGTGTGCCAATTTGCACCATGCATTATGACCATTGTACATTATCCTTCGGAACATGACAACAACTCACTAAATGTGTCAACATTTTAGACGGAGCAAGATCACAGCTAACATTAGCTGCTACACACTGTGGCTAACATTAGCAATGCTAGCAACAGCAGCCTGCTCTCCTTGCAGGTTAATGTCCACATGCCTGTGCACGACCGATCCAAGGAGGAAAAGTGTTTGCAATCTGCAAGCTCACCACTAGGTGCCACTAAGTGCTACCTATCTTTACAGTCTCATTTATGATAGTTACAAACTGTTATTATGTGTTTAACTGGCATTTTTCACAGCAGGTATTTTGACATTTCAGGTTTTTAACTAATAATAATAATAATAATAATGATGATGACTGCATTTATATGTGATATGTTCAGGGAGTTGTTATTGTGAAAGCTGGCTTATTGGGTTACCCGACAGAGCAATCATTATTGTTATTACTTGCACTGCTGCTTTTCCTGTGATGTCAAGTGAATTATTCTGCCATGAAAGTACTTATTTAAAGATAAAAAGAATAATTTAGCTCGCCTTTGTTGTGAGCTGCGATTGAGGACAGCAAGGTGCTATAGCCTACAATTAAAATCAGTGTCAGTTGTTCAGTTTCAGTTTCCACCCAAGTTTCATATCAAGATGAAATAATACCTGGTGAATCCTTAACCAGGCCCAACGTCACAAGGTGATCTGTGGCCCACTTGGTGATGTAATGTCAAACAAATAAAATGATAACTTTGTTAAAAAACTGACCTTGCTGACCTTAGCATGAGGCAAACACCCATCTGTGTAAAGCAGTCCTGAAACATCCTGCTGATATATCAGTCAGCCAGATAAAAAATAATCAACACCAGTCCTTTATGCTATATGAGAAAAGTCAATTTATCAGTTAGCGATTATCGATGAATCAGGAACTACTGTACAAAAGTAAAACACAATATGAATAACATTAATAACAAGTGAATTCCATTTAGCTGTTTTGGTGCCAGTGTCCTGGTACTGTGCATGCTGGCTCATTGTCACAGCTTGCTTGGATACTTGAATAAAACCCAGCCATTGTTACTAATCATGCTTGTGCTTTTCCTGCAATAATAAGTCAAAATGCCCGCTGTAAAAAAAAAAAAAGCCTATTATGATCTATCATAATCAAACAATCAAACAGTCCACCTGGTGGTAAATGATGTTTACTAGCCAGAGACGTTGCACCACAGCACTGGACATGACCAGGCATGTGGCAGCCAGACTCTGCAGGGCTGTAGTCTCTCTCTCTCTGCTCTCTGGCCCTTAAAATAACGTGCAAAGCCTGAAAACATTCACAGATGCAGTTGACAAGAAGTCAGGTCAGACTGACATGCCAGCCTCCGATGTCAGTGCACTGGGAGTTGTAGTGTGACTGACAATGTGTGTGTTTGTGTCACAACAACCTTTTCTTTTAGCTGCACTCGAAACTGACACCAGTAGTGCTTAAATGATTGATCAATAATTTAGGCAACTGACAGGAAATGAATCAGCAACTGATCAGATTATTGATTCATATGTCAGCTTTGTTTATGATATATTATCTGCTACGTTGTTTAAGTAAGGTTGTTGAATTGTAATTTTAATTATTTCTCTGTATTAGTGCTGCTGATCTTAGAATTGATGTTCTCAATTGCATCACTCTATTCTTGTGTAACTACTCTTTTTATTGTATGGCCAACCTGGGACCACCGTTGTTTTCCCGACCCTGCAGCATTCAGCGCCTTTTAATTGTATTGTAAAGAGAATATATTTGGGGTTTGACAAAATGACCATTTTTAAGATGTTACCTGGATCTCTGGGAAATGGTGAGTAATAATAAGGGAATATCCTGTATTTTCCCCACTCACATTACAATGCATTTACATGGAAATATTTCTACAAAACCAAGAGCACAGCACAAGTTGTTTTACATGTCAGTATTAAAGGACCTAAATGTCATGATTAATACTGATTAGGGTTGAATGATATGGTTAAAAAACACTGTGATTATTTTGACAGATATTGAGATTGTGACATAATTCGCAGCTAGTGGAAATGATAATTTTTACATAATATTCATTTCATTGAAAAAAAATAACAACTATTAAAGTCATGATGATGTGACATTTGTTGTGGTCTGTACCACAACATTTGCAGCATTTCAGTACTTCTATAAAGAAGCTGTTTTGTCACACACTTTTCCTTTGTCAGGAATTTGCAGTTTCAGTGATTTGGATATCGTACTGGGCCATATTTCGATTTTGATAGTATTTCGATTAATTGTGCAGCCTCAAACATTAATCAGCAAAAATGCCAAATATCGGAAGGTTTCAGCTCCTTGAAGGTTAAGATGTGAAACTTTTCCCTGTTTCATTTCATTTTCATCATTTCATTTATTTCATTTAATAATCCAAACATTTAACTGAAAAATTAATTGGCATTTTAATTGATAATGAAAAAAAAAATATAATTGAATGAGGTCCTTGACACCAATATCCCTTCTTTTCCCCACTCACAGCAATACATTTTTTAAAATCTTTCTACAAAATTAAATGCAGGATTGACACTGTCACACCTGAGGAGATATATTCTACTTATCAAGATGATGACCGTAAGAGTAACAGGATATAGCTATAACTCAAACGTTAGTTACTAGTAAGACAATATGAATGACACTGCGGGTCTTTCCTCTGGGACTTTCTGGGATTTTGACATTTGCGGTGTGTGCGTGCGTGAGGGGGTTGAAGGGTTGTTGGTTGTGTCAGGTCAGGTCAGGTGAAGCTAACTATATTTACGTTGCGTTTAGCTATGTAGAAACAACACTACAAAGGCTATAATAACACATCAGCACATCAATGTGGAAAACAGCGTACCAAACCACCAATCGCTTAATAAACAAAACACCTAGCACGCGTCGGCATGCATAAGCTAACAGTACTTACAGTAAATCTGTCCCTCCATGGCACGAAGTCTTCATTTCCCTGTTTCCACGATGATCTGCTGCAGCTAAAGTTGCCAGTAAGCTAGTGTAACGGCAACGGTCTACTGATGAAACCCCATAAACTTTTTATTTTTTCAGATTCCTCCACAAGGCGTCACCTCCCAGTTCCACTTTGAAACACTTTTAGCTAGCAATCGATACTGCAATCTATCAATGGGACCTACCCGCGTTCATAACCTCTGATGAGATTGCATTGGCAACGTCGGTTACAATGGAAAATGTCGCAAAAATTCACTGCTAAATGTGTTCCATAGCTGCAGTATTGATGAAGTGGAATAATATGATAGATTGTTGAGGGCGCGTGCCGTTTCTGAGTTGCCGTAGCTGCCTTAACGGCTCAACGGCACCTAAGACCACTACGGTCGTGTCTAAAAAGGGATCCTTGATTTGTGAAGCTCTCGCGACATTTGTACGCGTTGTTTCTTCATTGTGCACCTTGTGCAAAATAATTGTCTTCTATAACGTGAAACGTAGTGGTTAAAATTTGGGTAGGTTTAGGTACAAAAACGCTTGACTGGGGTCAGGGAAATATATTAGTTTACATTAAAATTATTGCTCTCGCGAGATCTTTCGCAAGTCTAGGATTCCCTTCTGGTCTAGACACGATCAAAGACCACCTATGTGTGGCAAGATAGTAAACATCCACTACACCGGAGCATTGGTAAGATAAATAATGTTGCACTTTCCTATATACTCCTTCATATTTCCATTCACATTATTGTCTGACCGTTATAAAATTAGCTGATGAGTTAATTCGACAGATGGCATTATATGCACACGCGTAATGAAACTGCTTGCTAAACGTCACACAGGGCTGTCCCTAACTAACTGTTACACTAAAAGCGTTTACAAAATAGATATGGAATGGATGTTGGTTCCAGGGGAGTCCTCTCGCTTTGCGCTAAATCTCGGTGCTCTGCTTCGGTCGTGTCTACATAGGAAAACAGACCCTCAGAAATCTCGCGAGAGTAATAACTTTGACTCAGAACATGATCTCTCCATAACCCAGAGCAAGCACATTTGTTGTCTCTAAACCTAAGAAGATCCTAAACACAGTAGTTACAGCATAAAGCGTGATTAGCTTGTAAAACGTGCAAAATGAAGAAAATATGCGCACAGATCTCGCGAGAGTTTTGCAAATCTAGTGTTCCCTTCTAGACATTTGTCTGGTTGAAGTTCTGCTAGCCTACATACATCATAGAAGGAACCTCCTCGGCAATGTAAACACAGTGTCAGAATAGCTGTATGATTAAATAGGTGTTAATTGCTGTTTAATGTAAAAGACTCAAACCGTTTTAACACTGTGACCTTTGTGCACGTAAAAGTTTGACGTTTGTTGCCAGGTTTGGTTTTCACCACTTAGCTTAGATATCCAGGCTAACGTTACTTTTCAACGATGCAGGTGCAGAGAGTTGTTCTCAGCTCACGACCAGGTAGGAAACTTGGTGCTCATTTTTTTTTTCATAACTGAAGTTGATCTGTTTTCTTGTTTCACGTTCTGCAACAGTGCTGCACCGGTGAGGCTAACGTTTACTCAACTTTCTTACTTTAAGGGAAAGACGGGGCGCCAGTTCCTGAAAATTTCCGTCTGGAGGAGACGACTTTAGCACCTGATCTGAAAGATGGGGAGGTCCTTGTTCGGACGCTTTACCTCTCAGTCGACCCTTACATGGTACTAATACACTCTGTCAACTGATTGCATCTGTATAAGCATATTTGCATCACAGTGTTTGTTCGGTGAAGAAACAAGGACTCAAACTTATTCTTGTCTCAGCCAAAATCAAATCATACAGTCTAGTCCATTCATGTTATTATTCATGCAAGAGTTAAGGCAGACAGTGTCACAGTCTCAAGCATAAAAACAAAGTCAAAGCCTCCCCATCTCCATCACTCTTACATAATTTTCTGCCTTTTCTTCACAGCGATGCAGAATGAATGAAGACACTGGTGCTGATTACATAACTCCATGGCAGCTGTCTGAGTGTGCTGATGGTGGAGGTGTTGGCATGGTGGAGTCCAGCCACTGCAGTACTTACACTAAAGGAGATTTGGTCACCTCATTCAGCTGGCCTTGGCAAACCCATGCTGTTATGAAAGGAGGTGTCTTACAGAAGGTGTGGCGTATTGCTGTGTGTGTCAACATTGGGATATAGTCCATCATGACAATATCAGCAGTTGTGATATTTCCTCTCTTCTTTTGCAGGTTGATCCACAGTTGGTTGAGGGGCACTTGTCCTACGCTTTGGGTGCAATTGGCTTAACAGGTCTCACTTCACTGTTTGGCATAAGGGAGAAGGGTAATGTCACCAAGGGGGGCAATCAGACCATGGTGGTGAGTGGTGCGGCTGGGGCCTGTGGCTCCATAGCTGGACAGGTAAATACAGTAAATTTCACATTTGGGTCTATTAAGACTTTAACATCCCCATATACACTATGGTGCAGAGTAAGGTCCAAAATTAAGACTATTGAGAAGATGGCAGAGGCTTTATCCATACAGAAGCCAGCTATTGATGTGGCCAATGTTAAGTCAGCACTGGCAAGAGAGAGACTGGTGGTGGGAAATGAGAAGCCAACAAGATCGGCTACTGGCTTGGCTGGTTATTAGCCTCTGAAGCTAGTAACTGGCACACACAGACTAGCAACCCACTGGTTCAGCTGCTGGCTTAGCTGGTCATTAGCTTCCACGGCTGGTAACTAGCACATAGAGACTAGAAACTGGCTGGATCAGCTACTGGCTTGGTTGGTCATTAGCTTCAGAGGCTGGTAACTAGCTCACCAGGGCTAGCAACCTGCTTCTTCAGCTACTGGCAGTTGGTCATTAACTTTCATGACTGGTTACTAGCATGCTGAGACTAGCTAGATTAGCTAGGGATTTGGCTGGCCACTTTCTTTTGTATTTTATTTGCAGCTCAGAAGCTAATCTAAACATCCTGGATAGCAACCTGCTGGCTCTGGACATGCTAGTCCAGATCCAGTGGGTTGCTAGCCTTGGTGTGCAAGTTGCCAGCCATGAGGCCAATGACCAGCCAAGCCAGTAGAAGAACCAGTGGGTTGCTAGCTTAGATGTATTAGTTACCACCTTGGTCAAATGAATATTGCAGGCCTCTCATTGCCCAGATCAGTCGTCTTAATTCTGTCCCTTAACCCTGCGCCTTATTATATAGCTTAAGCTTTTAGAAATATTGAATTTTCTACACGTTTACTCTCATATGCCGAGTTTTAATTTATCTTGTAATTTATAAAAATGCAAGTAGATACTTGGCATGAGTTAAATGTTTCTTTCAAGGTTTAGATATAAGACAGATAAAGGCAAAATGGTTGGTGGAAACTGTGACTGACATATTTGAGAAACCACACTCAGCAGATCTAATCTAGCAAACCACAGATGCTAACATAAACACTCACAGTCTGCAAAGAAAAGGAAGTGACATCCTGATCATATCAGGTCACTTTTCATTGCATTTTTCCAGATCGGCAGGCTGGATGGTTGTGTGAGAGTGGTTGGGATTTGTGGTTCTGATGAGAAGTGCAGAGTTGTAGTAGAAGACCTGGGCTTCTCTGCGGCCATCAACTACCGTCGAGAGGACGTCCCTACGAGGCTGAAGGAGTGCTGCCCTGATGGCATAGATGTCTACTTTGACAATGTGGGAGGTGCCATCAGCGATACTGTAATCGCTCAGGTACTGGTTGAGTTGTGTCTGTGTGTGCAGAACACAATTTAGTTGTTTATTTGGCTGGAAAATGTGTGAATTCTGAGGTGTTTGTTGGCTTTTCTTTCCCAAATTGTCCTGCCAAGATTTTCAAAATTAGAACATGGAGTATTCGTGTTTTTTTTTCTCACACACATTGACCTCCAACCCTCGTCTTACCACCAGATGAACAACGGTGGCCACGTGATCCTGTGTGGGCAGATCTCTCAGTACAACAAGGATGTGCCGTATCCTCCGCCCCTGAGTGAAGAGACACAGGAAAACCTGCGTACTAAGATCATCACCCGGGAGCGATTCATGGTGCTAAACTACATGAGCAAAGCAGAAGCTGGCCTCTGTGAGCTCAGCCAGTGGGTTAAATCAGGCCAAATCAAGGTGAGGAGGAAATAGTGACGATGTGTGGTTGACTGTGTGGGTGTCCTTGTTTGTTTGCAAAGTGCATCCTCTTCCCCATCTGTCTCCTCGCATCATTTAGTTGTAATTTTGCTTCCACTCCTCAGGTGCTGGAAACTGTGGTGAATGGCATTGAAAATATGGGTGGTATGTGGCATTTTTCTTTCTTCTATTGTGTGACTTTTTATTAATTTGGCAGGAGTTTAATCATTCTTTCATTTTCTTGCAGATGCATTTTGCTCTATGATGAAAGGGGGAAACGTTGGCAAGCAGATTATAAAGATCTCAGAGTGAAGAAAATCGCTGTGGCTGCCAGTAGAGACTGCTCTCACCAGACGCCATGGGAAATTAACCTACAGTTGCCTTCCTCTCACCACCATTAACACTAATTTAATGAACTCCAGTACGATGTTGCATTGATTAACTGATGCCAGTTGATTACATTTGTGAATCACAAATGAAAAATTGCACAATATTCTTTTAAATTGTGTTCTTCAGAACAATAAAATGACATGCAAAGAGTGTTTGGATGTTAGATAAGTTTTGAATTGTAATACTCATTGATTTAGACCTTTGGAAACTGGTGCAGCAGTTAAATAAATGTGGAGTAGAAAATTTCAGTGCCGCCTCATGAAATTATCTGCAACACTATGTCATGGTTCTGAAAATATCATACCAGCGCCATAAGATATAAGCAGACTGTCTACAAAATGCAGTAAAAGGTTAATAAACAAGTCAAAGACCTTATATCATTAGTATAAAAAGGAAAACAAGAGGAAATATGAAGCTTAACTAATTAATTTATTTATTTCCTGTTACCTCCTGCCAGTTATTTTAACATTCAAACAAACTGTGTGGCCAGCTAGTTTAACTGAAAACACAGCTAGCTGGGCTTTAAGCTGCAGATGTGTGATCCTAGTATCATATATTATTAGGAAAATGAAACATGGTGTGTTGGTAAATGGGGAGTTTGCAAATGATTAAATGGGCACCAAGACCAAACAAATGGGAACACTTAAGGACTTGAAAAGGGCCAAAAAATGTGCAGCTGATTGGAGTTTCAAAGAAAATATATCACACTTATAGGAAGTTATAACAAGATATATTTGTGTCATTACAACAAAACAAATATTTAACTTGTTATAAAACATTTCATGTAATACCAGGATATGTATCTATCATTCATGATCAGTTATATTTTTGACTCATCTAGTACACATTTTTTATTATCTTTTCTAAGTGTTGGGCTCCATATTTTGTATTGTGTCACATTATGTGACAATAACATGAGGACAAACACAACATATATGATTTACTGTAATGAACATTTTATTCCACAGCACTATAAACCATTAACAAAATAAAATTGTGGTTGGCTCTAATTTCAATTGTCACGAGAAAAATATGTGGCAGGTGTAAAATCATCATCATCATCATCATCATCATCATCATCTATCCATTCATATACTTGAGTGTCTGAACATAGGAGGGGATGCAGAATAAGTCGAGTGAACACCAGTACATCACTTACATTATATTCCTTAGTGGTGGTGCTGTTGGTGGAGTCGATGTCAGTTTTTCTTGTGAACAGTCAAATCAGTGAACAGTACAGAACAATCACAACCAGATTCATAGTTAAACATAATCAGTGAGCATCGATAAACTATCAAAACCATCTCATCCCGTAAAGATTTTGGTGATTGTATGTAAAAAAAAAAATAAACAAAAAGTAAACAAAAAAAACAGTCCCATGCATAATCTTGAGGTGAAAGTGAAATGCAGTCCTATCTCATCACCCTCCAAATCCATTCAATACTGCCTCCTTGTGGACAGATTACACAGCTTGTGAGAGGTACTGAGCATGAAAACAGAGGAGGTCTCAAAAACAGAAGTCCATCACTTTTTAAATATCTATCTATATGCTGGGGTTATGTACTCGGTAACAAATGAAACAGACAGAGAGGAAAAGAAAGTTATTAAACCATTGCCAGCGAGGGTGCACATAATTTAATTTTCTCACTGTCTAGCAGCTGTTCTAATATTAAACTGCGTGTCTTATCACAGCACTGAGCAATTATTCTGCACTCACGCTGGGTATGGTTCGAAAAAAAAAAAAAAAAACTTGTTGGAACATTGCTTCTATTAAAAGACTTGATAAATGTGGTCTTCACCCTATTTGTCTCCTTTTTTTTTTTTTTTTTAGACCAGTTTGTTCTGGTGGAATCCAGCACCTGCTACTACAGACTGTAAAGGATTAAAATTAGAGTGCAACAGACACAGTTAACTGCTCTCACACCTTCACAGAAAAGGAATTAAAGGGGCAATTCGGATTTTTTGGGATGGGGTTGTTTAAGGTATTGAACCATAGTCAGTTTATTACCTACAGTAGATAGCAGACAGCACACTCCTAGTATCGGTGTAGGAAGCTGAGTAACGTACTGCTGTGGACAGGGTCAGCAGCGAAACATATTTTTTAAAACAATCATTAGTTTAAGGGTAGTTTCACACCTAAAGGTCCGGTTATCGAGTCGTACTAAAGAGAAGGATTTCAATCTTCCAGCTGGCCAAGTTTGCATTCACAAATGTAAAACTTAAACAGTTCAGAAATTGTAAACACAAGTCACGCGGTGTCATTTGACTATGGGTCAATCATACAGCCAGCAGGTAAAAAGACAACGATCTGCCCAATTTCTACCTGAATATTGTTAATCAATGAGCACAGACAGGTTCTGTTCATGTCGGTGTACAACTGGAGTGCATATCAGCAGATTCCAGGCCACATCAGCATTATGGCCGCCTCAAAGGACCAGCTGTAAATGTAAGACTACATAAATGTAGCTGCTTGTAATCATATTACATAACTACGACTATACTGCACAAATTACATGGCTCTCATGGGCAACACTGAAAGAGGTGCCAGGCCTGATTCGGCCTGCAGGTGTTAAGTCTGACACGTGCTCTAGGGGGTCACATATATGAACGTCTCGCGGGTATTAAATAATTTAATAATGCAGGCATTTCTCACTTCACAGGGAGTCCAGGTTTGTCCCCTGTGAGTCCAGGACCAACTCTTCAAGGCAGTCCAGAGAGCAGCTGTTGGTCTGCACCAGTGCTAAAGTCCGGCGCGCACACCAACCCAAATGAAATGAACATTTTCACCACTTTACCTTGTCATCTGCCAGCCTTTGTTTGACAGGAAAATGGTGTCAAGCAAGCCAGATATAGCTTTTCCCAAACCCACCAGACTCCTGTAATTTTATCCTGCAGAACAGAGGAGTTGTCAGTCTACCGCTGCATCAATTGTTTAGTTTGTTTATGTTATTCAGTGACTTCAGTGGATCTAAAATAACCCTTTTAAATGCTAAAGTCACAAAAGAATACAAAAAAAACCTAACCAATCAGGGGTAGCAGTAAACCAGACACTAAAATTACTGTTTTTGCCAAAAGAGTGTGGGAGCTCCGGATTGTTATATTTGGTTTCCCGTCGGAAAAAGGCTGACCGAATTTGTTTTTAGGTGGCTAAAATATGTTGATGTTGACTCTGTTCACAGCAGTACATTGCTTAGCTTCCTACACCAGCCGCTACAGGTAATACACTTATTATGCATAAGTACCTCATACAACCCCACTTCAAAAACTCAGGAACTCAAGAACTCTCCCTTTTACATCCTGAGCGATGCAGACAAACGTTTTTTCACACACTAATCTGTCAAATTAACTTCCAACGCAGGGAATGCGCCTTTCTCTTCCTAACGGCACTGACCACGAGGGAGGTGAAGAATGCCCATATCCAGTGCAGATCAGATATATCATCACATGAAGGGGGAAAAAAAGAAATCACTCAATACAATCAAGAAGGAATAAATAATAATAATAATAAAAAAAAACAGCATAGTACTGATTCATTTCATTTCACCACATCTATAACACATTCATTTTGTTTTTTAGCCACCACACATCTCGATTGTTTCACATGATTTTTAGGTCGCTGAGCTACTATGGAGTATAAAAACATTGTCCTGAAATACTACTGGGACCAGCCTATTGTTCAAGTGCTCACATTCCTGAGAAACAAACAGCTGCTTCCTGTAGTCACGTTTGAAGGAGCACGTAGAGTCAGGCCGGCTCGTCTTTTTGTTTCTGTGTTCTGGCGAGAAAAACTGGCATTGTAAGTTTCTGATATGACCATTCAATGCGAATATTGAGACGTTTTTAAGTGGCAGTTGTGTGCAATGGAATCAATTTAATTTAAGAAAACACTTTCAATCATTAACTACTTGTACACAGGTCAACTATAGCATTTGATTGATTTGATTCTTGTCATTATGTAAGATAGACCAAAATAAAAAAATAAATGATGCAATAACTACATTAATATGACATGAAATTCACCAATCATAATATTAAAAACATATTCAAGAATTAATTAATTTATAAAATGACATACATTTATATGTCTGTTTTGATTCCCCTATTTATTTACTTTTGAATTTAATTTATTAATTTTCAGATGTATTTATTTCTGTATTATTGTCCTTTTTGCATCCTCCTATTTATTAAACGTTCTATTTCCGTTTATTAGTGTGTCATGGTGTCCACTTGTCGCCTCTTGGTTGATCAACATCAGAGCGCTTAGATTGACTATACATTTGTATATAAATAGGGGAATTAATACAAACGTAAATATACCAACAAACTTTAAACTTTGAGATATCAATTTATGTGCCATTTTATAAATTAACGAACGCCTACATTTATTTTTAAATTTATTTTTGGTGCATTTAATGCCATATTAATTCAGTTATTGAGCCATGTATTTATTTCTTTATTTTTGATTTTGGCAGTTTTTGTCCTCCATAAATAATCCTTTGTAGGTCCCACCCCTTTTTGCTCTGCACTCCAATAACAGTTGAGAAAGCTCGGTGTCTTGGTCAACTTTCTCTTTTCCTGCAAAAACTCAAATCTTAAATGAGCTAATCTTAGCAAAATGCTAGCTAACTATGTAACTAATTACTGATGTAGATTAGCTAGCTAGTTCATTAGCATTTTATTAAAATTAGCCAACTGAAAGGGAAAAGTCACTTTTCATGTGGATATCCAGTCAGTGTTGATGGTAAATGCAGTCAATTGAAGCAATAAATTCCTCAGTGAGTGCTATGTTGACAAATAAAACTAAGTTTTCCTGCTCACAGAGCCGTGCAATAGTGCCTGCATGTACCAGGATGCATTGCAGGGGAGCTTGTAACTCCCATGCCCATGTTACTGTGTTATTACCACCCTAGCCTATAGCTATTACTTTATTGGCCAAAACACAGTGCTAGGTGACATAAGCACATTTACCCTGCTTTCCATATCACATACTTATTGTATGTACTGCAGCTGCCTACACAAAATATGTAATGTTGCATGCAGTATTTGGAACACACAACTTTCTCATAATATGGCGACTTGAACTTTGACCCTCTTGCTCATACACCTGCCACAAAGGATTGTACGTCAGAATAGCTGGAAAAGAGTGCTGGCTTGCATGCTGCAGAAAGTGACCAGACGCAGCAGGATATCCTGGCATTTTTAGTATATCGCATTTGGCATACTATGTATTGGGACATACTAAATCTTTTTCTGACATCCTTAATAATATGGCAGCACGGGTACTGGAATTTTAAAAATCTTGGCTCTATCCAGTGACGTCAATTGATGGAGGAAGAACAACAGATTTTGCAGCAGGAGTTTTTACAGGTCCCCCAACAACATCTTTTAACCATCTTCAAAATTTGTTTTTCTTTTCATAACAGATGAGCCTAGAAATGTCAGAAAAACATTTAGTATGTCCCAATACATGGCATATGGAATGCAGTGTGCAGAAAATACAGAAAATAACAGGATGTCCTAATGCATCCGGTCGCATTTGGAGTATGGAAGCCACAATGCTTTTCTGGTTATTCTGACCCACAATCCTTTGTGATGGGTGTATGAGAATCCAAGGTGCCATGCTACGAAGAATTAGTATGTCCAAACTGTATGCATACTGCATGCAACAGTATGTACGCTGCAGGGGCAGTGGCAGAACATATTAAAAGTAAAATGAAAAAGTATGCGACCTAGAATGCAGGATAAGTACAAGAAAGAGGAAAGAAGACAGTTGACTGAGGTGTCATGTTTCCTCAACTGTTATTGGGGCACAGAGTGAAAACGGGCAGGACTCTGGAAGGTAGGATAAACTTGAAAATATGATCGTCTACGTTGCATTAACGGTGTCACCTTCACCAGAGTTACCGTAACTACCGCGCTCTGTCAACCATGGGAAGTTAGGAAAAGCTTACAGCATACAAAATGATGCCTTTCTTACCCACATGATTTGTGTGTCAGAAGGTAAACACGAGGATCGGTTTGGCACGTCCAGCCTTCGTTAGTGAATGAAAATGATTTTCAGAGGGAAGAATAAAAGGTGAGATCTTTCTTATTCCCTTTGGCAGTGGTGAAGTGGCGTTCGGCCAAGGCAACACTTCCAAAAAGTGCTAAAGCTCAAGTAAATGAGTCAGCTTAAACCACAGCAGGATACAGCTCTGATACTGTCAACTGCGGCACACATTGGACTAGTCCTCACATAGCTTAAAGAGGCTATTTTACCCTCGATGTAGCCAAGGTGTTTTGTTTTTTACACTGTACACATTGCTATGAATATGGCCAGAAATGTGCTCACCGGTGCTTTACAATAACATGCATATTAAGTAAACAATACTATCTAGAAACAGGATAGTGAGTGATGTACTGTGAAGTGGCTTTGGAAGGACGAAGAGGAGAAAGAAAGGAAGGGGGGGGCTGCTGTGTGCGGAAAATTGAGGCTTCCAGGGTGGATAGAGACAGCAAAATATATCTGTGAGTCAGGCTCGAGGGGGAATCGTGGCGGTACAGTGCAATTACTGTCAAGAGGGAGCGACGTTCTTGCTGTTGTCACGAACGAGAGGGGCGGGGCCTGTCCAGGCGCGGTACACCAATAGCAGACTGAGCCCTAGCGCCCATGTGCGGACAGGAGACAGGAAAAAGGCCATGGGGCCGTAGGTCTCCAGGAGAAAGTAGCAGGAGTGCGCCTGCCAAGTGAGCAGCAGCAGCATGAAGAGGTGAACCGCCAGAGTCCGCCAGCGGCAGCCCGGCCGCAGGAAGTGGGATCGGAAGGTGTTGCCGCGGCAACGGTGGTGGAGACTCCAGCACAGATAAGAGGTGAGGGGCATGTTGAAGAACAGGAGCTGGAGGAGAGGAAATTAATCCAGTTAGATGTGATGAATCCTTAATATCAGATGAAGATGACTATAATAATTCTATAAAATGAGGTTAAAGGGACAGTTCATCCCAAAATCTGTACTGCTAGTTGATTTGCTCAGTTTTGGAGGTAGAGGTAGGGGTACAGTTGTCTGCCTTCTTTCAAATACAACAGGACTAAATGGCACTCAGCCTCGGTACTCAAAGCACAAAAAAAGTGCATCTGAAAAACTCAAAACTAGTGTCTCTTTTCAAAATCCATGAACTGGTTACTCAACATAATCCACAGACCTTGAATCTACCAGAATACTTTCTTTCTACCAGAAAAAAGTAGTTCCTAGATGAAACTGCTCACAACAAGGTCTGTGCTTTGAGCAGCAAAAGCCATTTAGTCCCATTATATTTGAGAGAAGGCAGACGTCTCTACAGCCAATATCCCCAAAACTCGCAAACTTGCACAAAAAAATCTACATGGATGAATTGGATGACAGGACAGAGGAAAAATATGTAGCTTTGATTTTGGCTTGAACTGTCCCTTTGAGTACAAATTTATTAATGGAAGCATAAAACAGTGGTTTGCAACCTGTTTTGGTTTGTGAACCCTTAAAATGAGGACATGACTTGAGCAGCTCAAACAAACAATGATTTTTCCTTGTCAGATAGTTTAATATGAAGTATTATTACAGGCGAAACAGTTAAAAATATTGAGTATTTAACATGAAAATAAATAGCTAATATTAAAGAAACATACAGACTTTTTCCAAGAAATGTTTTCTCACTTTTCCTTAATTCCCTTTTCAAGGTTTAAGGTATAGATTTTGTGCAGAATCAAAAACACACTAGTAGTTCAGTGCAACATGTTTAGCTTAAAAAAAAATCTAAAAATGTGAGTGGTATGACAACATAACAAAAAAGTTAAACATGCAATAACTTATTTTTGGCCACTTGGAGGCAGTGAAAAGAAGCTGTGAACACAACACAGACGCATTACCACCGTTTATGTTAAAATGGTGAATTTTTCGTAAAAAACTTGCCTAGTAACACACATATGGAGCAACACTAACTCATTTGGTGTTGTTCTTCTGGGCAGCTACCAACTCCTGAGGAAAATATCCGTCTCTTTAGCTCTCAAATGTGCCACTGTGTTTATTTGCAAGTCGCTAACTGTGTCAGTCTGCCGAGGGTCTTGCCCTTTTACCGACATTGCGCTGAGATGTAATTGTGTACAATAACATTTTCTTACTTGAACAACTCCGACAACATAAGTGAGGCTGCCCTCCAGAAAGTGTCCATCGATGAACACCCCAAAGGCGAAGCAGGCACCACTATGACCATCTATAAGCTCTCCTATGAACCACGGACCTGCAGCAGGAGAGACAGAAACATAGGAGATATTTATACAGAAACAGAGGCATCATTATGAGGAAAATATATCTTATTTTTACCCGTTTATTTTACGTTTCTGTGCCTGAAGCACTACACAAAAAGGAAAGAAGAAAAAGCAGTTGACCCACCTAAGGCTGTACAGAGGTTGAACAGCAGCAGAGAGTAGTAGAAGGTGTCAGCTGTACTGACCAGATGGAGCGCTGTACACACTTGAAAGGTCAATCCTGTAGATGTCAGAAATGTATAGAAAAGAACAATTATTGTTATTTAAATTATTACTTACACCTATATGGTAATACAAAACTTTTTTTAACATGATAAATTAACATGTAGTCTGCATATTTTCATTATGAACCCTGCTTGCGGCCAATAACAGAGCAGATTTTAATAGTTCAGTTCAGGTAATCGCACTTCATTTCCCTGCAATTAAAATTAAATTATGATGATGTATTTGTTTGCGGGACGGACAGTGACAGCTCACCTCTCCCAGAAGGAACACGCAGGAACCTGAAGGCGAACAGCACACCGACATTCAGCAGCATCATGAATATGAAGGCCACTCGGCCCAGGATGTAGTGGTCTGTGAGGAGGATGAAGGACTGCACGAAACCAAAGCTAGGAGTCAGGTCGTCCTCCAGAGTAAAGTGCTGCTCCCGCACTGACGACCGGCCTGCCGAGTCCTGACGCACACAAAAAAGATAAGGAAGGAGAAAAAAGGGTAATGTCAGTATTTGTCAACCATGACCCTGTTTTCCCATGTTTTTGTGCCTAGGTGACTAATGGGGACGACAATTTTTGAAATTGGTCCAGTATTGAAGGAGGGCGCTGCAGCCGGCAGAAGCGAAACTGAACTAATCCCTCTGCGCAGCTGCACACCATTAAAGCAAATCCACTAAAAATACTTGTTTTACCATGAACAGGCTCAAGATTGTTATTGAAAGTGTCTGGCAACATTATGGAAAGGATTGATACACTTTTGTTAGTGTGAGATGCTTTCTGTTTAACCATAAAGAGCTGTTTCATTGCTCTTGCCAAACTAACCAGACTTCCTTTACAAAACTGCAATCATGTCACCTTCATTTAATCTTTAAAGAAACAAAATAAAACTTCTTGTCTCATTTTTCCATCACTGCGACAATCCAAAACTCTGGTTGTTTGGTCAAAATAAATGCTTAATTCACAGAGGGAGATGTGAAAATATTCTGGCTGTAATGCCTTTTCTTCCTGCTGCTTCTCTGATGTCTGACCTCCCTCTCGCTCCTCTACCATGAATAAAGGGTGTATTTCGACAAAACAACCAGAGCTGGTGATTGTTAGAGCAGTTAAAAAAATGAGCCAGGACATTTCTGGTGAGTTTGCTTCTGTCGAGATTGAATGAAGATGACAATGAGCAATGACATAGCTGTTTCTGGTTAAACAAAATGATCTCTCTTTATAGTGATCCTTTCAATAATATTGTCAGACACTTAGAATAACAATCTGAGCCTGTCAGTGGCAAAAACAAGGACTTTTAGTGAACTTACTTTGACTGTTGTCCCTAGGGGTAAGTTGTAGCACATTTTCACTTCTTCTGGCTGCAGAGCTCTTTCTCAGTGGTGAACCAATTTAAAAAGTTGTCGTTCCCATTAGTCACAGACACAAAAACATGGGAAAATAGGGTACAGGGTGAAAAAAAAGTCTGTATAATAGTAGAATTGCTAGTGATCAATAGTAAGTATTGTATCAAAGCCACGGCGCCCAGACAGCACATCAACTGAATCATAATTCAAGTCAGGCAAACAAAGCTACCAAATTTAATCAAGAAGACTTATGAAATATTTAAAAGTCTCTGAATGTGCCTCACTGTAAGTGGAAGATAAATGAATGACTGCTCTGACCTCCACTTTAACTCTGATGGTGTGCAGTCCAGTGAGGTAGAGAGACGGATCCCACAGCAGAACGTAGAGAGGACCTCCAGCAGAGTGGCCTTTCCCCAGAGGTTCTCCATCTACGCTCACATGCACCGCTGTGATCGGAGCTTCAGAGAAGGCCAGGATCCTATTGAGAACCAGAAAAATTCATGTGTTAATATTGAAAATTAGACACAGGCAGTTCAGGGTTCCTACGCAGTATGGAAAAGCACGGAATTTGATTTTACAGTTGTCGTAACTTAGTGTGGAAAAAAGAAAATATCTGTATAAAGTTTAATTTCTAATATAAATTGATCATATGAGCATCTACCCCTGCACGTCACAGCTGGAAAACAGCTCTGCCCCAAGTGTCAGCAATATCTTATATATCTCATATATACCAAACTTTAAGCTTGTCTAAAGATTAATGAGTTATGCAGTGATGTAGATAACAGAAAAGTAAACAGACTATCTTTTCTGCATAAGGAAACCAAACTTTTATGGCCACATTCATCATCATTTCCATGCTCACAATCAATAAACAAGGTTGCACAGACACCATGAAAACTAAAATACTTAATCTTTGTCAACTCATTTGGTTCTAATTTATAAGAGAGACTAAGAAATATCACAGGGAAGAATAATATAATATTATTTATTCAATATGTTAAGGGAAAAAATGTGAGCATAGGTAGCACGGGTTAGTTTATTTCATCTTCTGCAGGGATATTTTACAGTGAAATGTCATCTAACTTTCCATGTAAGAGTGTGGGATCAATGGCCAAAATGGGTAAATGCAAGTTTTCCAAGGACTGGTTTGACAATCCCAAATATAGAGGCTGGTTGGCTACAGATTCCAAATGAGAATAGAAGACTAGATGTCAAATATGGTCTGAAAAATCAACTGAAAAGTCTGGAAAAGCATGGCATTTTGAAACGGAAAATGTGTAGGAACGCTGCTGACTTAGCGCCAAGAGAAAAAAAGGAAAATGTTAAAATGTTCTGCATCCAGATTTGACAAATGAAATGACAGATAAAAACAGGGCACATATGCTCATTTAAATATCTGCACTAATTCATGAGAAAGAGACTAAATGTTTAGATGTGCCTTGTCTCCTAATGGTAACACGTCCTCTAAAAGATTCCTGGATCCAGATCCAGAACTAAAAATAACTTGCTCCACGGCCCATGACATAATGTTTTTATCATATGGCACTGAAAACAAAGGTAAAAGGATAGCACACGCGCACACGCACACATCAGATTATCAGGACAAAGCTGACTAATCTCATCTCATCTTTCATCAGAGCTTGGGGGAAAATGGAAGTCATATAATTTATATCCATGAATTAGCTGGATATTTGCCTTAAGAGTCACATGGTAATTAACTTCCTAAGGTCCTGTTTGTTTCTTATGCATCTCTTATGTATGTCCCACGTACATAAGACGTACATGGGAACTAAGGATGTTAATCTGTGTGTTTTACCATTGAAATATATGGTTTTGGCTTTAGCATCACACATAAAATACAAGGAATCTACATCCTTTCAAAGATGTAACTACTACTGGCAGTGAAAACTGTTAGTAGATTTTGCGATATTCAGTACTGCTGGTAGCAATCAGACAACAAAAACAAAAACATCCTCCTAGACAGAGGTATGTAAAGTGGAGCCAGCGAAGGTTTTATGGTTCAACAAACAGTCCACACACAGAGAACAATCACCTTATGTGTGTCGATCTGCGTATTCGACCCAGCGGCTCCACTCCGGGATGCAGGTACTGTGCGTCCTTGGGGTTGGTGATGAGCACCGCAGGCCACTGCTCAAACCTCAGGTCAGAGAAACTCAGCAGGTCGTGGTCAAACGCCAGAACTCTGTACCTGCAGACAGATGTGAGGCCGGGTTTCTGCACGGTTCATCAAGCTAATTTTAACGCTTTTTAAGAGCTTTTTAATACGACACAGAATGCAATTTAATGATGTTGCATCCAAGAATTATTTATTATCATGATGCTTTTTTCCAGACAGCATACAACAATAATTCCTAATGACACGCATAATTAAATTAGTGCAACCTAGAACCAGATAAGCAGCACAATTAAAAATGATTCATTCATTTATGTTAATTAAAGTTTTTGCTCGCTTGCCTATTATGAGTCAATGAGCTTCCTAGCTACCGTAGCTAACAACAGAAGTGACAGCTCTTACCACAGCTCTGATGTTGCTGACTGAAACTCTATAAATAAAGGATTGAACTGGCTTCTCTGTGCATAATCCACTGTCCAAACAATCCCACTTTTAGTTTATAGGTATACAATGCCTCTCGACAGCCCAAAAACATTTTAGAACTGACATCACTTCAGGCAAGATAAGATACTTTATACTTTTGTGAATTAAATTTAAGACATTTTAATACCCTCTAATACCCTTTTTTACTTTTCAAGACCTGCAGATACTGTGTAGGAGGACTGAATGGCTTTGTATATTTCTATGGGAGGATTCTCTGTGTCATCTTAAGTAGTTATCAGCTACACTCCTCCAAGTGAAGAAAACTGCACTTTCCTGCTATGCACCACGGGCATGGAATAATTTCCAAAAAGATCTGAAATTAGATGCATGAATTTAAGGGCGTCGTACAGAACATGGTGATGGAGACGTGCTTGTTTTTATTGACTGTGTCTGAATAGCTGATTGGCTGCTCCCTTGGCCAGGTCTGTCTCGCAAAAAAGAATTTCGATCCTGTTGTTTTCCGTACCTGCGGTTGTCCATCCAGTCGCCCAGCTCCAGCTCCAGGGTGCCTTTGGGATGTCGGCTGTGGAGGACGGGCATCAGGCCGCCCAGTGTGTGCAGGTGGCCGCACAGATATGCAACTGCAGATCTAAAACACAACTTTGAGTTAAGTGGCTGCCTAACTTATTGCTTACCAAACTCTAAAAGATTATCAGCGATTTCTTACGACTCATAAACAGACACTTACTCACTCTGCGAATATTCGGCATAAATCTGAACTCTAATTAACATGAAACAGGCAAACAAAACCAGTTATTCCAGCCTAGAATGGAAAGGACAGCATGCTGGTTGTAGTGTTTTTGTCAGAGAAGCCAGTATTTCAACTAAACATGATTCCTTAATTTCTGATGACACATCATGGTCATTTTATGATTTAGTACAGTAAATATATTACATATTTTTCCTTTAATAGGATGGAATTAAAACAAACTGCCAGTCAAATGCTGCTGACCTTTGGCTTCTGAATGTTTGCACAGTGACTTGATGGAAAAATACATATTTACACACCCAGTTTTAAAAGAGAAACTGGTTTAGCTTCTAACATCCCCGTTTACTGTTACCTCATCATGTCCCGAACTCCTGGAGAAGGGGAGACGACAGTGGATGTGGTGTAGTGGCCAAACCAGATCGACTGGTTGCTCTTCAGACTCTCAGCTCTGAACGTGTCCAGCAAGTCCATCTGAGTCTGTCAAAAAACACAATATAATGATTATATGTTCCATTACATTCATTAGCTACAGTTTGTAAGTGCTTTAATTAATCCTTTGAAGACAGAAAAATAACTGTGAACCATGTTTACAGAACTGTCTACCATTTAAATTACGAGGCGACTGGATGTTGTACGCTCTGTCAGTTGGCCTCTTTGAAATTATATGGTTCTCTCCGACATTTGTCTCGCAATTGAGCTATTAAAATATTTTTGTTGTGTGTCAACTCATTAACACAAAGGTGTTTTTTTTTAAGTTACATGCAATTTTTTGGGCTTATAACTTAAAAATTAAGATTATTTCTACTAAGTCAAACTCTAACTTGGCTCGATAAGAAGAAGACTGACGGTCTCATGAAGGACAAACAGGCAAGTTCAGTCTTTTTATCGTCTTTGATCTTGCTGAGGAATTTATTTTCATTGTCAGCTACCATGATAGCCAGCTAACACTAGCTTCCTGGTGTTAGTCTGCAGCAGCAGCACATTAAGAGGTAAGCACTAAGTTAAATGACAGGTTCAGGTTTTCTCCTGTGACTGGAATAAAGGTTATAGACTTAAAATAATAACCCTAAGCATTGTTGGTCTTCTTGCAGTTCTTTAAAAAGTCTTAAAACATCTTAAATTTCAAGTTCTTTAAATAGTCTACATTTGAATTGATGGTGTCTTTATCACAACGTAAATGCTAATTTCATTCACCCACATTTTTAATTTCCCTTTCACACAAAAATAAGACAGGATCATATCAGGCATATCAGACCATTTCATGATAAAACAAAACCTCATAAAAACGTCAGAGAAAGAATTCATTTTAACTTTCTCATACATTTAGACACTCTGTTACAACACTAATTTTATGGTTTAAAAGAAATTTAAAGTGGTGCCCCTGTAGCTCAGTTGATAGAGCCTCCACCCCATATACTGAGACTATCAGTCCTCTGCAGCAGCTGCCGATTTGTTTCCAGTCTGTGTCCCTTTGCTGCACATCATCCCCTATCTCTACCCCCCGTTCCTGTCTACTCTTCAGCTGTTCCACTTCAAATGAAGGCTTAAAAAATCCCTTGAATATATTTAAAAATACAAAAATTTAAAAACATAAATAAGTTAGGAGTAAACTGGTTTTGTTCCTTGAAGATTACTGCTTCTTTTCATGTTTTGCGAGTCAGACTTTTATAATTCCAAAGTGAAACCGAGTTCCTAGGATTAGAAGGCTCTACCTGCATTTGATCTGTTCCAAATATATATATATATATATATTTGATATGAATTTGATTTTGTGCTTCAGACTAAATCTAGGGCGTCTGTTATTTTTGTGTATGAAAGAAAGTTGTTCCACATTATCATTTTTGCTATTTGGAATGCAAAAACTTTGAAGCTCAATATCTCAAAGCCACTCAGAACACAGATAGAACCTTATTATTCCAAGGGGAATAATTATGTGTCAGTAAATCCTTTTATTTGTTTGTTTTATTTTCTGTTTACTATTCAATGGCCACATTCCTTAAAGAGCAATATCACCTTGAATCATTTAAGTCTCTTCTAATCTTTAACAAATCCAAGTGAACCAGTGATTGCAGTATTTAAAGTTTCTCTGCCTCCTGAAGTTTTACGTTCTGTGTGGGGAAGGTTCTAGACGGCTGTACCTGGTTGAGAATACCAAAGAAATTGTACGGCCTCTTGGGTCCCGGAGTCAGGGTGGCGTCCGCACAGACAAAGGAGTAGTTGCCAAAGGGAGTTTTGTGCACGTAGTGGAAAGAGCCAACTTTCTGATTAGCCGAGTATTTCCTTGAGAAAATTGAAACAAAAAAGTCAAAGCGAGCAAGACGATACTGAGGTCTGGGGCTGGAGCCAGCAGCTCCAATCCTGATGGACTCCTGAGATAATTTAATGCATTTTAAATAAATAAATTAGGCTCGCACAGGAGACAGACTCCGTCTCGCAGAGGATGACTGCAACATTAGGAATATTAGGGAGATAAAAGATCAATCAGCATTAACAGAGGCAGCGATGGCACATAAAACATCATTTGTGTCAAAAATACAAGAGAGACAGTTTGTTCATGTAGTTTCTGCTTCTATTTTGGTCCTCAGGAAGCTCAGACAGCTTGGATTATTGTCAATAAGTAGGTCTGCAACTACTCATGTTTCAGAGGCACTGAAGTTACTACGTGCTGTGATCGACTTCACACTCAGGTTGCTAATATAAGACATGTAGGTGTGGACTAAATCAGGCATTTATTGTGGTATTGATATTTCATACTAACCGGTAATAATTGTTGACGCTGTCCAATGACATTATATTGAAGGCATCTGTGAGAAGAAAGGAAATAATGGTGAGATTTAGCAGAATGTAAACTATAAAGGAGGTCACTGACAAAATGACGGCTTTAAAGGGATAGTTCAGTTTTTTTAAGTATGGTTTTATGAGGTAATCTTTCCATAGTCAGTGTATTACCCACAGTAGTCAATGCAACCCCCAGCTGGGAGAAGCAGCAGGAGTGCTGGTGTAGGAAGCTAAGCAATGTATGCTGTTGACAGGGTCAGCAACAAAACATACTTAAGCTCCCTAAACAAATTAGTATCAGTTTAAGTGTACACTATATTTATAATATTTTGACCACTTTACCTTGCCACCAGACAGCCTTTTCCAAGTTGAAACTGCCCTTATGTACACCAAATATCTCCAAGCCAGCCAAACTTCTTTGACAAAAACAGTAATTTTACCTCGCAGAACACCAGAGTTGCGGGTCTACTGCTGCCTCAGTCTGTTAGTTCGTTTGCATTATTGCGTGATTTTGGTGACTCCGAATTAACAATTTAAAACACCAAAGTTACACAATAACACAAACAAACTAATTAATCAAGAAAGTGGCAGACCAGCAAATCCTATGTTCCGCAAGGTAAAACTGCAGATTTTGCCCATGGAGTTTGGCTGATTTTGAGAGAGTCATATTTGGGTTATATAACAGCAGTTTCTCATCAGAAATGTCTGTCTGATGGCAAAGTAAAGCAGTGAAAATATTCTAAATATGGTGTACACTTAAACTGATATTAAAATATGTTTTGCTGCTGATTTTGTCGACAGCTGTACATTGCTTAGCCTCTGTGCTACTGTCCCCCTCTGCTTCTCCAAACTGGGGTCCTGCTGACCGCCATCTAAGATTTAGTGCTCAGGATCAGAATGTCTCATGAAGAAATTCTCCATGGATAAACACATATTTAATCCAGGAATTAGATTTCCTCATGTTACAGCAAGATATCGAACAGGTTCTGCTCGTACCATGGAACCCACGAACAGATAAACTGACAGGACACACATCAACAACTGCGATCAATAAGAACAGAACAGCTGTCAGAGACACTCCAGATCCAATAACTAGCTTTCTTCTCTGTTTTTGACAGCCACTGTACAAAGTAAGGATATCTTGTTTCACATCTAATAGGTTGCGATCCAATAACGGACGGGAAAGCAGCACTGAAGAAACAGGCTAGGATGACTTCCTGTGTTAATGGATTCCCCAGAAAATCTTAATTGTGCTCTGGGATGTTTCAGTTCAGCCAGAGAGTTTAAAGAGGACATCAAGATAACAAAGTGCTGCGGTTAATCACCATGATTTCCACGGATGTCTATCCACCTAGTACGCTCCATCACGCGGGACCTCTTCAGGATGTTGTGGTAGGCCTGCCACTCCACCTCGTGCTGGAGGGAACCCACCTTACTCTCCGTTTTAGCATCAGTCAGATCCCCTGTGGAGTGGAAGAAGATACTGCTGTGAAATGGCAACAAGGGGCACAATCATGGGTTGGGCTGCACGATATATTAAAAAAAAAAATCATATTGCAATTTTTATGGCAAATACTGCGATATGGTTGATGATGACATGACTTTTGTTGGGGTCTGTAATAAATAAACATGTTCTCTTACATCTGGAGGAGAAGATTTGCAGGTCAGGACATCTCTGTAGCACTATAGCAATTCATTATAATGCTGTGTTGTCACACATTTCTCCTTTTTAAAAAATGCAGCTTCTGAGATTTGGATATTGCACCTGCCCATATTGCAATTTCTATCATATTTTGATTAATTATGCCGCCATAGTTGGGGGTAAGCTGTGAGGGAAACAAGGTGGGTAAACTACAGTTAACCCACCTCTGTATCTACCTCTACACCCCTGAGGACAACCTGTTAAGCAGCATATTTTTCTGGACTGCATTAACATGAAGACCACACCCTGTCAGTCTCTTTTCAATACATAAAACCTCCAAAGAATTTCAGTAAACTGCATTGTACCTGTTGCAAGCACCAGAGCTGGCTTGATCACTTCGATGGTATCAGTGCAGAACTTCTCAAAGTCTGGGATGCGTCTCGGGTCATGAAATCGGCTAATGTGGATGTCAGACACCTTGAAGCAGACATAAAAATCAGAGTCAGAGGCTATTACAAATAGTCTTAGCTCTGGCATTTCTCTGGATCACAGGTTTTCAAAGAGGGAGGCTAAATATTACATTAGTTATTACATTAGTTATCAAGAGGAGATCACAGAAAAGCCGAAATGTGTGTGATTTGGTGCAGTAAGCAATTCTGGAGAAGATGGTTAATTGATGGTTGAGTCTCATTCGCAAGTCATCAGATACTGATGTTTTGGGACTGACACTCATCAATCAACTATCTTACCAACCTATGATTGGCCAATGTCTCCCATCAGGGGCTAGATTTTGTAATGCCTGAAACCAGAGCCAAGAGGAGGAGCAGAAATCTGGTTTCCTCTCAGACCACTTGAGTTACATTATACTTAAAGGAGCAATTCAGTACAGCAGTCCAAATAGCGAGTTGGAGCCATAGACAGTATATTAAATAGGTTGACATCCTATTTAATATATCATCTATGGTTGAAGCAAGTTGTTTTGCCCCACCCCCTCTTCCCCAGACTTGGGGACAAGCTCTGTAGGCTGCAGGAGCTTTGCAGGAGCACAGGACACACACAACATCGTAAATTGGCAATAGCAAGCAACGACGGGTGCTCCACTGTGAGCTGATCAGCTGTTTATAACTGTCAGTTGTCTGTCATTGTAATGTTAAGCCTGTTATCCTGAAAACCAAAGCCCACTGCTCTGAAAATACACACTCTGGACTTTGAGTTCAATGACTGCTTGTCTCACTGCCTGCCAGACCCCATTAACATATTACTCAATTTAACCGTTAAAAACATTTACGCCTTCTGCATGATTATTAATGATTTCTTATGACTCATAAACACTTACTCATTTGGCAAACATTCGGCATTAACTTGAACTCTAATTAATGTGAGATGGGCAAACAAAAACAGTTATTCTGGCCCAGAATATAAATTTCAAAGAGGGACACTGGGCTGTACGGTTATTGTCAGAGAAGCAAGTATTTCAACTCAGCATGTTAATTTAATCTCTGATGACACATCATGGTCATTTCGAGATTTATTTAAGTAAATATATTACAGATTTCTCCTTATTATGGACCTTTTGCCCAGTGATGCCAAAAATAACATGCCTACCCCAGCTTTAAAGAAATAGATCAGAGATTGAGGAATTTTACTGTTTGTTCCCAGAGTCAGAAACAAACAAAATACCTAAGGACAGACCTTTTAATGTACCTGTGCAGACTGAAATAATGTAAAACAGCACTATTAGGCTATCTTGGCTCAAACGTTGAGTGTCTATGGAATCAAACAACAAAATCAGGATCTCATAGACAACCAGCAATTGATCTAATTTTCAGGTCAGGCTTTGAAAACCCCCCTGATCTAACCTCTTTAACACAGCCAGTCAAGTGAAGCCAAAGTTTATTTAGATAGACTAAAATCATAAGCTACAATTTGCCTGTGGGGCTTTGGCTTTACAATGAACA
Source organism: Lutjanus erythropterus (assembly GCF_056507025.1). NCBI lineage: Eukaryota > Metazoa > Chordata > Actinopteri > Lutjaniformes > Lutjanidae > Lutjanus > Lutjanus erythropterus. The sequence continues at coordinate 21,470,077 of NC_139334.1, forward strand.
CAGTGTGTATAACACCCTCTGCAGTGTGAGAGTTGTAAAACACAAAAGGAGCAAAGTCTGACTACAACTTACTGTGTTGCTGAACCACCTTTTTACTCGACAATGACACACTTCTGTGGTCAGTGACCCCCTTCTGTCAATCATTCAGGGAATTCAGTGGGTGAACTACCATAGCTATAGCTGTCTATAACAATGCTGCAAAACAAAAGGCAGATATTCTACTCATTTTAAATGTAAGAGTATAGAGTTATACATGGAAATACTGGTTACATTTAAACAGCATCTTTCTGTTTTTAGTAAATAGCTTGCAAGACCAAACAATGCTACTGTGGCTAGCAAGACTGAGTGAAGCGCACCTGTATAAACCAGAATATATTGTTCAACTCGCCGCCGGGGAATGGTGGAGAACTCCCCTTAGGTCCGTCTCCATCACCGACAGGCGGGTGCTGAACGCTCCGTTTGGGGTGCCAAGCCGTGTCATAGCTGTCCAGCACCCAGGAGGTGATGCACGCCAGGGCCAGTCCGAGGATAACCAGCGCGCCGAACAGCTTCAGCATCCTCCTGTAGTGGCGAGAGAGGGGGCTAGCTGCCGCCGTCTGTCCCGGACAGAAAAAAGCTAGCTACTGGTGGAAATAGCTAAGGGCACGAATCACACACTAACATTAACTACAGATATGGTGAACCATTGAGCTAACTACATGGCTAAGATCTCACACTCAGACCGTGTCAGTCGCTGCCATCGCGGCCACCGGGGATGCATTGATGTGCGGGTTTCATTCACGGCTCAGTTCAGCTGCCTTCGGAGGCGGAGGAGGTAGCTCAGCAGGTTAGCTAGCAGCTAGCTACCTACCAGCTACCAACACAGCACAGCACACTGACCGGTTGGATCGGAAAACGTCACCATCTGATGAAAGGAGAGTGTAAGCAGGAAGAGGACCCACTCTGATGCGTTTTCCGGGAACCGCAATCGATCGCAGCCTTACCTCACTTGCACCATCGCTTTGACGATTATGAATTATAAAAAAAAGCTCCCCGGTTATTCTCCTTATTTGATATGTATACATAAATTGCAGATGAGCCCTTCTATGTTTATGTGATTTTTTTTCACTATTTATTAATTTTTGTTTTTATTTTCTTATTTCTGTTTATTTATTTTCTTGTTATTAGGCGGCTTTATTTCAATTTGAATTTTATTTTTGATATTTGTTGTAGTCCAGTATTTGTTGTAGTTTGTTGTACCTCAACCAAGAAGTTGATATTATTGTGATGATGGTGAAAAGTTGCTGCCATCGCGAGAGATTTCGGGAATAACAAAAGTCCCAACCTAAGGAGTGGTGCGTGTGTGTTTTTTTTTAATGAGACTCATTAGCCTCGGTTAAATTGTTCATTATATTATTATATTTGTGTATTATTATTACATAGTTAATATATTATTTACTCACTAACTTTAGCCCTATAATGCTTATTTATAATCATAGACCTTTACCCAGTAATATCTAGCATAAGGGATTACAATTTCCAAAATCGTAATACTATTACAGTTACTAATCCGAATAACTGTGAGTTACTGGGTTACTTTTTGACCTTTTGCTCTGTTGATGACATGTACATGTGGCAGGTCAGGGAGGGCACATCAGCTGCTAGCTCAAAAACTAAACCATGGATGGAGAATACGGGGGAGGGAGACAGCATACTTTGATACTTTCATCAAGTGGAAGTCTTGTGATTACTTTATTTTACTTTGTATCTTATCTTATAACATAAAATAAAATAAAACTCCATAAGTATATTTATAGAGATAAAGGGTGGAAAAGAAATACATGACATGTATGTATGTAATATGACCATGTCTAAATGTTTTTCTATTAACATTAATATTTCTAATGTTATTACTTTGCATTGATCTACATGCTTACAGGATGTTTCAATATTTTTGTGAAGTGTCAATGGGAAGATTGTGAGATAGGGTATGTGTTACTACTTTGTATTCTATGCAAAATTGTTAAAAATGCATTAGAACTTGTACAAAATAATACAATTTGAACACCATATTTTTTTGATAAGATAAGATAGAGAAGGAGAGGAATATAAAATGTCCACTTTGCACAGTGGGGGATTGCTGTATTTATCGCTGTGTATGCCATCAGTCACATACACCATCTTTGGCTGAATGTCGCCTCCCAGTGGTCATTTCTTGTCTGTGGCCGCGTTCCAAACCAATTAGAGTGTATCCTCAACACTACTGAGGTTACATGTTATTTTAGCCTCATTTGATATCTACAATACCTTGGTTTTTAAGCGCACGATGTGTTTATATGATAATATTCGACAAAATGTCACTGGAAAAAAACCTTAAACACTGATGTACTGATTGTGCTTTGAAGGGAACCCCAGACCCGCGAAAGATCTCGCGAGAGTGGTCGATTTAATCCAAACCATGATCTTTCCTAACCTTAGTAAGTGTTTTAATTTGTCTTTAAACCTATTCAGATTATAACCAGGGCTTTGCCATGCCATCAAACATAACTGGTCGAGAATTATTTAGAAACGAGTATAAATCTCGCGAGACTTTTGCAAGAATTGGGTTCCATTCGAGAAACGACCGCGAACGAGCTTTAAAAGGACCTTAGTGCGCGCTCGCGAGCTGTTGCGAGGGGCGATCGAGTCGGGGCCGCGCGCGCAGGAAAAAAAAAAGGCTGCTGATCATCACAGAGAGGCGTCACGTCACGTCACGGATCCGCAGCGACCGATAGAGATGCTGAGGTGACAGGCAGAAGGAGAAAAGGGACGACCACACTCAGACATATTTATTTTCCCTCCGTCCGCTCGTTTATTTATTTCTAACCGCCGACGCCTCCGCCACCTCCTGCCTATGGACGGTCCGCTCGCTATGGGATTCCGCTCGATGTCGTCCCCGCCGCCTCCAAACGTAGAGGATTTTCTGTAACCACACCCGGCTCTTCTTTGGATCAAGGATTGGCAGCAAAGACCCGAGGTAAGGAGCCAGAATCCGGAGGCCGTGCTATGCTCCCTCCACCCCGCTCGGTTTCCACCACCCCGCGCAGCCCCCTTCTCCTTTATCGCCTTTGCAGCTGCGTGCGTTCAGAGCGCGTTATCCTGCATGTTGTCAGGGGCTTTAACAGTATAACCTCCTACACGCCAGGCAGGATGAGGTTGCGTGGCCTGTGGACGGCCAGTGTGCGTGGACGCGCCTGAGTAAATCTGCTGTGGCAACCAAACTCGCTATGCAACAAGCTCTCCACAGCAAAGCCAGTCAACCCACTGCAGGGAGGAGAGGTGCTTTAATTTGGGATAACCAGCATGATAGCTGCTCTGGAAAATGCATTGTGACATTGCAGCAGCTTGCTCACCTGTCACATCCCATTGAAAACGGCACACCACAGTCTTTTTTTTTATTTTGCATTTTTTTTTGCAGAAATTGCTCCTAAAATGACGGTTTCATTCAGAGTATTTACCACAAAACGAGTGCTGCTCTTCTGGTTAAAGCATCCATGGCAGTACAGGCTTCAGTGGATCATCCCAGGCTTATTCAATTACTTGTTAAGAAGTGCCAGATTTGAAATAAAGTAAACATTTACATTTTCTAAGTCTGACCTGTAGAGTTAGGAATTTAGATGTGTAAACTAAGGCACCCATTTATTTTTTCCTCAATTTTATTGTTTTACACAGTTGGAAAGTACAAAGTACAAAAGCCCAGGAAAACAATGTAACAAAATAGTCTTTTGTTTTAATAAACACAATGTTTCATTTAACATCCTTTTTCATTCAGTTTGACTCTCCTAAACTCCCACTGCTTAAACAGCCTGACTTAGAACTTCATAACCAATGCATGGGCTTATAAACCTACTATCTTCTAGTAAACAATGTAAACAACTGTAAACTTACTGTGTTCGATGGTTGTATAAATAAAATCACGATCACATCTTTTTTCTTCAATTTATAAATGATTGGATTGAGTTTGTTAAAGCCGCCACTTGAATAGGTCTGTGTTAATGGAAAACATATTTCCTACATTAGGCATGCATTATGCTACATAAACACACACTCCAGCGTCTCATCCTTCGTAGTTTCTTCACTGGATTAGTTGCTTCCATGCTGTGACTTGAGAGGAATCAGTGTGTGCAGGGCCTCTCCATGCTGGCTCCTCTCTGGGTCTCGTCCTGTACACAAAGTTGCCCGACCAGACACTGATTTCATCCAGCAGCAGTCCGACAACTCTTGCTGTCTTGCAACTGAGTCAGAGCTCAGTCAGACTAGACAGAAAATCTAGCAGGTGTTTGATTTTCAGTCCAGTTTTTGCCTTGTTAATCTCACTTGATATGTGGTTGTGTATGTATGGAAGCCTGTTTCAGCCAATAAGATTCTGCAAGTCATTATAACGAGAAGCTGTCTCAAAATACTAGTAGTACCTCAAAATAATGAGTTAGTGCCTTGAAATAATGAGCTAACATCTAAACTTTTTCAAAATGAGTTAGTACCTCAAAATGAGAAATGTTGTAGTACTTCAAAATAATGATATAATGATATCTTAAAATAATGATTTAGTATTTCAAAATGAGTTAGATTCTCAAAATAACGAGTTATTATCTTGAAAGAATGGCTTAGTATCTCGAAATAGAGTCAGTTTCTTAAAATAATGAGAAACTTTCTCAAAATAATAACTTAGTGACTCAAAATAATGAGTCAGTATCTTAAAATAATGAGAAAGTTATTGAGTCATTATGTTGAGAAAGTTTCTCATTTAGAAAGTTTCTCATTATGTTTAGATACTAAGTAATTATTTTGAGGAAGAAAGAAAGGATCACATTATTTTGAAAGTTTTTCATTATTTACTGAATTATTATTTTGAGAAAACGTCTCATCATTTTCATTTTCGGACTACTAAGTCATTATTTTGAGATACTAAATCATTTCTCTCATTATAATGACTTACAGGACTTTTTCTGCCCTCACACTGGTGTAAATAATCTCCCATACATATGCGGCATCGATGGCATTCAGGGTCAGAGTTTATTTTCTTTTCTTTTTTTTCTTTTTTTTGTCAATATTTACTGACCAGGCGTCTCCAGAATGTAGTTTTAAATGGAGGTGCAGGAGGAATCCTCTGGGGTGGCATCGCTCATTGACATTTCATGATGCTTTATGTAGCTGTAAACTTGCAGCTTCCAGCAGACCAAAAGGGCAGAGGCGACGACGAGCTGCAGTCAGCAGATGAAAATGGCACTGCACCATCGTCGCCATGGAGACGTGGGAGGTCAGGAAGCATGATTCACGATGAGACGGGAGCTATAGCTGTCATAGACTGGTTTAGTTTTTGGTCCAAGGTCTGCTCCTCCTGCATGGGCTGTTTATTTTTCCTTCAGTTTGTCTTCATTGATGGTGGATCGTATGAAGGAGGAGGAGGAGAGGGAGGAAGAGGAGAGCCGTGCCTCTCTGTGAGGTGCGAGATTAGTCACAGCGTGAGGCAGGCAGCCTGGTTTGTGGATAGGTGTGTGTGCACTTATGCAATATGTGTACGAGCTTATGTTTGTGTGCATGTGTGGTGGAACAGTGGCTTAAGCTTATTATATGCCGGATTCCACTATCTTTCTTCCTGTTCTCACCCACTTGGGCTGTTTTTGAGGGATAAAAAAAGGTGCAAGATGGATTTAGACTCACTCAGACTCTTGACCTTAAAATATAGGTTAGGTTAGGTCACACAGAACATCCATCCTTTCCTTTATATGTGCCACTTTTCTGACATAAGTGAATCTTTTTCTCCTCCATGTAAGTGTCAGACAGCAGCTGTCTCCCCCATGATAAATTCTGAACAAATCATGTTCTTGTTTGTCTCATGCATGATAGCTCAGATGTGACAGAAAAAAAGTGTTCCTTCCCATCAGAGAAGGAAAATAGGAGAACATAGGGTGACCTTGAAGTTGTGACACAGCAGCACTCACACAGCGGAGGTTATTTAATCAGTGTTTACTGTGGCTTTCTCTCATCCTGCGGGGTTAAAGGGGTTTAGTACAGCATGTTTCTCCTCTGTACACTCTTAGAAAAAAGGGTTCCAAAAGGGTTCTTCCTGAAGATCTGAGGTTCTACCCAGACCCATTTGTTTCTAAGGAGGAAAGGGTTCATTAAGGGTTGTTTGTAATATATTAAGAACCCATTTCACCCAAAGAACCCTTTTTGAATGGAAGAGTTTCATTGAAGGTTCTTTGTACCATAATATTAAAGAGTTCCCGGTAGAACCCCCAGGTGGGTTCTAATTAAAACATTTGGAATGTGAAAGAATTCTGGGCAGAATCCCCTTGGTGGGTTCTAGATGATACACTTGACATAGAAAAGGATTTTGTCAGTAGAACCTCTGGGTTGGTACCAGACAAAACCCTTGGAATATAGAAAGCTTCTTGGGAGAATGCCCTGGATGGGTTCTAGATAAAACTTTTATAAGGTTCAAGGGTTCTTGGTAAAACCTCCTGGTCGAGTTCTTGTTAGCACACTTATAAGGTGAGCAGATTCTCGACAGAACCCCTGAGAGAGTTGTTCATTTCCTTGAAGAACTCTTTCATCAAAGGTTCTTTGCACCATAATATAGAAGGGTTCTCAGGAGAAACCCCCTTTGTGGGTTCTAGATAAAACCCTTGGATTATTAAAGGGTGCTTGATAGAACGCCCTTGGTGGATTGGTTCTAGATAAAACACTTGCAATATGGAAGAACTCCTGGGTGGGTACTATATAAAGCCCTTTGAATGTAGAAGGGTTCTCAGGAGAATGCCCTGGTTGGGATCTAGAAAGTGGGAATGTTCTTGACAGAACCCCAAAGAGAGTTGTTGAATTCTTTCAAGAACTTTGTCGTCAAGGGTTCTTTGTACTATAATTTAAAAGGTTTTTCGGTAGAACGTCCCTGGATGGGTCCTAGATAAAAGACTTGGAATATAAAATGTTTTCAATAGAACCTCCTCAGTGGGTTCTTGTTAGCACCCTTAGAAGGTGGAAAGATTCTGGATAGAACCTCCAGAGAGGGATCAGTGTTGGACCATTTTACTAAAGAAGGGTTCTCTTTCAGAGCCTCCCATAGGGGGTTCTGGGTGGAACCTTTGACAGATGGTTCTAGGTATAACCCCTTATGTTTGGGTTTTAGGTAGAACCCTCTGACAGAGTTCCAAGTGGACCCCTTATAAAAGGTTCAACCAGGAACCAAAAAGGATTCTCCTGCGGGGACAAATGAAAAGACCCTTTGCAGTTCTAGTTAGAACCTTTATTTCTAAGAGTGTAGTTTTGATGGCGTGCTCTGGATTTTTGTGTCGGCATCAATTAGCATAATATGAAGAATTCCACTGATGTCGTTACACTTGATTTCTCTGTGTCCACAAAGGTTTTCAGACACAGGAACAAATACAAGTTTTAGCGTCTGACACTGACGCAAGTCGTTTCTGATTCGAGACTTTGGTTCGGCCTGTACGACTTTAAAGAGGTGTTGAAACAAAGTGTGGTTAGGCTAAGCTTAATTGTCCACCATGTGGAGAATTGCCTTTGGCTAACATGGGTTACAGACAAGACAGTAGCACAAAAACAGGACAATTAACAACATTAAAAAAACAATTAATGATCCATGATGTGGAAAGTATTTAGCTTCACAACACTCAGTATAGATTCCATTAAAAACAACAGGGCTATTACACAGAGTACAAAATGCTGAAATTCTGCTTTAAACTAACTTTGCATTAAATCATTGAATGTTTCAAGTGCATTGACTGTGTGTTAGGGCTTGAAAAAGGAAAAATGTGTGACATAACAGCTTTATAATGAGGTGCTGTATTGCTGCAGAGAGGCCCCGGCCTAAAAATCTTGTTCTCCGGATGAAAGAAAACATGTTTGCTTGGTACAGACCTCAACAAATATCACATCATTGTGATTTAAATATTTTTTTTTCAGTTGAAATTAAAATTGTAATGCAAAAATGATCATGCCCACTGATTGTAGCGCAAAGGGCAACTGCAATTGCCCTAGCATGCTTCTTTAATCTCATATGACATATCATGGTTATTTTATGATTTAGTATGGTGAATATATCACATACATATTTCTCCTTTAATAATCTTAATCTTGTGCTGTCAGTGTTCATAGTAATTCACATCAATCCAGACATTTGGTTAAGTAATCTTGATTAATAGTAACAACATGCTAACAAAATACAGTTCAAAAGCTGTAAGAGTGATAGTTTGTCTTTAGAAGACACTTATAATCATGAGACATCTCGTCCAGTAGTCATCTACCAAGTTCACCTTAATCCTGCGTCCAAACCCTGGGTCACATTTCAGGCTTGTCATTTCACAGTTATCTAGTCCAACCACGCTTTGCCCTCCTCCATCTCCTAACCTCATCCTGGTGCATGATGGGATTGATTGCCTCCTTGATGTCGGGATCATGCCCCGTAACCAAATAGTGTTTTGAAGGCTCGTTGCATAACCGTAGATGCCTGCGCGCCGTGTGCAGAATGATGAATCGAAGTCGGGTTTTGCTCTGAGTGTTTGAAGGCAGACTAAAGGAAGTTACCAGCGTGTGCTCTCCTGAGGAATGCTTATCTATGGCATGGGATGTTGTATAATAGAGGAGCAGAGACACAGCTTATCCAGAGGAAACTTGTTGTACTTGTACTTGTTGTACAGCTTTTAATGTAAAGAAAGCTTGTGCTACATGCCAATAAATCTAATGGTAACACTTTCTAATGTATCACCCTATTAATGATTTGTAAATTGTAACCAATGGCTTTTACAATTAATAATTTACTGATATAAGTGAGTAAGGAAGGAGTAAGGAGTATGGAAGGAACCCTTCCATATTTTTTTTGGCATATGTCTGCATATGACCACAAAGAGGAATTTAATAGAGCTGCAATGATTAATTGATTATTAAATTAATTGCCAACCATTTTGGTAATCGGTTGGTCAGATTGAGTAGTGTTTTTTAAGCAAAATAGTTCTCTGACTCCAGGTTCTTAAATGTGAATATTTTCTGGTTTCTTTACTCCTTTACGATAGTAAACAGAATATCTTTTGGTTGTGGGCAAAACATGATATTTGAGGATGTCACTTTGAGCTCTGGGAAACATTTAGATGTTAGTTAGGTGTTCCACTTTCCCTCATATGCCTTTCTCACATTCTATTAAATGTGTAACTATGAATATACAAAAGAACCAAGGAAGTTTACATTTCTACTGTTCTCATCATGTAATGGAAATGAGCTTGAGACATTTGTGACATTACATTTCTGTATGCTAGGATCCCTAAGCAGTTTTGAAATTGCATAAATTGGGTACGACTTAAACACTGACACTCTTGTGGATTCAATCAACCCAACTGTATTCATGTATGAGGATGTTAGTCCCCATAGTAGCCCCGTCACTGTAGTCAGACCAAATACATGCAATACATGGTATCAACCTAAAACCTGCTGCAGCAACCTATGATACATGATAGATCATGGAAAATGATATCATATACTTCAATCATGATGTTCTAAGCTCTTTTACGCTATATGAACTTCTCAAATTAATCTTCAGGTTCCCAGCTTTCAGATGATGCATAGGTTAAGCATAAAAGTCAACATCATGAACATATATGTATTTATACAGAACGTCTTCAAGATGCAAATAATAAAAAAAATGTGTGCCACATTACGTTAGGCAGATTGAACAGTCTCTTTATATCTGACTTTGTAGGTGCTGCTCCTTGGCCTTCATACACAGAGGATGAATAGCTGGAAAAATGATACTATGATGAAGCCTTTTTGTAATTTAAGATGCGGGACTTTTGCCTGCTTGTTGGTGGGGTGAGTTTGTCTAGAAAGACAGCTGCAGGCAGCAGGTGTGGCAGCTGCAGCAATGGTCGAGTATCAGAAAGCTTCAGCCATTAAGCCAGGGGTTTATCTCTGTCTCGCAACTGGGGAGACTTGCAGGCTTTCACATGAAGTTCAGCCCGGCCTCTTTTTGTTGTCCAGTAATCTGGTCAATATTTTCATGATTAATTGATTAATCAAACCTGTCCCCATGGATGGCTGCCCACAACAGAGTCTGGATTGAGATTTCTGCCTGTTAAGAGGGTGTTTTTCCTCACCACTGTCGCTCTAGTGAGTATGTTCTAGACACTCTCTATATGAAAAGTGCCCTGAGATAACTGTTTTGATTTGGCTTTATATAAAGAAAATTGACTTGATTTACTGTTTAGTCTAAAAAAAAAGGGAAAATGCTCAACACAATCACAAAGGAAATGGAAATCCTCACATTCAAGAAGCTGGAATCAGCAAATGAAACTATTAATCGATTATCAAAACAGTTGGAACTCAATTTTATTTTGTTTGACAAATCATTGCAGCTCTACTTTGAAATCTCCTTGTGCAACAACCAAGTACATTTGCCCAAGATGCCGAGGCTTGTTCAGATTAGCCTCATTACCCTGAATTCAACAGATCTCCTTCATATTTATTAGAGATGGGACCAATCCAACCTGATATTGGCATTTATTGGATATCAGACTCATGTCACCAATCAGCATTCTGATCTAAATTCCACAATCCCACGTGTTTTCTATTTGTAAATACTGTACAACTTGAGAGATAAATAGCCTTTGTCTAATCAGTAGTTGCATATAGCACAAGGGAAACCCCTTCGAAATTCCAACTTGAAAATACAGCTGGAGTGAAGAAATGTACTAGTGACCTCACTCATGGTGCAATAAACCAGCACAAAAATGACAATAGTCAACCAAATCCACCCTAAACCACTAAACTCTGAACGAACACATTACAAATAGTAACAAGAAGTAACATGAAATAGCAAACTTAAACTCACAGCAGTGCATCCTGGGAAATGAGGGCCGTCTTTCAGCACTATCAGCAGGACACGTGAATGTCACAAGTGCCACACAATGATTGGAGAACATTACACAAACTAAGCAAGCTTTCCAGGTGGTGAAAACTTTGACAGAATCAACTTCAACTGACACAGAACTTTTCATAATAATAAAAGTAATGATAATAATAAATTGAACTGGAAATATGAGGATTGGTGTTTATCTGACAGTTTTGTTTCTCTTGGACTTCCATAGGGTTCTCCATCACGGCCCAAATGCCCGGCCCAGTTTGAGGTTGCTGGTCTAGGGGGGGAAGCACTGAGGACAGCGTCCCTGGTCCACAGACAGGATGAGCGGGGGAGCGGAGCAAACTGACATCCTAAGCGTGCTCTCCCTGGTCAAGGAACGATGGAAAGTGGTAAGTGGCGTGTTATTCACTGACAATAGGCAGCGTGTTTGTCCAGCCCCATCACCGCCTGTCCCTCGCTCAGCCTCTGTCCCACAAACAACAACTCTTTGTTCATCAAGCGATGCCCCCCCCCTCGCCTTTGAGTCCTTCTGCTTTTCCTCCAAAGTATCTCACCTGTGGCTTGGACAGTTTGGGGTCGTGTCTCTCTGTCCAGGTAGGGCTACTGCAGTATGCGAGGTCTAAAAATAGCCCATGTAGCTATTTGTGGCAGTGCAGTGTGCTATAGGCAGCAGCAGCAGTGTTCCCCGAGGGCCCATGTCTCTCACTGCTGTGCCGGCCTGGGTGCCATGTGAGGCCGTTATTCCTAACTGGCAGCCTGGCACCACTTCCTCTCTTCTAAGGAGCAGAGTTACGTAAGAATGCTGCAGCTAATCCCACGACTGTAGCTCCTAGTGCGACACAAGTCTCTGTGAGTACGTGTGTGTGTGTGTGTGTGTGTGTGCGTGCATGGAGGACAGCGAAGGACACGTGGGAACTTAAAGCTGCACTCGCACTGAGAGGTGAGAGTGAAACGGTAGAACTGCTGTGGGCAGTTTGACAACAAAGTGGAATTAAAGTGAAACATAGTGAAATGAATCACTCATTTCTTGGTGTCATATTTATTGAGAAAAGTGTGCAGCTAGTTTTGCCAGTCATGCTGTCAGCACCAATTACAGCAACTACTGACAGGTGAGCTATTTCCCCAGTCACTTTTATTCCTGTCAGGTAGAGCTGAAGTGATAATCAGCAGCTACTCTGATCATTTATTTATTTGAAAGTTAATCTTTTAACAGTTTTTTTTTTGAAGGGGTGTGTATAACACTGTTATTAGTCTGTCATAACCATGTCATGACCCCTGTCATAACATGAGGGAATCTTTGTGACTGTTGTCATTAGGTGTAATTCGGTGAGTTATGTCACTCGTAATGCAAATTTGACGTTATTGGAGACGTTTTGTAAGGACAACTTGGCATTATCAAACGTACAGAAACTGTTAAGCTTTATGTTTTAACTTTTCATTATATTGTCATATGTGGTTCATTTTAACACATGTCATCATGAGACCATTAAAAGTGTGTCAAGAATATTTCCTTGACCTCATTATGGTACATTATGGACTTGTCATAAAGATGCCATTAAATATTAAAAGGACAGTTTGAATACGGTACCAAGTTGGTTTAGTTTACAGAGTTAGCCGATGGACAGGCAGTGGCTAGTTAGTGTACTTGTAGCTAAAATAAGATAACTGCTGTCTGCTGGTATCTGTAGCTGGCATTAGCTAGTTAGCTCAATTAGCTGTGGAGCTAACCACCTAATTAGCTGGAATACAGTACCAAGGCGGTTTTCTTGCTGGATTTGGCTCCAGACATCCTGGGGCTGAGTCAGTTATCAGGCGGCTACCTCCACACTTAACCAAGCTCACTAGCTGACAGCAGCTACAGATAATAGCAGAATGTGGTTAGCCTACTGTAGCAGCAAGGAAAGTGGCTTACCACTTCCTCTGGTACCACTTCATTTGAAGTCAAGGAAATTATTCATGACACACTTATAATGGTCTCATGACAGCCATAATGCTACTAAAGTTTCCTTCTGTTAGTCTTCCTTTTTCATAAATGTACATCTCACTGACCATGCACATTTACATACAGACTGGATGTATTTTTTCATATGAAGTTCTCACGCAGTGTTTCATCGTCTTCCTCCAGGCGAAGAAGATTGGGGGCGGCGGGTTTGGGGAGATCTACGAGGCGATGGACCTGCTGACGCGGGTCAATGTGGCGCTGAAGGTGGAGTCGGCCCAGCAGCCCAAACAGGTGCTCAAGATGGAGGTCGCTGTGCTCAAGAAGCTCCAGGGTGAGTTGAAATGGAATCGGTGGATTTAGTTACATTTCTGGAATTGATTGATCCTCCCTGGCACAGTGACCTATTGATTCACTTCAGTGTGTACCATTAGCATTCTTGGAAGGAAAAAAAAACAAATGCTTAAGAGAAGTGAAACATTTTCTGTCAATAATTTCTCCTGGATTTATAACACAAACAAACACGATAAGAGGCAGACCAATCTAGGAAATGTCACGGTAGTAGAAAATGCAGGGAAAGCCTTTGTGCATCGATAGCAGCTTATAATCATCTGTCCCTCTGAGAGCAGATATAGATCATCTGACTCATCTGAGAACACAATTTGGTCCTGGTCTCAGCTCAGTTTTCTTCAGTTTCTGCCGAGCAAAGCGCACCGTCACTCAGCAGGAACAGTGGATTAATCACCCTAAAACTCACATATTGTGTTTTAATTTTGGTTTAAATGTTGGAAGTTTTTATTTCCATCACGTATGGTCTTGTTATTGATATTTAAAGCCTTACAAAGGTCAATAAATCACAGATAATGTTGGATAAACACAATACACCCGGCCATGTTTCAGAGCCTGATCCCTATTATGGTATTATTACTGAACTTTGGGTACAGAACTTCAGTACTTTTGGGTACTGAACAAATCGCTTCAATATTATCATCCTTGTTATTCAGTACCATATGTAAATATCTTAGGAGTAAATTTTTAATTTGCAAAACTGCTTTGAGTGAAACAATGCCAAAGTGCTGAAACAAAAAAAGTTTAAACACAATATGGTAGCAGATTTTTTACATTATGAAACTGCTTTGAGTGTGTAATAAGAAGCTGTAAATTAAAGTAAAGATTTGTGCCATAATGTATAATGCAATTATCATTTGTTAAAATACATTTTAGAAGATTTGCACATGCTACATACTACCATGAATAAATAGGTTAACTGTATCTCACGTAAGGTCAGTAATACAAAACTGAAATATCAGTTGGCCAGTTCTTTCTATAAAGGTTAAAAATGGTCGGCATATAGCATAAAATTTCTGAGCAGATTATCTTGTAGAAACATTTTTTTCTGCAGTGTCAAATGACGTATGAGGTCTTTAATCCATAGTTTTAAGGTTTGAGGGAAGTTTTCTTTCTGCTCAAGCAGTATAAGTTGTCTCACTCAAAGAGATGCAGAGGCTATCATATTTTTTGCCTGGCAACACAAGATGTGTGTCTTGTGGAGCTATTCCAAAGTGTCGGGAGTTTAAAAGTTTCAGATGACAGTAAATGAAGTGACAGAGTACGCGATGAGGAGAAGTGTGTGTTGCCGGGACACAAGAGCGGCACATGAGAGCTCCCTCAGGCGGGGTCGTATAGTTTTACTCCTTTCTCTCTCCTTTTTTTAAACCACGTCTTTTCCCTCCCCTCTTCCTTCCTGCCTTTTAACCACTGTGCCTTTTTTTCTTTCTCCCCCACTGAGAGAAAAAGAAAAAATCAATGGGCTGGGATCATGTTTGCTGTCTAATGGCTGCGGCCTGGAGCATCATGGGTCTGTTGCTTCCTGAGGGAACCAGTGTGTAACTTGAGACGGGCTGAACTTCAGAACCCCCAAACCCCCCCCCCAAACACTGCTGACCATCCCAGCTGGGAAGTGTAAACATCAACCCATGGCCTTATGACACGACTAATGGGTCACGTCCAGCTAATCATAGCTTGTTTTGGATCCTTTAATTGGATTATTTAGATTTATTTGATAAGAATTTGGCTAAAAACATGCAATCTAAAAGTAGTTTTTTTAACAAGGAGGTTTTAATGTTTGCATTCATTGCTTGCTGGAGGGTTTGGGGTGTGGCCGCACTCAAGTTGCCATTGCAGCAGCGTCCTTTGAGCCCAGAGCTCACGCACACAAGTCATTCATGCACATGTGCAGACCAGGTGTTGTGTGCTGTAGCCTATAAATCAGCAGGGTGGTCATATAGAGAGGCTGGTAATGAAGCGAGGAGCGAGCTATAGAGACTGAAGGACAGGGAATCATCATGATTCACAGAGCCTGCTGCATCCTACGATCAAATGATGCTGCTGATGTCAGGTGGCTGGGAAGTGACCTCAGCTTCTCCTCAAAAAGTAACCCGAATCTCTCTTGTCCTCCTTTATTTCTCAGGTAAAGACCACGTGTGTCGCTTTGTGGGATGTGGGCGCAATGACCGCTTCAACTACGTGGTGATGGAGCTGCAGGTTTGTCCGACTTAATAAGCCTCATAAGCACTCATTTTTAGCAGATAAAAACGCCCAACAAATCACATCAAACTAGTGCTGAAACAAACATGTTTAGCAAATACCATCAGTTAAGAAAAGCCATACGATAAAAGTGAGTCGTAAGAAGAGACTGAAAAGAAGATACTGAGTTGGCCAGGCAGACAGTTCCACAGCTGAGGGACCCGAACAACAAGCAAGTAGATATTTTTTTCAAAATCGTTCAGCCCTAGTTTAGATTGTTGGTTGCACAAGACAAGCAACACAAGAGTGACAGACTGACCAGAAGACACACTGACATTTCCATCTCATGCAGCTAAATTAGTTTAGTTTCAAATTAGTTTCAATCACTGCGATCAGGCCGACTGTAATGGCAGAGTCATGACCACAGATCTGAGTTTGATGATGGACGAGCTTTGAGTGTTTTTGAAAGTGTTCCTGTGGGTCTGGTTGTATAAATCACAACCAGACCCACAGGAATTGTGTAATTTCTGGTCTGTGCTGCACTGGCTCCAGACCGCAACATGTGTTTAATTATAGATGATCCGTGCAGCTGAGTTTATATTTTTTCTCCCTGTTTGCTTGTTTTCTGTCCACTCAACATACTTCACTGTCACCACTGTCAAACATCTCAGTCAGTGAGACATTTTTGCAGTTACTATATATTGTTTACAGAAGAGAACTAGTTAAATAAGTTCTAAGTCCTCTCACACGTATTCTCTCAGGGTCGTAACCTGGCTGACCTGAGGAGGAGTATGACCCGGGGAACCTTCAGCATCAGCACCACACTGCGTCTGGGGCGTCAGATCCTGGAAGCCATAGAGAGCATCCACTCTGTCGGCTTCCTGCATCGTGACATCAAACCGGTGAGTCACACACAGCTCGCTGGGTGCAGCAGAGGTTCTTATTTCATTACCCAGCAGCACTTATATATCTTCCATATATTCCTGACACAAGGCAATATTTTTATTTCCATTGTCTGGGCAGTGTTTGTGACTCTTGCACTTTATATTATTGGCTGCTAGCGTTGTTGCTGATTCAGTATTTTGTTTTTCTGACTGTTGCACTTACAGTAATTTGGCTCCACTATAAGTGTTGGCTAAATGCCCAAACTGTGGCAGAATGTAAATATCTTCTATCCTCTGAGCTGCTGTGTTAATTATGAATTATATCCCACTATAGGATCACATTTATTCCCTGGGGGCTACATGTATTTAAATAGACATAAAAGTTTATTGCAGTTGTATTCACACGTGATTAATTTGATTATTCTTTTAACCGCTGCCTCCTGTTTCTCTGCTTCAGTCCAATTTTGCAATGGGCCGCTTCCCAAGTACCTGTCGCACCTGCTACATGCTGGACTTTGGTTTAGCCCGCCAGTTCACCAACTCTTGCCAGGAGGTCCGACCTGTAAGTGCCCCTCAAAATTAAAAATACGTGTTTTTCCTCTTAACTGTGGTGCTATTTATCCATCTAGATTGTTTTGATGTGAAGAAATACGTGTGAAAAACTAAAAAAAAAGTCACTTTTTGAATAAATAGTAATACAGGTAAGAGAGAAAAAAATGTGCTTTTGATCTGAACTGTCCCTTGCATATTTTTACATTAACAATGGATCGAGTTACTATGCAACCACAAAGTATTTTCAGCCCCACAGCTCTCATCAAGCTTGTTTGCTGTTTTCAGTTAAAAAAAAAAAAAAAAAGCTCTGATACACCCACTGTACGCTACCTGCCCAGCACCAGCTGGCAGGCAGTGAACATAGCAGAGCATTTAGCTGCTAAAGAGCCAGATATTTCCCTCAGGAGTTGGTGAGAAAAAAACAATACAAAAACAAAGTAAATATTGGACTTACATTTGCAGAGTGACTCCAAATGGAAGCTAATGTTGCTCAGGGTCTGCTTGATGTGTAAACAGGCAAACGACTGCTAACACATGTGCCTTATTTAATGTGATAATACCTAAGATAAAATGCGTTGTTTGTTAAGCTGCCTGCAAGTGACCAAAAATTGAATTAATGCAGGGCTAATGTGTTACAGTAATGTTAAAAATAGCAATCAAGCCAGAGGGTTAGAGGTTAGATAAATGAATGATAAAAATATAAATAATTGCTTTTATGTCTTGTGTTATTTTTGGAAAAAGATATATAGTTATTTGTCTTTGTTTGTCAGCCCCGTCCAGTGGCAGGGTTCAGGGGAACAGTCCGCTATGCATCTGTCAACGCGCACAAGAATAAGGTCAGTCACACAGTTTTCTCTCTTTTTTTTTTGTCATGATTTGTCGATGATCAAGTATTATTGAATGTTAATTCTGGTGTCTCCTGTTCTGCAGGAGATGGGTCGTCATGACGACCTGTGGTCTCTCTTCTACATGCTGGTAGAGTTTCTGGTCGGTCAGTTGCCATGGAGGAAAATCAAGGACAAAGTAAATAATAAATAATTATTGTCCTTCCTGGAAACTAAACAGCCCCGTCCAGGTAGCTGTAAGTGATGAGATGTGACAGCTGTGTGTGTGTGTGTGTGTTTGCTCATTCTCAGGAACATGTGGGGAAGCTGAAGGAGACTTACGACCATCGCCTGATGCTCAAACACCTGCCGGCAGAGTTTGGTGTGTTCTTGGAACACATCTCCAGCCTTGACTACTTCACTAAGCCTGACTACCAGGTGATTCATTGGTTAATTTGGATATAGCCTCTTCTACTCCTTCCCTCTGTACCACATACTCAGTTTTGTCATTTTTAGGGGGGCAGGGGTCTTTAGGAACAGATAGCAGATCTGAAAGCTGAGGAGATTTCAGTATGAATTACACTTTTCTGATGGGGAGCAGTTCTGTTATGGAAATTGCTCAAAGACCCTCTTTATTGTCAGTTTACAGAAACTCTCCATAATCCCAGGTGTCTAGTTTGTGAAGTTTCATAAGGCTGTGATTATCCTAGAGGTCACAATAGGTCATTTTATACAGAGAAGTCAGGTTAAAAAAATAGGCTCGCTACAGTGAAATGGCCTCTATGGGCACTAACATCATCACACAAGAATACAGTTAATTGAATCCACAAGAGTCTCCTGATTAGCGACTCCTGTATGCAAGAATATTGAAATAGAATAAGCCACATTTATACTACATGTAAAAAACTGCATGTTTTTTGCCCCAAACTGCATGTGATTTGCTCAAAGTGGAAATATTTGTAAAGGGGAGACTCTTGGGTACCTATGGAACAAATTTTCTTTCAGATATCCACTCAAGTTTTACAGCCTGTAGGATAGAGTGAAGTCGGCCCTGGGATGGTGACTTCCCCGTAGAGCTGAAGAGGTTAATAAAGAGTGAACTTTGTTGTGACTACATAGAAATGCTGTTTCAGCAGGTTTTAATATAGTTTGATATGTCTACTAAGTAAAGTGTGCAGTTCATGATCCAGAAAGGTCTGCTCCAGTTGATATATGTCTTATGTTCCACACGCTTTTGAAACCCTGAATGATCACTGAGAAAAATCTCCCAAAAATGTAATTGTATATTTTTGTGTTGTTACAGCTGCTGATGTCGGTGTTTGACAACAGCATGAAAACCTACAATGTTGTGGAGAATGATCCTTATGACTGGGAGCGGACCGGCACAGACGGCACCTTGACGATCAGTGCTGCCGCCACAACACCGCAACATCACACCCGCCTCACTCCAGCACACATGGGGTACGTTTGATCAAAATAAAGACGCTTTTGGTAGAGTTTTTATTTAAACACCATGCATGTTTTCATAGCTTGCATGGAAAGACTAGACTCCAGCTGTGGTTACCTTTGCTGTCTTTTGTGGCCTCAAACGTGATGTATTTTTGCACCAGTATGGCGAATGCCTCCCTGATCCCTGGCGACCTGATGAGGGAAAACACAGATGAGGTTCTGCAGGACGAGCAGCTCAGCGACGTGGAGAACAACCCGGCTCCGGAGCGCCTGACGGGTTCTCCCCTCCACCCACACCGCAACCAGGAGGCTGACGTCTGGGAGGAGCTGGACCGCAACCGTAACCGCATCAGAACGGCAGTGTGGAAGGTAGACTATAGTTTTATCACTTAAAAGAACTGATACCGCAGTTTAATTAGTCCCTAATCAGTCACTAACAGACCTGACTGGTTTTCACAGGCGGAAGAGGAACAGAGCAACAACCAGGGTAACCAAGGACACCAGAGCCCGTATGCTGGACCGAGCCTGGGCTCCCCAGTCAAACTGCACTCTGAGGTGGTGGCTTCAGACCGTGACGGCCCTCTGTTGAGGAAACTGCGCAACATTCACAGCTTTGAGCTGGAGAGGAGGCTCGGCCTCGAGTCCAAACCCAGTCCAGAGCGCTTCATGGAGCCCAGGTATGTCTATTAACCCATATATGGTGAAATCAAGTTTTTTTTTTATTGGCAATCTGTTGATCAAATGCACTATTTGGACTGCTGTAATCTGCTGGACTTTTTGCATGCACTATTGCTACATATTTCTCCTTTAATTTATGTTATCTGTAATTGAGTGAAAAAACACCAATTATAATAATCCTTAAAAATGCTGAATATCAGATTAGGTAATCAGCCAGGCTGATAAAATGTTGACCGCTAGAGCCGAGAGTTGATTATTTGCATCTGTCTTGTGTCTGTTCAGCTCAGCAAAGCATCAGCATGGCTCCCATCACCAGGAAGAGGCCAACGGGGCTGCAATCATCCCAGTAACTCAGGGTCAAGCTGTACCTGCCGGGGAGCGTCCCGATAGGGTCTGGCACTATGACGAGGAGTTCCGCTCTGGCGGCGCTTCTCCTAAGCCAGCATCCTCTGGATCTCAGGAGCAGGGAGAGGGGGCAGTCAGCAGCGGGGGCTTCGTGGCCCTCAATCTGAGCTCTGGGAGGCAGGACATTGACTCGAGGGAGTGGGTAATGGTGGAGCGGCCCGGCGGCTCCCCAGGAGCCAAGGTTACCACCAGCCCTTCGGAGGAGGATGAGGAGCCGGAGGTGCTCCAGCCGGGGGAACAGTCTCCTGGATGGGAAAAGGGCAGCCCGAGCCCTGCCTCTGGAAAAGCTAGACAAGAAAGTATGGCTTCCTCCAAGGGAAGTGTAAAAGTGGACAAGCTGGAGCTCAGTGTGGGCCCTGTGGGGGCTCTGCCTCCCATCACTCCAACCAGCCCCGCTGAAGCTCTGGCTGAGGGCGTTCTCACTCAGGTAAGTTCTTTCATTTGAAGGTCATCTCACAACATGGCATACATGATACTGACTGTAGTCAGCATTGTACAAAGTTAAACAGCTGCACAGAGTTCTAGCTCTAGAACCTCAATGCTAATGTCATACAACAGTCAGTTCAGTCAGTTCCACCAGCTGCATCGTGCTGTAGTGTGAAGCTAAATGTTACTGCTGTGTGTTTTCTTGCTTTTTCGCTTGTGTTTATCTGTTAGAAAAAGATATTTGTGTCACAACTGCAGAGCTTTTTGTCAGATCACAGCATGGGGGAAAAGAGAGCTTTATGGCTTTGAAATGCACTTTGATTTGCGTTAAATATTACTCATAATTTTATCTTATTTTCAGACATTTGCAGTATGTTTGGTTGGTTTTATTTACTTCTCAAATTAAATGATTCAGTTCAAAAAAATATTTTTGGCTTGCTTAGTATAAAGCTACTACAGGGAGCTTATGAAACAGTCTCAATTTATTAGTAATGCCTCTATATGACCTACATAAGCAAACAAGACCATCAGCGAAAAGATCGGCTATTTCTGTATAGTTATTTTTAATGTCCAACTGTGTTGGATTCTCCTTGACATCCAATGAAACAAGTGTGTTTACATTTTCACGAGCAAATTTTATTTTTGACATTATATTTAGTGGTTAATACTTTGGAAACACGCTTTTGTCCACTGAGGGTTCCAGAATCAACAAAATATGAAAGTTCCTTGTAGTAGCTTTAAATTACCTTTTTGCTCTTTTGCTATTTTATTATCTTAAACCAGCCCACCGAGTCGAATTCCAAAATCCTGATCAATCAGCAGTTTTATTCACTAAAAGAGGAATAACTGTCCCCTCACTCTCTCCTACAACCAGAACACCTGCCTCCAAGTTGTAAATATACTCC
Organism: Lutjanus erythropterus; assembly: GCF_056507025.1. NCBI lineage: Eukaryota > Metazoa > Chordata > Actinopteri > Lutjaniformes > Lutjanidae > Lutjanus > Lutjanus erythropterus. The sequence goes on from NC_139334.1 coordinate 21,491,550, forward strand.
ACCTACCTCACCTCTGTCCTCCTTCTCTAGCCTAGGATCATCCCCTTATCTTTAGACTCCTCTCGTCACTGTTCAAGACAGTTCTCCCGTCGTGCTCCCCCCTCCTCACAGTGCTTCCACCATCTCACTCCCTCACCAGTCTCACAAACCCCTCCTCTCTCCACCTCCCACTTCTCTCCCTCCCGTCTTTTAGCTCCCCATCTCTCCTCCGTCGCTGCCCGAGGAGGTTGCGATCCGGACATCCAGCCCCATCCCTCTGCGCTCACCCAGCCCTCACACTCTCCTGACCACCCTGTCGGACCCGCTGCACCAGCGCCAGCCACCGAGCATGAGGCGCAGCCAGTCCGCCGACCAGCAGCCAACCTCCCTACCACTACCACCAAACCCCACCCCTGGCACCCGCTCGCCCAGTCGCAGGAAACTCCCGGCCATACCGGCAGGCGCTGCCAACACCAAGTTCCCCTCTGTCATACGCATCACCCGCGCCCAGCTTCAGCAGGTGATGAGCCCATCACAGTCCCGTAAAAAACAGCTTCCGGCTCATCATTTTTGTTCTTTTTTTTTTTTGCTTTTTGTTTAAGTTGCTTATTTTGTCTTCTTTGTTCAGTCGGCTTGCTTCTTTGTGTTGTTGTCAGGCAGCTCTCTCCAGAAACCATGAGGGGCATTGTGCAGGCCAGACAGAGCATGGGTCAGATCTGTGTCCTTGTGTCTGGACATGTGTGTTCTTGTGATCTGAATAGGGGGGTGTGTGTTTGTCTGATTGTGGCATGTGTGTTTGGAATGTCGAGTCATGACTACAACAGGTTGCATGGTCTCTTTTGTTTCAGATCGTCTTTGTCCTCTCTATCTTTCTCTTCCTCTCTCTCTCCCTGTATTTGTTCCTCACCCTCTCTTCGCTGAAGCCCCCTGCGAAGTTGCGTGAACGTTTCCTGTCCTACTCGCTGGTTTAGTACTCACAGCTTGACTGACACTGCCATAGCACTTGTGTGTTTCGGTCTGATAATGGTAGCTATGGTTATTGCATGCTGTTGCCAAACTAATCACCATTTATTACCCCACATTATACAATTCTTCTCTTTTCACACATCTGCATCAGGCTCTTGCTACAGAACTACAGCACAACTCGACATGTTGTAGTCTATCAGCAACAGGCCTTTGACAATTCGAATATTATTCCCATTTTTAGTGTGTTTTCTCCTTTAAATAACACCTCTTTTGTGTCTTTCTCCTCCCTCCCATGTCTCCACCTCCCCCTCCCCTCCAGTTGACAGCTCAGCGTCCCTCTGGGCTGTCCTCCCAGTCGGGGTCAGACAGTGCCCCACAGTGCCTCCTGCTGGAGAGGCGTGGTGAGGCTGAAGCTGAGGCTCAGCAGGTGCAGCAGGAGCACACGGCCGACATCGGCTCCCCCCAGGAACATGCGCCCACCCATCCAGGGACACCCACAGACCCCCTGGCTGAGATGCTGGTCAATGGAAACACCAAAGCTCAAAGCCCCGTGCCAAGCCGCGTGTCTTCCCCGTGCTCTCCACGCTCGCCTCCGCCGCGCTCGCCTTCCTCTCCACGCTCCCCGCGCTCCCCTCGCAGCCCTCTGTTTGCCAATGGCCACCTCTCCCCTCTTGCTAACGGCCAAAGGGATTTAAATGGAGCATTTCCTAAGCTGAAAGACCCTGAGAATAATTATACTCTCTGTGCCACAGAGGAGAACCATGAAGTGAACCACGCCCAAGATCAGACCAACGGCCTCGCCTCCTCCTCCCCAGCTGCCCCTCGTAAGGACCCCAGCCGGAGGCAAAGTCGCATCCCCGTCTTGGAGCCCTCCAGCCTGCTGGAGCTCCCTCCTCCGGGCTCTGCAAAAGAGAAACTCCTTCAGAAGAAAGCCAACCACCAGGGCCCCATCCCCTCTCCCACTGCCTCACCATCCCTCTCCGACAGGCGTGGCCCCATGGTGGCCTCCCTCGCCAAGGATCCGCTGTCCTCCGCCTCTGACCGCTCCCAGGAGGAAGACTCTCTCATGGGCTCCCGTTCTGACCGCCAGGGAGACGAAGCTCCTTCCCTCTCCTCCTCCTCCAGCCCTCTGTCCCGCAAAAGCAGGATCCCTCGTCCCGTTCATTCAGCTTCCTCTGCTGAGCACCTAGCTGCCCAATTCCTGCCGCGCCCGCCGCCTGGAAAGCCGCCTTGCCGCCCCACAGTGGAGGGCAGGTAACTTGCTGATCTGCATCTTTTGCTTTCATGAAACAAAAATTTAACAATTATCCAAAACATTATTGTTCTCAAAGAATTTATGATAAATAGCATGTAAGAAAGAGCATGAAGACATGAAAAAACAATGAGAAAAATACATTAATTCTATTTGCTGATTGATTCTTGTTATTAAAAAAATTGTTGGACATTTTAGGAAATTTGCCTAATAAATTTATTGCTGATACTGCGATGAGAAGATTGATACCACTCTCATGTCTACACAGCAGGTGATTAGCTTAGCTTAGCATAAAGACTGAAAGCAGAGGGAAACAGCTAGCATGGCTCTCTCCAAAGCTAAAAGAAATCTGCCTACCAGCCCCTCTAAGTTTTACCAATTAACATGTTTTCTCATGTTTGTTTAATTTGTACGGTGACTCTCAGGGGAGATATGAAGCATTAATTGACCCTTCTCAACTCCAAAACAGATGAGGATGAAGGCTGGTACCTGGGGGAACCTCGGTCAACTTTCTCATTTCCTGTTTCCTGTACTTAGATATCCTATGTGCTAAGAGAAAATTTTGAAGATGGTTAAAAGATTTTGCTAGGGAAACTGTAAAAGCAACATATAGTCACATTTTAAAGCTACAACGGTTAGTTTTTAACTCAGTAGAGTAGCTTTGAAACAGCCTGATGCCTCTGTGACCTACACCAGTTAATTAGACCATCCCCAAGAAGACTGGCTGTTTCTGTAAGAGTTATTCTTAATACTTTGCTCAGAATCAGGCTTCCAAATTCCCCAAAGGAAACTAAAAAAAGAGACAAGAGTCCTTACATCACTATCGAACGTTTTATGATCTGCTTGGTGCCAGACTTGGGTGACAGTTCTAGTGAAGTCCATGGGAAATACCCTTCAGAGTATACTGACTGATTTTTCCAAATGTGGGCATTCATTTAATTGCGGTTGGTCTCCAAAAAGCATGACTGACATTGCATTTCCATAAGCTTCAATAGAACTGACACTAAAGTCTGGAGCATAGAACGTTCTATAGTGATGACCCTTCCTTCTTTTTTAGTTTCCTTGGTTTCCCCTTGCTTCCATTCTTTATGCTAAGCTAAGCTAACCACCTGCTGGCTGGCTTACCTTGAGAGTGATACTGAATGATTTCTCTCATCTTACTCTCAGCAAGAAATTTGATTCATCACCCAGTTTCCTGGTTTGCTTTGAAAAATATAACCTGCCTGTTGTTCATAATCTGCCCTGCTTTTTGTACTCAGGCTCAGGCGTTACCGCATTCGAGCTGGCAGCACCAGTGACTCAGACCTCCTGACATGCCTTGCTCAGCTGATGCATGGTTCCCGAGGCTCCCCCCTTCACCACCGCTCCTCGGCCCAGCACGGGGTCTCCAGGATGGGCATCTGCAGCCTGACCAGCTCTCCGCACCACCACCGCAGCTCTAGCGCCTCCCCGCGCAGCTCCTCCTCCCTGCAGCGCTCCGTCAGCTCCTCACCCTCCCGCCACGAGCACCGTGGCGGCGGGGGAGGAGGTTGCCTGGGCCGCAGCCGCTCGCCTCCCAGCTTCTCTGGCTCGCCGCCTCCCCGCCGCTTCTACCCTCACCACCAGGAGACTTGCTGCAGCCGCCAGGCCCGCACTGGCCCGCTCCACCTGTCCAGGGGAAAAGGGTGTAGCCGAGAGGGCAAATGCTCCAGCAAGCTGAGCAGATAGTTGCCCACCAGGTGGTGCTGCCACAGCAGAGGATGGGAAGACTCCGGTTACGATTATGTCAGGATAAAAGCCTGAGTCTTCCTGTAGAATCAGAAAAAAATTCTTGTTTCCCTTTTTTCGCTGTCAGTCTGAACCTTGCACTTGTCTCGTCGTTTCCCACTGTTCTCTTCTCTCCTTCTATTTGCACGCAGGGTTTTTAATTCATTTATTTGCCCAGTTTTAAAGGGGTACTCCAGAGATTTAGTATTGCACTTCCATAAAGTTTTAGGACTTGTGAGAGACAGATTTGAAAAAGAATGGTCCAAATCTGTGCAACTGAAGTCAAGGTCTTCTAACTCTTTGTTCTTTCAGTTCCGAAAAGAAATCAGTCATGTTAGCACTTCCAGTTCCTTCGTCTTGAATGTTTTTTTGGGTTAGATGCTTGAAATAAGGTCTGTGGTTGAATCAAGCTGAAGAGATTTTCACGTTTTGTAATTATTATTATTCGGTAAATACCCCACTGATGAATCTGTAGCTTTTATGTGTCTTTAAAGGTATAATATGCAACATTTATCTAAAAAACTCATATATAAATTATGTCTTTCATGCATCACTTATGACCAACTAGAAGCTAATAAGTGGCTAAATGAGACTACGGAGACTGTCAGGTACATTACACATCATCATGCTTGAAAACTCTCCACTTGGTGGTGACGTCGCAGTAGGGTGACCAGATGAGAATGGATGAAATTCGGGACAGGGGAGTTTGGGGTGAGCATGTCAGTTCAGAAGGGTTAAAATGTATAGAATAATTTTGAGTAATATTAGACTCTAAAGCTGGTCATTTATTATAAATATTATGAAGCTCACTTACAGATTCTGAGGATTGTATGAAGCACATTGTCCTGGCTATGTTTACAAGATGCATGAAACATAACGCACAGGTGACAGGTCATTTTAAATGTCTTTGCAGCAGATAAAATTGTGCATAGGAGCTCACAAACATGGTTTTAGATATTTCTTCATCATAGATTCCTCCCATAGTGGCAGCAGGACTCTCATTTCGTTTAACTCGGGTCGAAAGACATCAACAATCCGTTATTTATGCTCGCCTAATCTGTGCAATAGATAAATGAAAACACAACATAACTTTAACATATCTAACAAAAACAAACAGGACATTTTTAATAACTAAAAGCAGAAATTATAGTCAACATAAATGATTTGATCATAATATTCATATGTCATTATCTGTTAGTAATTTCCAGGACAAACAGGACAGGATTCGGGACAGTTGCTTGTAATTTGGGACTGTTTTGAATTTTTGTGGATGTCTGGTCACTCTCTGTCGAAGTCTTGGGACCGTGGGGTAGTTAATTTATAGCCTCATAACGTTTTTACTTCTGGTGATTGCATTTCCGCTTTAAAAAGGATTATCTTGCTGAACAATATGTAAGTATTGTAAACTTTTGTTTGCCACAGATCTTATTTTCTGCACTAATCCAAAATCCCATTGTCTTTTTTTTGAAGGAACCAGAGTGTTGCTAACATCTGGGTTGGCCTACAACAATATGTCATCCCAGCATGCAACATGCAGGGTTACTCTTTCAAACTTTGGAAAGCACCTGGAAAGCTGAATAGTTCTCCTCATGACGAACAAGCTGAACTTCATGTGTAAAATCGGTGGAGTGCCCCTTTATGATAACTCATCAGATAAGCTGTATTAACATGTCAGGGTCCTCATTTTATTTCTCATGTTGTAGAGCTAAATAATGTAGCTGCAAAATTAAACAGTGATTTCCCAACGCAGGCAGAGCTATAACACATAAATCAATAGTTAGTTGAGCCAATGGGCACATAAATGAATCAATTTCCTGTTTATTCATCTTCATCTATCCTGCACTCCAATATAATGTTACTTATTTATCCCCAGTATTAATGCACTTGGATTATACTGATTGAATTTCAGTATAGCTGATCACAACTTAATGAAATCTTGGCCTGGGGTTGACTCAGTTATCTCCTCTGTATTTGGAGATCGCAGGCAGGGTATAATATTTACTTTATGCTATATGTGAATGCCTGAAGGCTGAATTTGTGTACAGTTAACTTGTATTTATTGAGATATTTATTTTGATGCTTAGCGATGCTTTCGACTCCGACCCTCTTCTGTGTGATAGTGGACGTGCGGTTTGGTGTCACTCACATTAGTCTTAAATGTTTAATCGAAGGGATCGCTCCGAAGCGACCCCTTTTAATACAATCAATCAAGTAAAGTGTGTGAGGACACACACCTTTTTGTGCCTACTGTGTTGCTAAGAGGGAATCAAAAAAATGTCCCACTGAACAGAAGGGATTGCGAGTTCGAATTGTGAAGATGAAGGCGTTAGTGGAACACGTGTTTCCAGCGGTGGCAGTCGGTCGTAGTAGCAGTAACACAAGGTACATTACTGATGAGTAATGTTCAGACACAGATGTTTGTCTCAGCGTGTGCCTTGGCACTTTGGGCAGCTCGAGGATTCACTTTGGTTTGTTTGTAATTAGACAAAAAAAAAAAAGGAGCCAAAAACAGACTTGTGCCAGCAGTTATAAGACGACCCTTTTCAGCAGTGTTCTTTTATGTAGAAAAGGTAGCAACACTAATGTTTGTAAATCAAACACAATTTGAGCAATGGTTTACTTGAGGACAGAGTAGCTATTATTTATAATGACGACAAATTCTTCAACTGAAACCCGTCTTAAAGGGATAATTTGGACTGTTTTAAGTGGGGTTGTATGACATACTTATCCATAGTCGGTGTGTTTTACCTACATTAAATGGCAGTCAGAACGCCCACAGTTTGGAGAAGCAGCAGGAATACCAGTGAAACTTAGCAAGGTAGTGTATACTATATTTAGAATATTTTCATTGTTTTATCCTGTAGTTGGACAGCCCTTTACATCAAGAAACCACCATTATGGAAGCCAAATATCACTGGCTCCAAACCAACCAAACTCCATTGGAAAAATTAGTCATATTACCATGCAGAACACTGGACTTGCTGGTGTATCATGGCCTCGATCTGTTAGTTTGTCTTTATTATACAGCTCTAGTAACAGCTCTGATTCACCGAAGTCACACAATAATACAAACAGACTAACAGATCGAGGCAGCGGCAGACTCGCAACTTCTTTGTTCTGTTAGGTAAAATTATTGCTTTTGCTAGTGGAGTCTGGTGGCTTTTCAGATGGAGATATTTGGATTGTATAATGGCAGTTTGCTATTGGAAAGGGCTGTCTGCCAGTAAGATAAAGCAGTGAAAATATTCTAAATATAGCGTACACTTAAAGCTATAATATTGTCACTGTTACTAACTTTGACAAAATAGCATTGAATTAATGTTAAAACGTGGGGTTATTTTCTTTTCTTGAAAAGAAACGGTTTTGCACCTAAGAGATTTCTGCCTGATAGTGACGATATGCAACTTTTCCGCATTAAAACGTGAAACTGCAAAATGTAAAATGAAAACACTACACCTGTGTTGTATTTTTGTTGAGTTGTGTACATCAACCCGAATGTTTTCAACAAAATTCAAGCACAGATAAATCCAGAATTTATTCAAGTTAACGATGTTTTTCCTGCTAGCAGCTAGTTGCTATAACTTTTGAGAAAACATGGGATACATCAGAAATGTTAGTGAGTGAGGAATGAAGTCGGCGAATGTGACTACATGAATAAAACTTTAATACATTACCTCGTCCATGAACATGATTTCTGCCTGAGTCATGTCAGATAGTTTTCATTTCACGCATCTTCATGACGTCTTCAAACTACATCTTTTGTTGTTGTCTTAATGTGAGAGAGACCTCTTGTGGCAGAATGTGTATTTAAAGGCTAAAACAGCAGTATATTACCACACTGGTTCTCCTGCTGCTTCTCCAAACTGGGGGATACCCACAGCCTACAAACTATGCGTAGTACCTCGTATAAGCCCACTTCAGATAATTCAAATTATCCCTTTAACTGTCCTGTATATACCAGGTCAGTGTTGGAGATTAAACTCTGAAAAAATGTGAATTTCAGACCTCAAACAACATTTTGTGAAATGTTATTAAAAATGGAGGCCATATGTACATATATTTCTCACACCAAACGATGTTCCATGCTTCCACGTGCAAGAATGTTTTTGTTTTGTTCCTCCTGCGCCGCCGGAGAATGTCTTTTTATATATAATGACACGCAGTATGTTTGTGCACAAGGCAAAGGAATCAGAGTATTGTTTGTGTTTAATTTAGTTAGGATTCCTCACTGAAAATCTCCTCCCACTCCTCTGCTTGTAAGATACTGTAAAATAACTCCTTCAGCTTCCTCCCAGTGCTACTCTTTGCATGCTCAAACGGAGAAAACAGAAAAAAAAAAAAACAGAATCAACTACTGAGTAAAAAGCTGCATACCACTTCCCATCACACAGCATCATATATCTTGTGAAGATTAAAACCCAGCGGTGACTTCATTACCTGCTGGGTGAGCAATTTTCATTTCTGTATGACTAGATTTCTGCACTGACTTGGGATGACTGTGTTGCTGGAATATGACAGACTGTATTTTTATCAGTGCAACGAGCTGAGATTAAAGGAGGATAGACTTAGCTGTGATTTAAAGGGACAGTTCACCCCCAAAACCAAACCTGCATGTTTTACCTTTGATCTGTAGTGCTGTCTATCCATCCACACTGTTGGTGTTGGCGTGAGTCCCCAAGTTTTTGGGGTATTGGCCGTAGAGATGTCTGCCTTCTTTTGAGTCACTCTGCTTGTGAGCAGTTTAATGTAGAAACGCGCATCTACTCATGGATGAGAGGCTCATGCTTGTGACAGTTGACTCCACTTTTCAGTAAACAAACTGCTCAAACAAACTTGATTCTAAAAGTGGGTCTTTTATGATAAGACCATTTCACTAAGACTCTTTTCTGATTTGCTTTGATCTACAGGCATAATCGGCACACATTATTTACTCAGAAACATCATTAACTAACCTGTGATGAAGTTTTACAAATGATTTTTGGTACTTTTAGCACCATCTTGTTCCATTATTTTTGAGACAAGATATACATCTTTACGCCGGATATTTCCAAACCTCTGCAACCCACGCCAGCACAATCTAGATGCATAAATAGCACCACAGGCCAGAAGACAAAGATGTATTTTTGATTTTGGGGGTGAACTGTCCCTTTAAGCCCTTGTATCATAGGAAACACATGAGTTGAAAGATTGCTGTCAGCCTCTTTATGATATGGCTGCACACGTGAACAAAGAATCACATTGCCAAATATTTTGATAAATTTTGCAGATGTGGTTTGACTTGAGATGTGATCATTTTGGGAGTGTATTGTGAAGAGATTGAATGGGCACATTGCTTTGTAGATATAAAAATGTGCTGCTGCAGATCCTGCAGATACCTACGCTGGCCTCACAGAGCAGCTACGATGACTCATCCTGAAGGCAGACAGTGTTCAGTCAGTCAGTCGCCTTAATGTCTCTTCTCTGCCCCTCTGTGCGTAGCGAGGGATGACTGAGCCTTGTCTGTGCTGGAGATCATTCCACTGTTAGGGCCGAGCCAAGCCTTCCTGTCACCTCTGTCTCCTGTCTGTAAAGTGGCATGTGCTACCATGCCTGTCAGCATGAAATCAGTGCTGTCAGACTCTTACAGCTGCTTACAAAGCTTCTGCCGGAGAGCTCCCTGTTTTTCTGTGAGAATGCGTGGGCCATTTATCAATCGACCGGTGGAGAATTTCAGGGTGCAGCATTCAAGGTGTGTTTGTTAGTGTGATGCTCTCAAACAGGGGCGTGCAATTTCTACATGTCGCCAGCAATTCACCCTCTTTCAACTCTCACAGATTTCAAGATATTTCAAGCTTTCAAAGTCCAGAACGCTGTTGTGCAGACTTTTAATATATATCTGTAAAGTAATTATTTAAATAAAATAATTATTGTATAACTTATATGCTAACAGGCTTCAGTGAAAGACAGGAACAGACACTAAAACAGTGCTGCTGCTGGTTTTAAAAGATAATCAGATTTCTTCTCATGTTTCTTTATTATTATTGCACATAAAGTGGTGTGTAGTTGTAGTACTAGTGATACCTTGCAGATGAGATTTCATTTGTCACTTTTTAAAGTGGCCCGCTCATAGAAAGGTGTCATATTTATAGTAGCTTGCAGGTATTTGTGATTACAGATACCCATATAGGCCAACAGAACAAACCCAGCTGTTTTTTATTTTATTTTGAAAAGGTGAGATGGAAACTAATGAAAGCTTCGGTGTGCACTGGTACACTTCTCATATCATAACATCGGATTACTTGTCAATAACTTATAAATACTTGACAGAAAATTATTTATTGTGACATTTGCTAATTTGCCCATCTCTCATTTTGACTTCAATTGTTGGGATTTTTTAATGGTTGATATTTTTGTGTTGTAATGTACTTCATGGTTTTGAAATGTAACTGTACAGTCTCAAGGAAAGAATGTAACAAGTGGGAGTTTTGCATTGTATATAACTGTAATTATTTATGTTTATTCTATCATTTGTATCATATCAATGCCTTGTACAGTGTTTTTTTTTTTCTTTTTTGTTTTAAAATTATTTTGTATTTTATTTTTATAAACTGGTTATAAATAAAATACTCATTCCGCATGCAGACAGAATCTTGTTCAAGGTTTCTGTTTTTATTCCTGAAATTATACTGGACAAGGACACAAAGATTTTAATGGGTTTTTATTAATTCAGTGGACTGTCAGCTGCTGGTATTTTAACATCTTTTATTAATAGAACCAATTTGTAATAATCAGATATTACATTGAGCAAAAGGTAGGAGAATTAAATCTCAAAAATATATTCAAAATTAATACAAACACAACAATTAAAAAAAAACAATAATAAAAAAAACACAAGAAAACCTGGCAAGAAAGAATGGTGTTTCTCATTACAATTAGCATGTGTTTTAGACACTAAGAATACAAAATGAGATCATTTTATTTTTAAAAAGTAAAAAAAATTGGACTTTTTTGAATTTCTGTATCAGTAATTTGCCTCTAAATCTGATAAAATTGCTAATGTATCTTTGAGCAGGGAGATTAACAATCAAAATACGCAACCTGTCTTGACTGTTTGCTCTAGTTTAACCTAAATATTATATATCTTCCAGTCGAAGGATTATGGACATGAATGTATAATAATACAGTACATCCATGACATAGATATTTTATAATCTATGATCCATGATTATGGATTGCTTCCTTTTTTTTTTTTAAACTATATTAACAAAAATATTGCTGACATGTACTCATAATGTAAGTCAGAGAACAAATGGACTGTATATTTAAATGAAATAACCTATTAAGATTATATATAAATTTTATATATATATGTATATATATATATATATATATATATATATATATATATATATATATATTTTATTAAAGAGTTCACTGTACAGTTAGAACAATTAGTGTGGAGTCTTAATATATTCTTTAAATTCACATAATTTTACACTCAAATGTAACAGTATGATTTAATTTTACACAATATATAATTTTTCATTCAAGTCCAAAAAGTAATTGAATGTATACATAGGTAAAATAAGTACGCTAAAGCTCGGACTGTCATTCGCAGACGTGGTTGGCTACGTCAGACGCATTACGCGTCTGCGTACACGCCGACCCCGCCCCCCTCCCCTCAGTGCTTTCGCCGCGCAGCTCCTGGGCAGAAATGGCGGCTCTTTTGGAATCTGTTCTGTTGAAGAAAGCGGACATTAACACGGTGTTGGACTGGTTGAAGACTGTCGAGGTTGGTCCGAAATGATTAAGAGTCACATTAGTTAGACGTCCTCTAGGCGTTTGCCCTCGTGTAGGCTGCTTCATGAGATGACAAAGGTGACAACTGATTGTAAACAAAACTTTTAGCTGGAGAGCTAGCGAGCTAGGTTAGCTCTAGCCTCCAGGCGAGACGCTACGTTGTCAACTTCCCCACCAAGTCAAGAGAAAATGTAGCCTTAAAACGTCCTAATTAACCATAGCTGTTTGCTTCCGTTATTATTACTATCTGAAGGGGGCTGTGCAGGTTAGCAGATGTTGTTCGGCTCATTGTTAGCTAGGTCAACTGGCTATTTTCTGTCCTGTAAAACATTTACTGACCTACTTACTTTCTTATGTTGGGGTCGTCTGTGCTATTTCAGCTTTTTAAAAGCTGCATTTGTCATTTATATCTATAACAGTTATATGTTTTTTCATCAGGAGGGTGACAGCCTGACGTTCACTGAGTCAGGAGTGACAGTCCACAAACAAGAGTTTGTCCCATTTCTTTTAAACTTCCTGAGAGATCAGAGCAGTCAAGCACTGACCCATGGACCTGCCACACCAGCCAAGACCCCCAGCCGGCCCAGACCCGCTGAACAGACGCAGGGCTTCACAGACAGGAGGGGCTGTAGGTCTGCTGGTGGTGGAGCTGGTTCTCGGAGTGCCAGCCGGGTCCAGCTGTTCTCTCCTGCCTCCTCTGTGTCACCTGGAGCTGAGTGGGATGCTTCTGCTCAGTCCCACTGTCTGAGCGGGGTCAACGCCTTCAGCAGTCCCTCCTTTACTACAGGATGGAGCCCTGCTTCCAGGCCCTCAGGATCCGAGCGCCGCTCCGGCCAGAGGATCAGTCTGGGGGACTACATGGTGTCTCCTCCTGACCTCCAGCCCAGTCCCAGCTTCCAGTCACAGAAGGGCCGCAGGAGGACTGGGGGCAGCATGCCGATGGGGGGACAAGGGAGATATGGAGGAGGGCGTGGAGGACATCATGGTGAAGAGACTGGACGGTGGGAGAGTGGCGGGAGGAGGTCAGGTAGAGGAGGAGGCGGAGGACCAGGGTACAGTAGGATAAGTGAACAGGTGTCACCTCCATCTGTGGGGCAGCTTAACTTCAGCAACTTGGAGGACTTCCCTCCTGTTGGGTCATCACCTGTTTCACCTGCGTGAGTCCAAACAACTCTCAGACAAATCTGAATCTCGATTACAGAGTCAGTGTTGAGTTTTGTCTAACACTTTCTATTGTTTTTCAGGGCATCCAAACCATCCAGAAGAATAAACCCAACACCAGTCAGTGCAGAGCGGCCCCATTCCAAACCAAAGACCTGCTTCACCTCCACTCCGTTCAGTAAACCATCTACGCCTCCATCGGTCGTGGAGGTGGTTGAGGGGTCAGTGGGGAGTCCTCTGAGCCTGCAGGAAGAAAGGGAGTTACTGAAGAGGGAAAAGTAAGTGCACATGCTAAATGTTTATACTTAAATCAGACACAAAAGTTAACCTTTTACTAAAGGTTTATGCTTAATACTTTTTATATTGTGTTTGTTATACTTTTGACCTAACCAGTACTACATGCCATCTACTGTTTACATCCTTTTTTTTTTTTTTTTGCACCTTTATTTATTTATTTATTTATTTTTCAGTGAAAACACATTATCCATTATAGTTTTGTATAATGACATAATAACATAAGAATAAGTAAAACATAATTGAATAAATAAATGATGTAATAAAATAGGAAAAAATAGATAGTAAATTTTAAAAAACAAAAAGAAAAAACAAAGCTACTAAACCACTGACTCCACAATAAATAAAATAACTATACAGCCATATAGTTACCTTCTAAAGGTTTAACAGATACATGAGTTTGGTTATCACTGCATTAATGAGCTCCTTGTAGGACTCCATCTCTTTTCAAATTTGTTCTTTTTTAAACTCAAAGTAAGTTATTTCCTTCATCACAGAAATATCTTGGATCCTTTTGATCCACAAATTGTATGTGTGTGGCTCAGGCTTTTGGTCATGTTTAGAACATGATCAGAATATCTGGAAATGGTTTCCCATTTGTGCTCCACAATTTCTCCAGCATTTGTTTGTTTGTCGGGCCCATCTTTGTGTTTCTCTGTGGTGTTTGAAAATATCTGGCAATAACTTCCCATTTGAATTTTCTACAACTGTCAGAGCTTGTTACCAGGTGTGATTCAGAGCATATTCCCTTCCAGCCCTCCCTTGATATCTCTTGTTGCACATCAGCCTCCAATCTCTCTTTAATTTGTAATTTATTATTTGGTTTTATAAATACTGTTTCCCGTTCTTCATTATAGATGGGTGTAGGCTTCCTGTTATTTCACAGGGATTGTGAAGTGGATGTTGTAATTGATATTCAGTAGGTCATCATGGTACTTCCTGGCATTCTTGTATACAGATTTCTACACATATGTCACAATATCTTATTTCTTTATTTTTTGTGTTTTTTAGCTGCGCTGCAACATCACTTCCTCCTTGGCTTTGTTGATCTCTGCTGTTTAATAATTTAGAAATATGTTGTTTTTAGGACAAAGCGTGCTCAGCAGGTCGGCTCTCCTCTGCCGTCCTCTCTGGACCCTTGCACCCCCACAAAGTCAGGGCTGAGGACGGGATCTAAAGTTACACCAGATGTGCAGACGCCCTGTCCCGAACCATCCAAAGTCACCTTCTCTTTGGAACTGGATCTCCTGGCAGAGCTCTACTGCACCTGCATTTCTGGCAAGTGACCACAAGATGGCATTAATGTGCCAAAAGTGAAGAAACTGAGGAGGAAAAAATGTGAATTGAATGTATTTTTATATGTCACTTTATAAGATATTTACAGATAGATAAAATAATTTAAAAAAACACTAACTCAGCAATGGAGTTGAAATGCTTTAGGAATAACTACACAAATGCACTAAACAGTATATAAATACCTGCAAACAAAATAATTTTAAGAAGTGACTTTAAAGATAAGATGTAAAATTGTGCTACACACAGCTGCAGTCAACTTAAATACAATATAGTAAACAAAATAATACAGTAGTACAACACAGACACAGTAGTAAATACATACAATAGATGGTGTGTTAAGTAGGGCTGTGGACATAGGAATGAAGATCTTTAAAGATGAAGAAAATGAGTTTGTTTTTGTTTTCATGTCTTACAGAAAATCTGGTGCCAAACATTTTCCTGGAGCTTTTCTTTGTGATGCAGCTGCTGACGTCTCGGTCTCCTCACACTCATGATGATAATGAACAGGAAACTTTGTGTGCAGCAAACTCAGGTGGGTTAATGTCACTTTAATATCAAAATATTAGGAGCTGTTGCTTGAATAGAAATTGAAAGTTTATATTTTTGTTTTTTACATTTTCAGATGTTCTGGAGAGATGTTACCTGAGACAAGTACACAACTGTGTGTATTTTGCGGTGAAGGTTTTGGAGAATCAGTTTCAGTGAGTGTCACAGTTTTAGGAGTACGAATATATCAGCATGCAGCACTTTTCCCCTAATGAAGTAACACTACTCCTGCAGTCTACCTGAGCTGATTCCTAACACTGTCTTTTTGGCAGGTTGGTAGCTCATTTGGACAAGTGCACCTTGCGTCTTCTGGCAGAGAACGAAAGGGTGGTGTCTTTCTCTCCGGATCTCAGGGACCGTTTGACTCAGGCTCAGGACAGAAGCACAGCCAAGGTAACACACTCGTGTGTTGTATAGCAGCACATGCTTATTATTCCCTGAGTGTTATTGAATAGAATTACATATTGGCCCTAGTGCACCATGCTAATTTTATTACATTGTATTCATTTTTAGAGCTGCAGTGATTTGTTGGTTAACTGATTTCTTGATTAACATTAAATTAATACAAGTATTTTGATAATAAGAGTAATCATTTGGATCATTTTTACAAGCAAAAATACCAAATATTTGACTGCTCCACCTTCTCAAATTGGAGAAATGGACTATTTGCAACACTGTTGGTGACATTTGATGTCACCTTGACCTTTACAAAATCTTTCACTAACACTCAAAAACATTTCTATAGTTTTCTGATGCATTGTAATGATCAATAAATTAATTAAAATGAATTAAACTAAGTTAAAAAATTAAATTAATTGAACAAATAAGATATTTTAGGACCTTGGGCTTTGGGGAAACGGTGATCATCATTTTTCACCATTTTCTGGACTAAACAACTAATCAATTAATCAAGAAAATGGTCATCAGATTAATTGGTAATGAAAGTAAGTAGTTGCAGCCCGATTGTTAAATTATATATTTATAATTATATACTTCCTTTACTTATTAGACTGTGTTTTGATTAAATGTTAATAATCTGTCCACAATTTTCAGAGAAATTTAAACTGTGCTGCTTTACTTGTTTTGTTGATATGTTTTTATTCCTCCTTATCTGTTCCAGCTCTCTCCTTCAGTTTCCACTTTCATCCACTCAGTCCCGTTCCAGCCTGCTACTGACAACCGGTCCAACTTTGGTAGCGACAAGGCCTTTCACACCTTTAAAAAACAGAGGTAAAGCACCGCATCTTCAGTTCTTTTGTAAAGCTGCTCTCTCGCTTTGTGAGCAGTAAAAACTACCTGTATGACAGTTGAAGTCTGTAGGAGATCAGTTAAAACTTCTAGACTGCTGAGCTAGATTTTATCATGAGGTACACTTCTGAATTTGATGTTCTTTTGTTTTTTTTTTCTCAGAGATATTTTTTATGAGGTGTTACGAGAATGGGAGGACTTCCACAACGAACCAGGGTGGAACTTTGACGCTGCTCTGGGGAGTCGGATAAGGTAACTTTTTAAGTTTTTATCTTATGAACCACATGCAATTTAAATAATAAATAGCAGTTTCTATTGATCTTTTTTTTTTTTGCTCTTTGCATTTCATTGTTAAGTCTTTTTTTTATAGAGGAATGATGAGTCAACTGACCTCTGCAGGAAACCACTCCCATTTTTCCCGTCTGTTCCTGAAGCAGCTTGTTCAGGTACTCTGCGGCACCTCATTCACACTTACATTTAAACAAATGTGTGGTATATTGCTAGCAGTTGGAACAATAAATGCTGTATTTCTATTAGATGTGTAAGGGCCCGCGTGTGAACAGCTCTCCTGGGGATACTCCTGACGCTGACCTGCTAGGCATGCTGGGAGCCGACAGTTTGGGCCGCCTGAAGCGTCTCGAGGAGCGTCTCATTCAGCCTCATGGGGTCGCCGGCCCCTGCCCTCCTCCATCCTTCCCTGGTCATCAGGAGTTCTTCCGGGACTTCCTGCAAACAGCCAGCTGGTAAGACAATACGTCCAATTACACTGTTATCATATGAAAAATTAAAACGTATTTATTTCATAGCTACTTAACCTCACAAGCCGGTTAGGGTCTTTTCATAATAGCAGTGATTCCACTTTCTTGTTTGAAGAGAAGACGTCCTTTTTGAACCAAATCAAACATTTTCCTTGACAACTGCTAAAAGCCGTTCATGTTAATCGAGTGTGTGTTGTCTTACTGTGATCTAACATGTCTTACATATTGTTTACCAGCTGCCAGCTGAACCAGCACTTGCAGGACAGCCTGTGTCAGCAGCTCCTCCAGCTGGATGAGGTGTCCATCCTTAGTCCTCCTGCTTCCATCAGGGAGGGAGAAGAGGAGGGAGACGGGGACATGGAGCAGCAGGTACACTACCTGACTCAGACAAAGTGATATTAGTGAAATGTCTGTGTCACAGATTTTTGCTTCAAGTGCCCTGTCAGTTTGGATCAAGCTAGTTCTACAATCTTTTTTTTTATAGTAGGCAAAAGATTTCAAAAGATTTTATAAACCTGCCAGAACCAGAAAAGGCCAATCTGACCGATATGCTGATGATTGTTATAAAAATCTTTGTCTCTGTATTCCACCTCATCAGGATGAGAAACAGCGGTTCACCTCAGTGCTGCTCCTCGCTCGTCTTCTGGCTAAGTTTCTGGGATTCATTTCCTTTCTGCCTTACCAAACAGCGGAGAAACCATCCAGGGAGATACAGGAAACTGCTATAGCCCTGCGCAGCAAGGTGAGGAGTAAAAAATATCAATGCTGATGAACTAATTCTTCTGTCCTGCTTAAAACAGAGCATGTAAAAGCTAAACATAAGGGCTAAATTCCTCCTGAGTTATATTTCATCATGAATTTTAGAGTCCTCTCCCAGAACAGCAGTGGCACAGATGTAAATGGATTTTTTCTGGCATTTGATTAGTCCGTCTTTCTCCCCCAGAGCGTTCCAGTTCTGGATGTGTGCTCTGTGCTGACTAACAGTATGAAAAGGAGGCGCACCATCCTGACTGTGCCCTGGCTGGTGGAGTTCCTCTCCATGCTGGACTTCATCGGTCCTCTGCTGCTCTGCTATAGAACGGCATTGGGAACACTGCTTCTCCTGTACAGGTCTGTTTCCATGTTTCTTCATTTAACTAAGAAAAGTTTGTTAAGTAGCCTGTCAAATAAACTTACTTTTAGTAGTAATTAATATACAGAAGAACTCAGCGATACTGTGCTGATGCTTCTCTGTGTATGTTCTTTGCTTTAATAGTGTGTTGCCATCATCTTGTAAGCTCCACTCTTTCCTTAAAATGTGAGAATATAAATTATAGCTGAATAGACACACTGTAAAGAGTGAAAAGGCCAGGCGAAAGACAAAAAAGAGGGGGAAGATTACCTTTTATATATTGCATTTTCAGGAGAAAGTCGAAATGTTGAACTTAATTCTAAAAAAAAAACAAAAAAACTTCCTTCTCAAATTGATTTTGTTCTTATGCCTGGTGCTAATGGTGAAAGTTTGACTTTGTTCTTGAAGTGCAATATAAAATAACAAAATCTTCCTCCTCATTTTTTCCCCCATGCCTGACACTAATGCTGTAGAAAATAACTAACCTGAAAACGAACAAAAGAAAAACAAATGAGAAACATATGTCCTCATGGAAATACATTTTTTCTTTCCTTTTGTTGATTTGACATATTGTTCTTTTCTTGGAAAATAAGGTCAAATATTACTTCCATATGCTTTGTAGGAGAATGCTGCTGGGCAGATCTGGAGAAATGTGTTACCTGAACAAGCTACTGATGGTGTCTGCGTTGGGTTGGCTTTTCCAGGTGAGATACAACTTGTGGATATTATTTGTTTTTGTGCAAAGTTGTATATAGTGGGAAGCACTAAAAAACCTACTGTGCTCACTTTTGTGTTCGTCTGAAAGTCATTCATTTTTTAGATAACAGCTACATATAGTTAAAATTGGGATATTTAACTTGTGTAGATCCCTGTGATTCCTGAGGACATTTTCTTCACTAATGAGTTCACTGAGGTGGCCAAGCTGGAGGACAGCAGCACGACTGCTTCAGGGCTTGTAAGTAAAATATTCATTAAAGTATCCACAAAAAAAAAAAAAAACACTGCTGATTTTTTTCATTTATATTGAGAGTTTTCTTGTTACTTTATAGGACTGCATTCCCCTGGTGGATCAGCAACTTCTTTATACATGCTGTCCATTTCTCGGTAAGTGGAGAGTATAGGAACATTTTTAAATTTGTTACATGTATATTTTCTAGTAGTATAGTCGCAGTTTTATCTATAGAAGAGATAAAATGCTGTTATTCAGGAGATAGATAGCTTGGATCACATTTGATCCATATACCAAGCAAGCAGTCAATCATTTGTAAAGCACATTTCATTCAGTTTAATGCAGTTCAAAGGGCTTAAAAACTGACTTTCAAACTGATAAGACAGAGCAAGTGTAGACTGTAATAAATCATAATGACGATCAAATACAATAAAATAGATTTAAAAGCAATGATAGCAATAATAAAAAAAGTTGTATAAGAGAGAGAACTAGATGAAACAGATTAAAGAGAGAGCAAAATAAGAACAAATAACACTGAAAACAGATGAATAAAGTTAAATTAAGTAAAGTAAAATGGAACAAAATAAACACAAATGGCATCAATACAATAATATAAAGTACATATTGTCTCTAAACCATTCTTAATCAAAAGCCAGGCAGAAGAGGTAGGTTTCAAGTTTGCATTAAAAGATTTCAGAACTTTCATCTGCCTTCACATCCTCATATATTTTTCAGAAAATGGGCCACAGAGAAGCCTGTAGTTCTTAAAGGTATTGATTGATGTTATGCCCTGCTTTTATCCAGGTGAGTTTCGTAAGCTCCTGGCTGCCTTTGTGTCTGGAAGCACGGCCAAGAGTGGGGGAATTATCCGCAAGATCACTCCCACTTCTGCTGAGCTCAGGGATACGCCGACTGCCAACAGGTCGCAGCAGAAACTGCAGGTGAGTCAACAAGAAAGGCTGTGAAGGTAATATGCGGAATGATTGAATCTACTGTGCGCGTGTGTATTCAGACTAATCGCTTGAATGTGACAGGTGGACCTGGAGCAAGCCTTCTTCCACAACCAGCCTCCGTCGCTGCGGCGCACCGTGGAGTTTGTAGCCGAGAGAGTCGGATCCAACGCCGTCAAGCACATGAAGTTAGTACCACACTGCACAGAAGCAGTCATGGATGTCTGAGTTTCCAAGCCACAAATTTCTAAATCAGCTGTATCGCTCACATTTCTTTATTTGACTCTCACCAGCGCTCCCCCGAATTATGTTTTAGAATTGAAAAAGACTTTCAGAATAGCGGTTAATCAGCCTGCAACTCTGGTTGGTTGCCTACCTAAGAAGCTGGTGAATGCTCAACAGTCTGAATTTACAAGCACCCAAGTGGAGGCTGGTGTGAATTCACCACCCGGTGCAGATGTACTGTCATGGCTTTTCAGAATCAAATCAAACTCTCAGAGGCAGAAGAAACTGTAGAAAGTAAAGATCTTTATTCTCAAGCGTTAGTCAGCAGAGCAGCTGAAATACAACAGAAAGCTTTCTCCTTATATTGACCCTAAGGTACCTCGCCACCATTATCTCTCATTGGCTCTCAGTTGGTCACAGTGCTGCCCAGTCTCTACTATTTGTCTACTACATGTTGAGACATAATGGTAGAATGTGCTGTAATGTGAGAGAGTTGCTTGTGTGTGGTCATTCTTTATAGATGTGTATAAAAACTCTATTTTTAATCACAACTGAACAGTGTTCGTATCTCTCCGCAGGGCCACTTTAGTGAGTGAGTTGGTGGATCAAGGTGAGAAGATGTTGAGAGACGGACTCGAGTTGCCAAACTCGAATCCTCCAAAACTGAATGACTCCATCTGTGCTAAGCTGTGTGTCGCTGGATTGGAGGCCCTGGCAAAAGCCACCAGGTACAACAGCTTCTTCTGCAAGCAGTCCACAGATTTAACAGGATATTAGTAACAGGGGCAGTTTTAAAGAAACTTCCCATCTTAAGTGTTAAGGTAGGAAGAGTCTTTGATGGGATTTTTTCTCCATTTGGCATTACAGGAACAGATTTTAACTAACTTTAGGAATCCTGTCTGATTTTACTTCATCTTATCTTATGTCAGGTTAGGAAATCTTAAATACTGAATCCAACATTTCTAATCAGCTTTGATGTCTGTTACCTGGCAACTGGTAGGCTCGTAACTTCAAGACACGCGTTACCGATTTTAGTGACATCTTTAGAGATTTGAAAGATATTTTTTTTTACATTTACAGCACAAACTTGGGAGATAAGAGAGTGTGTGTGAAGATAGCAGACAGCCTTACAAACATTTATGATAAAATCTGCAAGTTAGAAAGTTTCTGTAAAGCAGCCCCTGGTTCCTTTTTAACAGCCTATATCCATGCATGAGTGAAATGAGGCCATTTGATTGTTGAGAAAAGATTCTTATTTTGAGGTGAAAAAAAAGAACAGAAACTGTCTGCAATCAGGGTTTTATTATTATACACCATTAGCTTTTTACTTCTCTATTGTAATGTCTTCTCTATGATAATCTCTGTTTTATGTGGTTTTGCAGATTTTGCTGTGAGAAAAGTCCCGAGGCCATACGAATACTGCTCCCTGATGAGACCTCCCCCGCTGTAAGTCCTTTAAAAATCACCGTGCAAAAATGATTATATGCTGCGTGTGTCACAAAATAATTCCCGAAGCACTTCTAGCAAAGTTTGACACAGCTTGGAGAACAAAAAAAAAAAGTCTATAAATGCAGATTTTTCTCATGTCTTGTACTCAATTTCTCTGTGTAGGTCTTGAGCACATCTGAAAACATCACCAAGCGCCTCGCAACAGAAAAAGCCTGCAGCTGGCTCTCTGCCAACATCACAGGTAGCTACTGTAGTTAATGCACCTGCTTGTGTTTTTGCACGTTTTGACTGTGTTAAATACAAATTATGTACACTCTAAATTGATTCTTCCAATTTTTCAGTGCAGAGCAATCCACATTCCTTGTAGTCTATTTTTTTTCTGCAAAAAATAGTTTACTGATTTATATTTCTTGATTAATACAGCACACACTGAGGAATCTGCTTTCACACTAAAACACTAAACAATAGAAAGTCAGAAATATTGAATTTTATTACAGCATGGGCAAAATAATGATCTGCTGGATCGATCAGTGGATCTGTTTTAATGCTGCAAGTTGATTTTAATGCCACAAAGAAGGGTAGCTACTGTCTTGTGGAGACAAAAAAAAAGAATTATTTTATATAAAAGAAAACACTATTAGCTTCCTTGATACCAGTGTGAAATTTAAAATATTACATTTTTGTTTAGACTGCATAGTGTTTATTTTGATGGCCTATTGCCTGGACTGATTAAGTTGTGCAAGTATTCTGAGAAAGTATGTAAATTCTAGGGATGTGCTCATCTGATAACGGCATCTTTCTGATACTGGCCAAAATTACCTCGATCTGATATCAGGGGGAAAAGAGTATAATCTGATAGATTAATTAGCCTAAACTATCACGAGAGATGTGTCACGAGTAGCATAGATTAGCAGCATGTGTCACACGAACAGTAGCTGAACGTGAGTGAGACCTGTCAGCAGCGCGGGCGTCATGTCAGCTGTTAGTTTAAGCTTAAAGCTACAACAAATGACAAAACAGCTACAGTAAATGCATTTATGCCATTTATTTAATTTTCATTTTGAATATTGCTGACCCATCAAAAATTGTGCTAAAAGTGGTGCTAAAAATGTAAATAAAAAGAAGCAGCAGTATTTCATAACTGAGTCGTGTTGTGCTGCTGTGTATTTCTTCCTTGATGAGAGTAAAACATTTGATTCACTTTGAACACGTTTTTTTAGATGGTTAGGTTAACCGAAGGGCATCCATTAAAATGTATTATTAATAGCTGAGTTGTTTCAGAAACGGGAAAAGGGCTGTACCTGATTGAAAGTTGCAGTGTCAGACATGAAAGAGTGCTATCGAGCCATCCCCAGTAAGAATACATGGTACTGTGTGTAGAGAACACGCTAAAACATGCAAAAACACTGGTACAATCCTGTAAAGACCTGAGCCTCAAAGCTCTCAGTGCTGCTGGGATCTTGTTACAACATCGTTGCCATTGTAGAAGAAAAGAAAAGAGAAACCAGTGCTGTGATTTAAGGTTCCCTGAGGATATCCATCTAAGATTTCCTTTCTGTTTTCTCGCCATCAGCCCTGATAAGACGAGAGTGGAAGAGCAGGTATGATCGGGTGATGAAGGCCGTTGGAAGCCCAGTGGCGCCGGACTCGGGGGACGTGGAGGGGACCATGGTTGAGCTGGTCGGCCAGGAACAGTCGACTACTCCCAAGAGGAAACAAGGAAGTGAGAGAGCAGCATCCTGTCCTCCACACTGCAGCCACAGTGCTTCACTGCCCTCTGACATCCTCATTGAGATTAAGGTATGGAAACAGCTATGGAATACAGACACGTGTTGGAGGAATTACAGAAAACTTCACATTTTGTTGTTTTCTTCATGATTTTTGGGGTTGGATTTGAAAAATAACATCTTGCATCTTCAAAGAATAAACCTGTGAATCGTTTCTGTCTGAACTTCTACTTAAATTTAACTTTTAATGTAGGAGTTGCTGAGCATCGCGGTCGGCCCCAGGACTGACGAGGAGTTGCCGAGCGGCTCCCAGATCAAAACGTTGCTGCAGAGAGTGGGAGACACACTGGCCTGCAGAAAGGTACACGAAGCACGCAAGTGCAATAAAACACTTGTGGTGGATTTACTAATTTATGTCTGTGTTCTTTACACTCTGCTCTTCTGATCTCTTTGCTTAGTTCTCAACTGTGGTGTCAGAGCAGATGCTGCTGAACACAACTGTCCTGCTGGCCTGCAAACTGGGTAAGAGAGTCCAGGCTCAGAATAATAGACTCTTAAGATAGTTTGGATTTTTTTGAAGTGGGTTTGTACGAGGTACTTATCTATAGTCAGTGCATTACCTACAGTAGATGCAGGTTGGCACACCCCCAGTTCAGAGAAGCAAGGAGGGGTACCAGCATGGAAGCTAACCAATGTACTGCTGTTGACAGGGTCAGCAATAAAACATATTTTAGCCACCTGAAAAAAGCCCATCTAAAAAGGTCAGTATCAGTTTAAGTGTACCCTATATTTTCATTGCGTTATCTTAGTGTCAGACAACCTTTCTTTTCGGAGAACTGGCGTTATATAAAACCAAATATCACTCTCTCCAAACCAACCGAACTCCATAGGTGAAATCAGTTCATTTTACCTCACAGAACACAGGAGTTGCAGGTCTCCTGCTGCCTGCATCTGTTAGTTAGCTTGAGTAATTTTGTAACTTTGGTCTTTTAAAACATTCATATTCACCAAAATCACACAATAACACTAAAAAATCAAGACAGTGGTAGACTGGCAACTCACTTGTTCTGCAAGGTAAAATTACTGATTTTGCCTGTGTAGTTTGGTTGATTTAGAGAGCAATATTTGGCTTAGACAACATCAGTTTCCTGTCAGAAAAGGTTGTCTGATAGAGAAGTAAAGCACTGATAACATTGTTTACCTTCCTTGCTGGCCCTTCTCTCTGCTTCTCCAAACTGGAGGTGTGTGAACCATCATCTATTGTAGGTAGTACACAGACTATGGATAAGTACCTCAAATAACCATACGCCCCTTTAACTTTAAACTGCTTGATTTACAATAACTGCCTCTACTTCATAGATAGTTGTTTAAATGTCCCTGTGCTGCTGAAATAGAAGCAGCACAAAGTCCAGTTTGACGCGCTGTGTAACAGAGCTGAGTGTCTGTTGTGTGTTATGTGCTCAGTGTCCGCAGAGCTGCCGGTGCGCTCTCTGTCAGGGTGCAGCAGAGGTGATGGGGTTGTTGTTGGTCCTGGTTCGGGGTCAGAGCCTCCTGTCAGAGCTCTGCTGGAGCAGCTTGCTGAGCTGTGGGAAGGAGACTGCTGTGCCTCCGCCCCCCTCCACCTGCTCTTCACCCCGCTCACTGTCACTGCTGTGCTGAAGGCCAGCGACACGGAGGTACATCTGCCACTGCTTCTCTGACTGATAGACAAGTATTAGTTATGCTACTGCAAATACTTCTACCTTTTTAGCTTTATGTTTATAGTATATTCTCCTCAATTATACGCTGTATGTGCATGGCCCTCTATAGACACTGTAGGCATTGATCAAGGATTTAAAGCAACAGATGTGCACATGTTACGAAATTAAAATTAAACAAAAGTCTTACACAATATATTAAACTTGAACGTTTTTACACATACTTTAAAATATGATCCAACATAGTTATGACATGTTTGCATTGGATTTAATTTACATTTTTCCCCCTCTGTTTTATGCTGATTTATGATTACAAGTGTTTGGACCATTGAATGGCATTCAGAAGGGGCTTTTTGGTCTCTTTTAGATTATTGAGATGAGTTACTTTAGTTAAAATAAGCTACAAATAGTTACAAATATTGATATTTCAATGATGTGTCAATACCACATCCTTAATACAATACAGTATCTGTTAGTTATAGTATTGAAGGTACGAGGGCTTTAAAAAAAATAATTTATCTCAGTGCTTATTCAAGACCTCAGTTCATTGTCCTGCCTGAAATATTGCTTGCAGCAAACCCAGACAGTATTCTTTTCTGTACCAGCACCGTGTGCAGAATTTAAAAAAAAAAAAAAATAGTTTATTTTGTTCACCTAGGACTTTTTTCCTTCTTGCTGTGGTATAGAAAGAGGTATTAAGTCTTTTTTCTATGCTAGAATTGTATCGATGTTTAAATTCTGGTATGGTGAGCAAGTCTATTTCCTACTACAGACATTTTACATTCTATATAATGAAAACTTTAGAATTTTTGCGTCAACTGGACAGCTGATAGTACAGAGACAGACGGGAAAGGAGGGACAAAAGTGAGGAGAATGACGTTCGACAAAAGGTCTTTGGCCTGAACTGAACCCATCAGCCACCAGCATGCTTCAATATTTCACATCCTGTTTGGTTTCTTTGCTGTTTTGCTCAGCTCTGTCTGACCTAAATTCTCTTAAACAGATGTTTCATGGCATGTTTTGTGAAGTTTAACCTTTTCTGTAGCCCTGTTCGCACAGGACTAGTATTACCAGGGGACCTTGTGAGTTAGAAGTTACCCGCCCACGTCTGTTTCATCCAGCGCATTCACACATTTTACTGACACTATCCCCTGGATATGATGTCAGGGCTCTGTTTAACATCAAGCAGAGTGACTTCAGCTGCCACATTAATAGTATAGTTTAGAATTGTTTTGCTCACTTTCTTCATGTGTTACAAGCATAAATACACGTTTGCAGCTAATCTCTCTCTCTCTGTCATTATCACTCATTTTAGACTCAAAAGGCCTGTAGCTGATCTCACAGCTGTTGACTGCTGTTTAACAAATTATGAGCCACAATCAAATTTCACGCTTGTTCAGCTGTCTAAAAACAGAGAATAGATGTTAAAAAATCCGTTACAGATTTGACAAAATATGGTGAAATGTGGTAGGTAGTTTGGGGCTTTTACTTTTCAAATTATGAACATGACTGGCGCAGATCACGGTCGACCTCATAATTACAACCCCAGTTCAAGAAAAGCTGGGTAAAAAAGCTGCAAAAAAATTCTGTGCAGTCCAAAAACAAAATATTTAATGTTCAAAATGATCAACTCTGTTGTTTTTTGTAAATATACACTCATTCTTAGCTTGATGCCTACAACACGTTCCAAAAAAGAGGTGGGACACGAGCATGGTCACCACTGTCTCACATCACCTTTTCTTTTAACAACACTCTGTAAGCGATTGTGAACTGAGGACACAGTGTTGAAGTTTTTAAAGTGAATTTCTTTCCTATTCTTGCTTGATATATGACCTCAAGTGCTCAGCAGTCTGGGGTCTGTTGTCATATTTTGTGCTTCGTAACGCACCACACATTTTCAGTGGGAGACAAGTCTGGACTGCAGGCAGCTCAGTCTGGTACCTGAGCACTGTTGTTACACGTACAGAAACATTTTTTGGCATTGTCATAGTGAAATAAGCAGGGACGTCTCTGAAAAAGAAGTTCTCTGGATGACAGCAAATGTTGGTCCAAAACCTGCGTGTACCTGTCAGCATTAATGGGGCCTTAACAGATGTGACAGTTAGCCGTGATGCCACTGGCACTAACACACCCCCAAGCCATCACAGTTAACAATCTGGATGGCCCGTTTCACTATGTTCATTATTTCTTAAAAAAAAAAAAATTGAAATGTGAACTTGTCAGGCTACAGCACACTTCTCCATTTTGTGTCAGCTGTCAGCATTTCTGGACGTTGCTGATATTTTGCTTTTGTTTTGCCTTGTAGAGTCTTAACTTGCTTTTGTAGATGCAGTGACAAACTGTGTTTACCTACACCGAACTGTGTTTTTATTATATTTGTGTCACAACTTTTTTGGAATTGGGTTTGTCCCCAGGTTGTACCAAGTCCTGTGCAAACAGGGCTTATGACTATTAATTTCTTTAACAGTTTTTAACCTTTTCTGATCTATTCTTTTGTGTGTGTGTGTGTGTGTGTGTGTTTTTTTTAGTGGAATAACTACCTGTTCCTAGTGAGAAGTCTGGTTGACAGAGGAGTCCTGAGCGAGGAGGAGGTCAAATCTCATTGGAAGAAGTTAACAAACTTGGCCTTGCCGGCGGTGAGGGTTCGCTGCGTTCTTGTCATCATGTAGTCTTGGGGAATTATTTCTTTTTGGTAGTGATTTGACCTCTTTTGACGCCTTTCTTCTCTCTGTTGCTCACGTTGTTCTCTCATTTCTGTGTCATTTCAGAAGCTGATAGAAAATTTTCAGCTGCAGTCACAGAGTATTAAACCCCCCTTGCCTCTGGCTGAGTTGCAAAGCCGGGTGGACATGCTGCAGGTCTCTCAACAGACAGTAGAGGGAGCTACATGACAACAATAATACATCTTTTGTGTGACCGCCACAGTGTTTCATGTCACATCTGTCAGCGTGTTGTTCAAGGAAGAGATGGTTCTGGATGAATTCCTCTTGTTGTTGACCATTTTTCCAGTTGCTCCACACTCAGCTGCTGCACAGACTTTGCAAGCTTCTAACTTTTGTTCTCCACCTGTGAAGTGACAGCAGACTTTCATGAATCCCTCTGCTCTTTTGCTAAGGCGCCGGAGTTAAGCAGAAAGCCCTGCCAGTCAGAAATAACCAGGGACCTCTCCATCTTAGATCTGTTGAGCCTTCCTGCTGGCAAACCTGCGAGATGATTGTGTCCGAAGGGAAATACTGTTAGATCAAACATTTCAAACAGTCAAGACTATAGCAGACAATTCAAAAAGTCAGGAGAAGGGTCGGCATCAAAATGGGCATTTGGAAGTTTTTCCAGCCGAGGACTCAAACTGAGAAACTTTAGATCTAGGCTCATTAAAACATGCAATTGTGGTCCTATGTTTTACATGTTAGATTTTCTTAAAACAAACCATTAGTTTGTCAAGAAAACACTTGTTTAGACATCTACTAAAAATTAACTGAAAAATGTGATGTTTTGTTGGTTTTTAGACCCACCAGAGGAAATAAAAGTCTTAATTTTAGTATAGCACTTTCACACACTGCCTTTGACCGCCACTACTCGTGATTGCATGTGTATCTCATGAATGCAAGATTTGCATTTGTGATTGTTTTTGTTCATGTTGAACGAACGCTGTATCCCCCAGCTGCTTTTAAATTGAAGTATTTTTTATGTTGCCACAAAGTTAAAAATATAACAATAATAAAGATGTATTCTGGTTTAAATGCTGTTTGTGTGCCGTCTTCGTTGTTTTATAGCAGGGGCTTCCAACGTCTGTGGGCGTCTATGGGATCATGATTGTGTTATTTGATCCCACTGACACTAATTTGAGCCAAAATGGCCAAATACTGTCGCTTGACATAACTTCAGATGACACCAAATACTTAAATAAGGTTTGTTCAAAGGCATTTATTAGTTTGAGAATGAGAAGGTTGGAAAAACTGTGAAGTTCCCCCAAACTACTGTACCTCTGAAGTATCTCTGTAACCAAATCACACACACTTGTGCTTTTCTGTGTGATCTGCTTTTGATTAATAATTTTTCACTTCCATTCACTGAGCCTCCTCTGAAACTGTTTACAGCCCCCCTGGGGAGGCCTGCCGCCCACTTTGAAAACCTGTTACTCTGATTTTTACAGTTTCACAATGACTAGAAAAATCACATTGTGACAACACTCGGGAGCTGACACAATTTATCACCAAATCCCAAATCCCATTAACAAAATAAAATGAACTGGTGACACCATCACCAGAGATATTTTCTGAAAGGTTTTTCTCTGTTTGCTCAACACAATTATCAAACATATGCAGCTGAAAGAAGGTTCATGCTACCTAGAGATAAAACAAGTATGAGCAGAAAACGTACAGTGCTAGAAATCTACAGCTAAGTTCTAGATTTTGGTAAAACAGCTTCTTCAGATATTTAAGGGAACATAATTAAACGGTGCATAGAAAAAAAAACCAGAAACCAGAAATGAAATGTATTTTAATATCACGTTTAACCAAAAATTTAAATTTAGTCATTATCTACTCACTCATTTCAATTGAAGGTCAGTGTTGCAGAATTTCCCAAACAATTGAAGTGAATGGTGACCAGTTCAAATGTAAAAAAAAAAAAATAAATGTGCAGGCAGCGTTTTTGTATATTTGATCCTTTTTCTTAATTCAAGTTGTTCTACATGTTTTTTTTTTAATTAATTAATTTATAATTATTAAATGTATCTGTGAAGGTTTACTCTTTCAGTGCCCTGATGTCATTTTGGATCTTACATATACAAATATACATATGTATAAAATACAGTAAGAATATCAGGTGATATGGTGATATTGGATTTTTTTTTTTTCTCCAGACCTGCATTATGCTATATAAACACTGTATCGTCAGAATCTGATTCAGAATCAGAATCAGAAATACTTCATTGATCCCATCTTTATTGGGGAAATTGTTGATTTTACAGGTGCTCCTGTTCAAAAATATAAATCTCCATAAGAATAGAGAATTATAAGAACAGAAATAAGTACATAAAAATATATACATTCTACTATAATACATAAAAGATATAACAATAATAACAAATATGTACAATAAGAAATGTGAAAAGGTGCATGCCATTTATCCACAACATATAACAGCAATATAAAATTAAAAAACTGCAATATTTAGAAAATTTAAGATGATTAGAAATATGAGAATGGATGTAAGAATTATGTACAACAATGTGCATCGAGCTATGATCATATATAACGGTGTAATAACAGTTTTGTTTATTGTGAGTTATTGCACAAGTTATTGTAAATTCAAGTCATTGTATGACAGTCAGTGGTGCACAGTTTAAAGGGATAGTTTATGCAAAAACAAAAATTCAGTCAGTATCTACTCATCCTCATGCCAGTTGAAGGCTGGGTTTAGTTTTTTAGTTCTCAAAACACTGCTGGAGCTTCACAGGAAAACAACACTGCAGAGTCTCTCAAACAACTGAAATGAATGGTGACAAGTTGTCAAATGGATAAGACAACCAAACAAAAACCCCACCCATAAAATACCTCCACACTGCTTGACTGGTGTAATCCATGTCTCCTAAAGCCCCGACGTGCCAAGTTAACTTTAAAGATGTCAACCATGTTTTTAGTCTAAATCCTCACTGTCGATCCTTAGCTTGGGGCCACGTTCACATGCACAGTGTCTGAATTGGATGTGGATGGTGTGCCTGCGTGTGAACAGCACATCATTGGATTACACCAGAGGAGCAGTATGGAGACATTTAATGTTTTTTGTTTGTTGCTTTTTTTACATTTGAAAATTGGTCACCATTCACTTCAGCTGTTTGGGGGATTCTGCAATGCTATTTTCCTGTGAAGCTCCAGAAGTGTTTTGTGGACTGAGAAACTAAACCTGACCTTCAATCAGCATGAGGGAGAGTAGATAACAGCTGAATTTTAATTTTTGAGTTAACTATCCCTTTAATTAAAAAAAAGCACCAGTATAAGCATTGGCTTTCAAAGCCTGGGTGCTGGATTTTTAGGGGCAATGCCAATACTAATATTTAGGAGTAAAAAAAAAAGATCTGATTTTGATTCTATTGGCGAAAATAAAGTTAAGTAAGCTCCCAGTTTAACACTTTAAACAGTGGGGGATTTAAATAATAACAGACATGTAAAAAAAAAAGATTTGAATATGTTGTAGTAGGAGGAGTATCCAGCAGCATCTCCCCTCCGTCCCCTCCCTCTGTGTCCAGCAGGAAGTTTCAGCTCTGCTCTTCAGAGTTTGGAGAGACTCGGCGGGCGGTAGAACCCGCGACCAGCCGGTGGATATGACCCGAACGGCGGATGGCTGGACCGTTTCCTCCCGCTCTTAAGTTTTATCGGAGTAAAATGCCAGAAGACTCAACATGCTCACACGGGAAACATTATTGTGCACCAACTGCTGAGTTGTGTGTATGATCATCGTAAAAAAAAAAGGCATCATGGCAAACGTTAAAGTTGCCATTCGAGTCCGTCCTCCCAACGCAAGGTGAGTTTTAATGTCAGCTAGCGTTACTTGTCTTTGCTAGCTAACGTAACGCTAATTTAACGACTTAATAATGTTAGTAGAGTTAGCGTAACTTTATCGCAGTTGCCTCCGTGCCCACTGTTGTTGCCAGCCATGGTAATTTGACTGGCTGCGTCCAAAACATGACGCTTCTCATGTTGCCTTTTGTTTTAACACGTTATTGTTCATTTTGCTTCAAGACGAGTCATAACAGTAACGAACTTTAAGCTAGTTAGCTGGTTAGCTAACGTTAGCTACTTAAAGTCTGTGCAGTGGTGCACATGGTGAATAATGACAACTGTGGCTGTCAGTAGTGTTGTCTGACTAAGCATCTTGTGTGCACTCAGTGTGTGGTGCTGAGTAATGTCTAAAGAACTGGAGCTAGGTTGGATTTAAAGTATTTAACTTCAGCCAATTATACCATTAAGCTAATGGGGTATAATTATAAATCAATTTTGATGTATTCAAAACACTTGTGCTGATGTATGACTGCATCAATCAGGATTAATCAGTAGTAGGTTAAGGCAAAATTCACCACTTTTCATGTGGATGTCCACTCAGTGCTGATGGTTAATTAAGTTAATTGAAGTAATTAATTTCTGTTTGTGCTTTACTGACAGAAAGCAGAGTTCTGCTGCAAAATGTGTTGTTTTTCCTGCATCCAGTGATGTCACAGTGATGTAGCCGGTGTTGAGGAAGAACTACAGGCTATATGCGATATTAGAGGAAGTGATAACTTTCACATCAGTATTCTCAGTTTAATTTAAAAAGTTTCAAATGATGGGGAATGAATGAATGAATGATAGTATGGTTTCTGAGGGATCTATTCCCAAACAACGAAATTTTCTTAGGTCTGTAGAATATGATTTGTAGGCCAGGACATCACTGTAGCATCACAATATCTAATTTATAATGGTGTTTCAGTATTAAATAGTCTACAAATGCTTGACCTATGTTATATATTTTGTTGAGTTGTGTGCTTGTCCTACAAACCCAGAGAAATCTGTAATTTTTTCAAGGTAACAGTGTTTCCTGTTAGCTGCTAGTTGCTGTAGCCTAACTCACTTAAAACTTTAGTATATTACCTCATTCATGATCATGATCACTGTCTGAGTCCCATTATATAGCTTGGCATCAGCCAACATGGTTGTTTAACAACTTGAAAACAACTCCTATGATGCCATGCTACTTCACAATATCACCAAACTACATCTCTTGAGATTGCAGAACTTCCATGTTGTGTATTTAACAAATATTGTGCCTCCTGCGCTTTGAAAATTGCAGAAGACTGTATTGTAATTTTGCTAAAATTTTGATGAAATGTTCAGCCGTACTACAGGCTATTTCAGCTTAAATTTCTAGTCTCCATCTTTGGGTAGCAAGGGGGTGTACTATGAGCATTTTTGTCACTTTACACCAGGTTTTGGCTAATGAAGTAATAGCCATAGGCTAGGGTGGTGATACATGGCAACATGATTGGGCCATCAGAAATTTGCACGCAATGGACATGTGGGCACTGCTGGCACAACTCAACGAGCAGGATAACTCAAGTTTTCTTGGTCAATATAGCACACACTGAAGAATTTATTGCTTAAATGGACTTCATTTACCATCAGCATTGACTGGACATCCATATGAAAAGTAGGGAATTTTTACTTAACTGTTTTTTAAATAGTCAAGTAATCCTTTACAGCAGGGTTCCCATTAAGGGGGGGTGTGTACACCCCTTGGTGTATGCAACCTGGCTCTATGAGGTGCACAAGAGGGAAAATACAATGGTGTATTTTTGATATGCTTTTTATTACTATTTGGTTACTGGACCGACTCACTCATCTGTCTCTCTCTGTGACTTCAATCAGTGGGCGAGTCAACTGCGTCTGTTTGCGAGCCCATACACTTGTCATTCTTTGTTCTTTATGTGGCAGATGGTGTGTGACTTTATTGCATTTTAATTTAAATGATTGAAATATCTTTAATAGCATCTGAATATGCTGCCTTCACCATGGTGACAGCTATAAATAAGCTATGTTGCTTTGTTTTTGAAGGTGGAAGGTGTGAGAGTGTAGGTTTGTACAGTTGCTTGGACAAAACAAGCCATTTGAAACTGTCACAGTGGGCTCTGGAGAATTAGGCAAAATGTTAATAATGATAAATGTTAGCTGTGATGGACAGATCATCTTACTCCTCATTTTCTGACAATATCATATACAATATATTCTCTATCAGTCGTTCTAGCTCTTCATTGAAACTGTATAATGTCATTGAAACTGTATAATGTTTACAGTCATGTTCAACCTGAGACATGTTTTTTAATAGCTGCACCTGTGCATCAAATGCAAATACTCCAGATGAAATTTACATCTTTTAAACAGTTTTCATCCAGAATTCGACCTGGCATTGGTATCTTTGTTTTGCTATGCAGAAAAAGTTTGTAGTGACTAGCCAACTGGTGTAACAGCAGAGTATAAAAGGTTGATTTCATAACATGAAACAACAAAGGAAAGAAAATTATGTTAACTAAAGTTGTTTGGGCCTTGCATGTACAGTATGTGTTAGTGAAAAGTATTCCCTTCATTAAGGGAGAGGCATTTGTGGAAAAAAAACTTTTTTCTGCTGTTTTACAGTGCTGTGAAATCTGCTGTTTAAGTAGCATAGTAGCACAGGGGGGTTGTAAAGTTGCTCTGCTCCACTGGAGCTCTCCTTTACATTAACAGGCAAATTACTACAACATGTTGAATAACAGGTCTTCAGGGTGCAGGGATATATACTACATGTAAGTCCTATAGAAGTACATTGATTAAATAGATCTTCAACAGGATGTTTTGCAGGGCTGCTTAATGTGAGGGCCACTACAGTACCATAACAAAGCATTATTCAGGCTATGAGGGGCTGGACAATGATTCTTTCAACCTGTCTTCCTGGTGTTTTGCATGACAAAAGAGTTTCTTATACATAATGTTCACTGTCATGCAAATCTGTGCTTCCTGATTTCTGGTTCTGTCAGTCTTACTGTCATCTGCTCATTTGCATTTCTTTTTGAACGAGGGATGTATTTCCTTACTTATATATTTGAGTTAGTGCCTGCTGTGTGACAGAGATAACATTAATACCAGCCTGGTCAGCTGCATTCCTCATTCGGCCAGGCATAGACGTGTGTTACTCTTTGTTTTAGTTGGCCAATGAGATTCAAGCAGCCTCTCACATGTGCAGAAAACATGTCAGCCCAGTTGTGAAATTACTCGTCTTAGGTTTGTATCAAAACACATTTTTTATGAGGTTTACTATTTTCCAACCCCCAACCTCCTCTCCTCCATGCTAGTTTGAGCCTGAGATTGAAGGTTGGTGGTTTTGGGTTGGGCCACTGCTGGGGTTGGCAAAATGAGTCCCGCGTGGTGAAGCACAGGGAGAGCTGACGATTACAACAGCCTCCCCGTCAGCCCCCTAACCCACCACAGAGACGGAGCGCTCACACTACAGGCAGGCTTCGCCATCATTATCGCTCCTGGAGATCGAAATTCTCTGTGCTCCATGTTGTGATTGCCTCCAGTTTCGCATGTGTTGCATCAGATGTGCTGGGTCCAGCTGCTGAAGCTCACATAGCCGAGTTGACCTTGTTTTACACACAAGCGGGGAAGACTCACACTGGTCCGCTTTATGCACACACACAACACTTGTGCACGCTCTCAGTCCAAACCGCCTCATCAGAGGAAGTCTCTGGAGTTGCTGAGGCTCTGCTTTCATTTGAATCTGAAACTAGTGACGATTTCATGGATCACACACACACACACACACACACACACACACACACACACACACACACACACACACACACACACACACACACACAGATTCATTGTACTAACTGTCATGTGATGGCCTCAAGTCAAGTGGAACTGGCCTAAATTTATCTGGACACCCTCTCAATTATATCTGCATCAGCAAAAAGAGGATTTTTAAACCTATTTAAATCCGTCCGTTGGGTGTTGAATTCAAAGTGAAACCTTTGTTAAACCTCTGTCCGGTTTTCATTTGGAGGGGGAGACACTGATCAATACTGATAGCGTCTGTTACAGTAGATCTCTTCTGCTCTATTGAAAGCATGTGTTAACGGTTCTTCTGATCTGAACTCTCACTTCCATATTAAAGAAGTGGATGTAGCCACAGAGACGTCACTCCGTTGGTCTTGTTTTGAAGCCTTGAGTTTGGCATTTTGCCGTTGCCATCTTGGTTTTTTGGAGCCTGATGTGACCATATTTTTATGAGAGGGCGGAGGCGCGAGGGGAGTACAGTTAGCAAGGTGCAGTTATAATTCAGGTTAAATGAGAAATCTGTTATATATTTTTATTTCCAGGCTGGGTTAACTGTTTTTGTTTGCCCATTTTACATTAATTGGAGTTCAAAATCATGCTGAATGTTAGTTGAATGAGCGTGAGTTTCTGTTTCTGAGTCGTAAGAAATATAATCTTTCCAAAGGAGTAAATATGTGTGTAATGATCAAATTGAGCAATATGTTAATGGCGTCTGAATGGTTGGGCGATGTCTAAAGAATTGGGATATGATGATGTCCACAGTGAAATATCACGATGGGTGATGACATAATTGTTTGTCAGGGGATGGGAGGCTGTACAAAAGTGCTTAGAAAACAGTAGTGTAAATTACAACAGCCTAAGGCATACCCTGCATCATTGTCCATTTTACTCTAAATGGGATCATAATTGACAAAATGAACATCATGCTGTATTGAAGAAGACTTGAAACCAGTGATTAAGACCATGAACTCAGCAGGCAAGTGTTTACTGAGGTCCTAAATCAAGTGAGAAATGGGGTCATTTTCTCATAAACGTCTGCACAGTTTGACTTATTTTTGCTGCCAATGGAGTTGACCCCTGCTGGCCATTAGAGAGAATGCAGGTCTAAGGCACTTCCACATTAGCCTCCTTTAATTTTTTTTTTAGTCGATGCTCACTTTTCATAAACATTCATCATATTTCTTTACACCTCTTTCCACTTGACTGAAGGAGTCGTTCTCTTCTTGCTCACAGGGAGAGTGCGGATGGAGGAAGGCTCGCAGTACAGATGGAGGAAAAGTTTGTGAGGATCCGAAATGTAAAGGTGAGTATTTTTTATCCTTTATTGAGTGTATTTTTTTTTTTTTTTTGTTAGTAGTACTGCATGATTTGAGTAGCGTGTAGATGATATCTGTTACAACAGGATGTTTACAGTCTTGGCTCAGCCTTTTCCCGCTTGATGTCACAGTTGTTTATTATATGTGTTGGGCTCTCTCTCTCACACACACACACACACACACAGTTTGGGAGAGCCTTCCTGTCAAACATGAGCAGTCTGACACTCTGCACACCAGTACAAACAGCTGCAAAACTACAGCATAATTCAGGTACTCCAATAGACTGAAAAGTGACAGAAAATGCGAAATAGAGTTGCAACGATTAATCAATGAATCAATTTATCATTAATCAATTAGCTGTCAACTATTAAATTAGTCACCAACTATTATGATAATCCAGAAGTGGTTTTTTTGTAAGGTTTTAAAGAAAAAAAGTCAACATTCTCTGATTTCAGCTTATTAAATGTGCATCTTTTCTGATTTATTTACTCCTCTATGACAGTAAACTGAATATTTTTGGGTTGTGGACAAAACAAGACATTTGAAGACACAATCTTGGCATTTGGGAAACACTGACTGACATTTTCTAACAATTTCTGACATTTTATAGAGCAAAAAACTAATCGAATATTTGAGACACTCATATAACTACCCAAACATAAAACAACGTATAATAGCTTCACAGTTAAATTAGGTGTTTCAACAGGAAATCTGGCTCTAGGCCTTAATAATAATAGTCCTATTTGCAAGACTAGATGAGTGTGCAGTGTTGTTTTATATTGTATGTTGACTGAAAGGGGTAATTTTTGGTTTGCGTTTTGTTTAAGGTATTAGTTTAGGTTTTTAAAAAGGTTCTGTGCATGTGGAAATTATTATGTGAGCTGCACAGTCTTGTAAGCTAATACTTTCGCTAAGTTACCAACCTGCTGTGCCAGATGACTGAATAGACTTGTCTGATTAGTTGAGCTGCATTGCTTGCGGACAGCCTGGTGCTTTTCATTGTGAGTGTTTGCATTAGCTGATATAGAGATAGTAAATCTTTTTGTACTAGAGGTCTAACTTTGAGCCTTGAAGCCTTGAGAGTCATATGTCAAAATGTCCACATCCTTTGTTTACAAGTGATGCATGCAAAAAGATAAAAGTTCACCCAGAACTTATCTCAAAACTCACATTTAGCTACAACATAGTCACACACATGTGAAGATCTTCGCTGATCAAATTGGTTGTTACAGGATCGCCCCATTTGTTTACATTTGGCTTTGTAAATGCTGACGTATAGAGAGGAGTTGGGTGGGGGCGGAGAGAATCTGTTACAAATGATGTGACACAGAGAAACCACATATGGCTTCCCTCTGCCATGGAAAAGGATCAAGACTCCAAGGCTCTTGCGGGGCTCATGGGAATAATTATTTATGGAAAGTGGGACAGTTGTGAAGAATCTGAGACATAATGAAAAAAAAGGGTGGGTTTTAAAGCACAATAAACATGAGACTAAATAACAAACATCAAGTAATACGAGCTGTAAAGACCTACTGAACTTAATTAAAAAGAGTAAAACAAGAAAAGATAAAACAAGATTCAGAGTGTTTTACAACCAGTCAGTTTTCCTTAACTTGAGTAGTTGTAAATCATGAGGATGGAACTCTGTTGGCCAGGAGAGTCGCTTGTAGCAGTTGTTGCTATTGGCTAATCCTGTACAATACAGGACCATTGTTAAATTTCCTAAAAGTGCAGAGGGGTTAAACAGTCAGGCTTTCAGACAAGCCAATTGCTGTGAACAAATTTGATACCCAGAGCTTAGTGTTATCTGCAGTCAGAGTGAGGACAGGCTTTTCTACACAGATGTTCGAGTGGATTGATCATTTGGATAATTATTTTGATAATTGACTACTCTGTTTGAAGTACAACAGTGACTTTAAGGACCCTTTTCCCAGCCCTCTCCATGGCATGAATCTAACGCTAAAGTGTCCTTGAGCAAGACATTTAACCCTCATCAGCTCCAACAATGACGTTTTTGCAACTGAACCCTCGCTCACCAGATTTAAACAGGATATCCTGACATCACCTCAAAAGTTTTCCAGTTCAATTACAATGGAGTCTGATAGTAAAACAAAACCTCATATGTCAAAAATAAATTTGAAGTAATGTTTCAACCAGTGCTCGTAACTTGTGTCTACACCTGAAGAGATTTACATCCCTGTATGAAAAAATGCTGGGTTAAAAGTTATGAATCAAAGACAGCAGCATCTGAGAGAACAATATGGTTCTTCTGGTCGAATGCAGTCATTTAGAAGAAATATTTAGAAGCTGTACTGTCCTCCTGTGCAGCTGTTGTGCCTGGACAGGCCCAAATGCTGCTGTGCTGTTTTTCCTCAGTGCAGGATTCACAGTAAGCAGAAAGGTGTTTAGTGTTAATTCAGTGAGGCGACTAAAGAACTGGAGGAGGAGTGAATGTGTTGCTAATGAATGGAAACGGCTTGCTTGCAATTCTGCACCATAGCAGTCTCATAAACAAAAGCTATTCTGTAGTACCTGGCTTTTATCACTAGGATTTTATGTAGCTCTTACTACTGTTTACTCATCTTTTAATGTTATTACATGTAAGCACATGTTGTCTTTATATTTTGAATTTCAGTTTGCATTGTCTGTATTAGCTTTTTTAAATTATACTGTATTTCTTGTCTCATTCTAATATGATGTTGGTTCATAGCAAATTAAAAAGGGGGAGCATGAAGAATCAGCCTAATGTGCTTCTGTTTTCCTCCCTGAAGCTGGATGGACGTACAGATGGTGCTGTGGATTCGAGAGAGAAGCTTCTGGAGTTTTGTTTTGACTACTGCTACTGGTCGGTGGATCCTGCAGACCCTCACTATGCCTCGCAGGAGGAGGTAATGACCGAACTCCCTAACTGACTGTGTTTACATGAACTGGAATACCCTGCAGTTGACCTTCCTCTAAATAAGGCAGTATTCCAGTGATAGGATTTTAACATGGCTCGGTGACTGAAATATTACAATATTCACATAATTTTCCCGTTTACATGCTATGGGCCACAGCCTGAATAATGACTGAGAGGCCCTCCACTGTACGTTACAACATCAGAGTTTATATCCAATATTCAGCCTCGAACCCACTTTTTTCTGATGTTGTTCCTGTGGTTCATGCTTGTGGTTATCGCAGTGGAAATATGGCAATATAAACACTGCTTTGACTGATTCTCTTACAGATAAATACAAGAGTAGATTCTGACAGAAGAGGAGTTCTTGTGGGAGTAAAAAAAAAAAAAATCACCACAATTCCGTTTAAATGCCAGTTTCTGGATCTGAGTGTTAAATATTGGCAGTCTGTATAAAAGAAAGATTAGTCATTGGTTTATGTCCTCAAAGTATCTACTTTGACATGCAGCCATTTGTGCAGTACTACCTAAAGGTTTTTCTTGGTTTCATGCTATGATATATAGTAAGTAAGTAAGATTTTATTTATATAGCACATTTTAAAACAATGTTACAAGGGGCTGCACAGGATACAGATACAAAGAAATAAGCAAACACAGCTATATACAGACAAATGAATTACAGGCCCTTTACAGGGAAGGCAAGTCAGTAGAAATGGGTTTTGAGAAGTTTTTTAAAGCCATTTACAGACTCACCTGATCTAATAGAGGGTGGAAGGAAGTTTGAGCTGCCCAAACAGCAAAAAGCACAATCATCCCTGGATTTGCGGAGTGAGCGGGGTATAAAGAAGAGATTCGGAACGGATGATCTGAGTGGCCTAGTGCAGTGATTCCCAAACAGTTTGTTGGGACACACTGGTGTGTTGTGGGATTTTACATTTTTATTGCAATATACGACTATACAAAAAGTTAATGACGTATTTTTGATTTAGTATATTGGTTGTTATTTCCCAACACAGAAGCAAATTCTGTACCCTAAAGAAAATCTCATTTTTAGCTGTTTGTGCAATTGCCAGATTGTGGGAATTATTGGAATCTGATACTTCAAAAACCCTGATTGATTAATGCCTTTATTTACACCTGCACTCTGGGAGCTCTGTCTCAGATTGGAGTACTAGTTGTTTCTGATTGGTTAAGTTGATTATAAAAGCTATATGAATACAGGTGTCCCTTGAGAGATTGGCTTGCCCTTTGGTGCAGCTAAAGTTTGAAATCCACTGTCCTGGAGGTGGAATAGAGATTCAAATATTTGGAAATGTATGAAGAGGCGAGACCATGTAGGGCTTTGTAATGTGATACATAGTATTCGAAATCTAATCTATACACCCTATAGGCCTACGCCCTCTTGTGGGTAGAATCCAAGTGCGTGGCAGTCCAGACTTGGGCCACAAGTTGAGACAGGGCAAACAAACTCAAACAAGAGGGGTGTGCGTGTTGTTTTCTATGTTTTTACACAGATGGCCACTCTGGGGATGTGATATCAGCTCCATCTGCTACCCAGAAGTCTCTTTGCCTCAGACATGGCACAACTAGAGTCAGCTCGCTTTTCATGTCCAGGCTTTGATTGGCTGATTAGATATCTTTGTGCTGCTTTGATTGGAGGGTGTTGCTGGAACCTGAGACGGGCTCCAGATCAAGAGGAAGTGGTGCGTCACTACAGGAAATCTGTCCAAAAACTATTCCTATAGAGAGTTCTTTTTTTTAGATTAGTTGTCTTGTCGTTAATTTGTATTTCCATTCAGTTTTCATTGTTCTGCACAATTGTTGCAGCCTTAGTTTTACAGCTAAATCTTCTATCCTTTTTCCATGGACGTTCTCTCCTCTGCCACTCCCTCACTGCCTGTCTCTCCTCTTGTCAGAGCTGCCTTTGTGTGTTTTTTTTTGAGAAAGACAGGGCTGTGATGACGGCCTACACACTGCACAGAGATACAGACAACACAACACTTCTTCCTCTCTCCTTTTTAGCCCCCTCTAACTCTGGCTCTGGTTGCCGCTGTCCTCAGCAGAATTGTGTCCAGTCACAGTGGCCTTGTTGCCACAAGACATTCCTCTGTGACTGACCCGTGGTGGGCGAAAGGACACCAATGAAGGACAGAGCCTGTGGATTTAAATCTGACCTCCTTTCCTGCTCCAGAACCCAAAGAATTGCCTCTTTCACAAAGAATCTTGGAGATGACAACGTCAGCCGTTTGCTAATCGCATCACAGTTGAAAATATTTGAATTGGACATTTCTCTGGTGGATCCAAAGACACAGTGCTTGACGTAAAAAGCAGAAAATACTGTGTTTGTGTCAGGGCTGCTCCTTCAAAGTCCAATCATCAGTCAGAGACCCCTCAGTTGACTGAGTCAGGCAGTGGTGTTTTTTTGTCGGTGTGCATTACAATAACAGAAGAAGATGGACAGAAGCTTACAAAAAATGCACAGGGATAACATTTCAAAGAGAAATTATAATTTATTTATTGTTTTTATTCTAGATGGTGCACAAATCAATGTTGCAACGTGCTGAAGGTTAACTGATGAGAGAGGATTAAATGAGTGGGTAAACAAGTTTAGGTTTAGGTTAGGTTAGGTTTTTAGCTGCGTCATGGTACTTTGGAAACAAACAAGTCTCAAAATCACCTTAAACAACAAAACTAACTGCAATGGCAGCGGGGGCTGGAGACTTCCCTCCAGATTTTCAAATGACTTTTCCCTTGCTGTTGATAAATTCTCAAACTGGCCATTGTGACATTATATTGGAAACATACACGACTAAACAGTGCTAAGATGTATTGACATTTAGATGGACTAACTTATGTCTAACAACAAAAACTGTTGTGTAAGTTAGTTTCTTCTATCAGAAGCTCAAACAGAGGCATAGTGTCAACTTGCATGTACATACGTGTGAGACCAAATATACAAATTATTGGAAAACATGATAGTTTATTCTGTATGCCTTCATACTTGACATACATTAAATAAAACTGAGATGGCCACAGTTTTAACAGTCCTATTACTTCCCCTGACTGTGTGGAATTCTAATGTTTCTCCCTCACAGATGATGAAGAAAGGTATTAAAACGCAAGTATTCCTGGTAAAACTTATGCATGTAGGCTGATATTGGAGTTTAGTGTGGCGCTGAACTGGTAAAAAACAAAAAAACAAAAATGTTGAATCTTCATGTTGAACAGCCAAATCTGATTCTATTGACAAAGCCTTAGTTAGTGTTGTAGGGCAGCAAGCCAGATTAATGGATCAACAGTGGCAGGTGGACTCTATAATTCAAGAGCCGCTCTTAACTATTTTGCCAGACACATTGCTTTTTGGAACACTGAGGAGCCTGTCCAAGTGGACATTTGAATAGGCAGATTTGTTCTCCACAACCAAAATTTGACAATAATGTTGGGACTTGAAGTTAATTTCCCACACTTCTGAGTTGCCTCATTTCACTTAGCTGCATTGCATTAAGGTAATGGCTCTCGAGTGAGTGTTATGTATTCAGTTTCTCTCTTATCTGGTATCTGTCCGTATGTATTTTTAACACATTAATGAGTCGATGCTGTTTTTGCCAGCACAGGATTTTCTCATGGTTTCTGCATTTAAAATATACTGTACCATGCTGTTCTTTTTTAAGAGCAGGAAGAGAGGGACTTGCTCTGAATTCGTCTTGCATTGTAGTCCCCATGAGACTGAGACAATCTGAGCCTGTGGTGGGATAAGACAAAGGGGAAAAAAATGGATCTTAACTCCTGCTTTTCCAGCTCAGTACTACCCCACCACACCCAGGGCCCCTCAGAGATTGGCCGCCTAGCCCCCGTGCCTCCATTCCCACTCCTGCACTGTGCCGTTGACTGCACATGGCCACGCATCACTGATGGTTTACACCAGATACTCGTGCTGGTTTCCGTCCTCGTAAACTGTTACAACCGAGAGACAAGACAGAACTGTGGTATCTTAAACTACATGTTGGGGTGCAGACGTGGTTGCTTTTCTTGTCGCTGAGGGCTCACCACAATAAAAAGGCTTGTCTTACAGTATGGGTGGCTCAGTTTTTAAGTTGTATCTTGGGGTAAAAAATGCTCCTAGAACAAGGTTGAGCACAGAGGAAGGAGAACAACTCTAGCAGGTGAGAAGTAGGTTTTTGAAAGAGAACCATAACCCATAATGGGAGCCAGCTGTTGAGTTATGCAGGAGAAAACTGAGGCTATTTGTCTAAAATGCTGCCTTTGTTTTGGACCTAGATATTAAGCTAATAAATAGCTTTTTCCACTATTTAATAACACAAACAGCTCAGCTTGTTTATTGCTTCTGACAGTAAGAAACATGGGAGAGGAAAGTGAAAAAGAATCGGGGGGATTGAGTCAGGGAATTGCAAGAGAAACTGATTAGGAGAAAGTGGGAATGTGAATTCCTCTGGTAGAGGAGGAGCAGGAGGAGGGGGAAATGGGCAGGGGGTCCACTGTGCCTCTGTAGCCCCCCAGCTCTTGCCTGCCAAGCTCACAGCTGCCTCACTAAGTGATTTTTCGCAGTTAAATTTCAGGGCAAAGACGTCACTGCTGAGGATTTGTCTGAGAGCACAATGCTGTTTTTTATTGCCAAAAGGAGTCGGCTTGCTGGGGTTTTTCCCTCTCCTCCTCCTCCTCCTCCTCCTCCTCCTCTTCTCTCTGTGCGCCTCTGTCGATGCAGTTTGTGATTCGATTATGCTCGCAGTGTTTCTAGGTCTGTGTGTCAGTGGTGCTGCAGACTGGGGGAAAGAATAGCTTCTCTGTGTATGAGAAGAATCCTCCACACACACGTGAGCATTTTACACCCCCTCACCACAGTCCGGTCCAGCTCGGCCTGGCTTGAATTAACTGCAAACAGGACACCAAATAAACCACATGCTGTCAACAAAGAAATATGAGATCTACGCCATATGGATACAGGCAAAGCACCTGTGATTTATGTACAGACTTACTCCTTTTTGTGAGTGAAGGCAGACGATAAGAGGAGTTGTAACAGAGAAACTAAAAGTGGTTTGA
This sequence comes from Lutjanus erythropterus, assembly GCF_056507025.1. Taxonomy (NCBI): domain Eukaryota; kingdom Metazoa; phylum Chordata; class Actinopteri; order Lutjaniformes; family Lutjanidae; genus Lutjanus; species Lutjanus erythropterus. The sequence goes on from NC_139334.1 coordinate 21,536,305, forward strand.
TAGATGTACTTCTGAAAGGTGCAGGTAAGTTCTCTTAAAAAGACAAGTAGAGGATGATATAACTGTTAACTGACAATCTGGGTGCCAAATTTGGATCTTTTGTTAACTGACAGATCAAGATCCAGTTATCCAGGTAGGAACATTTTCACATAAAGAGCTACTGTAATCACTACTGTGATGTATTCAAACTGCTTCTTTTAATCCAACCACTGTTGTTCCTTAAGAACTTTTGCCACCTCTGATTGGTATTTGTGTTAGATTTTTATCATAATACAGCATGTAGGTGTAGCACATGACTCATCTCTCCACTATCAGATGATTATTTGCTTGCTTTCATGCCTGAAAAGTCCATACCAAGGTTCTAGTTTTTGTTGCACTGTATACATTTGATCCGGTTAGTTTTGGTTTCACATTGCAATCATGCAAGAGCACTAAAGAACTATACTGTACATAACATGCGTTGAAAAGTGTCTGATTTTATGCGAGTTTTTTCCAAGTGACTCTTTATAAAGTTGCCAAACCACATGTCAAACATTTGGCCTTCTCTGTGTAACTGTGGCTCATTTTGTTTTGTTGCGTTGTTTTTCATTTTTCTGTTTCTGGTGATAGCCTGTCAGAACTTCCTGTAACTGGTCCAAAAGCCCACAAATTGTCACACTACAAATGAACCGAACCATGATTCAGTTTGATCTAGACTGAGACCACTGAAACATGGTCTCGGGGGAGGTTTCACTCCTGTATGTTTGGTTTGAATACAACTGGAAAGTCCGAAAGTTTGGACCAAATGCGGCAGACTCTCTGCCCCACTTCAAATATGCACTCAGTCTAATTTTGGCAAATGCAACATCAACAACAAAATTGAGTGGACAGGAAGTCAGACACAGAAAATCTGGTCAATTTTCAAAATAAAAGACCCTGTGCAGACCTGTGATCACAAAAACAGACAAAAAAGAAATGTTTTAACTACATAGCAACATAATCAGGTGGAAAGAACGCTTTGCTGCTGAAATGGTGCTGATGGGACCTGTAGCCAGTGTGGAGAACGGATCAAAACGTGCCATTACGAGTGGAATTGACATGTTAGGAGAATATCTCAAAAACATCAACAGATGTTTCAGAAGAAACTGGTAGAAAGTTAGGCCATGGGTCAGTGTCCTTGCTGCAGATTTCAAGGATGTCTTAACAATTGGGCATTAAAAAAAAAAAAAAACCTGCATAGCTGCACGTAGGTCTATTTCATTGAAATAAATCTGGCATGTGTATCCTGTCATTGTCCATTTTGATGCACATCCAGAAGCAGCAAAATAGGGAAAGGATTTTTGCAGCCTTCAACTGCTCTGTGAGTTGTGCCAACCTCTGACAATGTATAGACAAATGTCAATAACACAAACCCGAGACACAATAGGTAGAAATAGATAGTTTGCTAAGTCTTTTTATAGTCACATCTGATATCATAATCATTACTATATCCATCATGTGTTTTAATATATATATTTTTGGACTAACAGATGGGTGTGGCTGCTCAAATCAGACACTCAAATGACATCAAATAGTGTAAGAACAGTAGTTAAGTTCTTGTTGAACTGTAGTGGCAGTCCAGAGATGGAACCTATACTGTACCACTGTACCTTATGGATATCACACAAGGCTCCCATCAGTCTGAAAGCTGGAGAAGTCATTTCCAGCCTGCAATAAAGAGCGCGACATGCAGCTCCACTCTACAGCGTTGTGCTTTGGGGAGGAGCAGCAAATCCCTAAACTCTCTCCAGATATGGCTTTATTTATTTGTTTTAAGTCTAGCCTTTGCCCTGGTGTCGGTTGCAGCAAGAGTATACACTGAAGAATGGAATGCACTGCCAGAGATCCCCCCGTCATCATTTTTTGCTCATTTTCCTGTCCTCGTTTCTCCTTTTTCCCCACTGTCCTTCATTCCCATGTGTAGGGAGGCCTGAGTAATGAAGAGCAGCCTATCTGCTCAGCCTGCACATCTCTGTCTCTCCCTCCTCCCTCTCTTGCAGCCTCTCCGGCCCTCGATGCTAATTTGACCTACAAATTCTGTCCAAGTGTGACAAACGAGAGCGTTGTTGAACTCTGGCCAAACAGCTTCCTCTCTGTCTCTTCTTGCTGTATGTGATTCTGTCTCTCGGTCTGTGTCCTCCTTCCCTCCCTCACTGTGGTCCACTCTTTACATTTCTCCCTCTTTCACTCTGATTCTCTCACTCAGGAAGTCAGGACAAGGATCTCCAGTGACATTTTTTTTCCTGCGTCCAAACAAAAGCATTTAACTTTTGCTCAGGGCCCAGCTGTTGTGTTTGTATAACCCAGTTGGAAAGCGTGGGACGGGAACCGACTGGGACCCTCACTTCGTCATGCAGCTGTCCAGTCCTGGATGTGGAGAGTTTGAGAGAAAGTTGCATCTCCTTTTGCACTTTCTTTCTTGCTTGCAGTCTCATGTCTTTGCATTGAGCTTGGAGACGTCCTCCCAGTGAAAGCGGTTGTGGAGGGAAAATTCATTTTGGTCCTCTTGGTTGCGTCAAAGCTGGCAAAAGCACTGAGAAGCTGGAGTTTTTAAATGTGGCGAAGTGCTTCACTGTGCTTGTTTGGCCTTTTGCCATCACCCTTGACGACATCTTACACACATCTACACACACATGCACACTACACATAAATACTTCTCCAGGGTTTAGTGTAGAGCAGGCCACATAAAACCAGACCAGAAATTGGCATTTTCCACCAGCCAGTGATTACAGGACTTAACTCATTACAGAGGCATTACACCATTACTTTTTCACTCTTGTCAGCCTGTCTTTATCATTCTGTCTTTTCTTTTTCACAATTGCCAGTCTTTCTTAACATTTCTCACCTAATTCGCTGCCTTTCACCACCTTGGTTCTCTGTTACCAGGCCACCAACTAGGCTGCCTCTTTGGAAAACAAAGTGTTTCCCATGTTTCAAAACTGACGTGAAACAACACACATTTTATCACAGTCTGGATCAGTGGCATGAACCATTTTGTTCCTTGTTTTTCAGGAGACTTCATTTTAATCTGAGAGGTCTGGTCCAACTTACTTAGACACAAATGACATTTCAACTTTCCTTTTGTCATATGTTGCCAAAGTAGGAATTTACAAGATAACATCTCTCCGTGTATGTCATCACTTGACCTAAAAATGGCTGTCATGCATAGGCTATAATGTGGTGGTATTGAGTTAATGCATTAGAGTAACATGCTCTCTTTTTCCGTCTCCTGACTGCATTGCTTGAAATTTGAATCTTTAAAAGCCTGAGCCTGGCATTGCTTTTTGTTTGGAGTCAGAAGCGTTTGCAGATGAGACTGTGCAGGCAGATATCTATGCTAAGGCATCCCTGCATGACTGTATGATAGAAAATGAAATGAAAAGATATTAAAAAATATAGCAGTAGCCTGTGGAATGCAAAAAAGTGGCTTCCCTTTTCCCTGAAGGCTTTTATCTGCAATTTCTCCTTGATTATTGAAATAGTTTGTGCAAAAGGTCACCCAGGAAACGCTCAATGTTCTGCACTCATTGCAGTGTTCTGCCAACATTAATATGACCCCCCACATGCGCTGTCCCTAGCCTAAACAAGATTTCAAATTGAAGCAGTTGTTGATCACTTGCAGTCCTCAGCGGCTGGTTAAGAAAATTGAGAAGTCAGCTTTTTGTTGTATAAGACAGAGCAGTCAAAAAGTAGAATTTCTGCCTCACAGTTGTATTCTTCCACCTACCACTATATTGACCTGTAATTTTAACTTTATGATGTCACAGTGAAGTTGACCTTTGACCTTCTAACACCAGAATTTAATCAGTTCATCTGTGAGTCTTTTTTCAGGGTTTATCAAAAATCTGCAATCACAGAGGTCCTTCAGCATACAGTCATGAAAGTGCACAAAACAAATTAGGCTGACTGGTCCAGTAGTATTTGAGATTAACTGCGGAAAAACTGTAGGTCCAGCGATAACTCACACAGTCACGCCGCTCTCACGCACTCAGAAGCAATTGCATGATCCACGGATACTAACCAAATAGTTTCTGCTGGTGAAATCTGTGGCACTAGCCTTTATGCCAACTCTTCTAACCCCAAAGCGTTGTTTTATTCTTCCTTCCTTGCTCTGTTGTGACCTGATGAATTTGACCTACTTCCTGTACAAGCATGAAATCTATATTCTGCTTTTCCTCTGTCATTGTTAGATTGTTTGTCCATATTTTTTTTCTCAGAGAGGGAAGTAAACTCTAAGGCTTTTGTCCCTGTTGTGGATGCTGTTTCCTCTACACCCGTCAGAGGCACACATATGCACACACACACACACACACATGCACGTGCAGCGGCCTGCTGGTGACAGCCGCCTTCCTGTTAATGGAGGTGTTTAGTCTGTCCCCTGTGTGTTTTGAGGCGACCCGACCAGCCTGCACGCTTAGTATGGCTCTGGCCCAGTCACTTTATCTCCGGGCTGTTTTTTTTTCCTGCTTCATTTGATCCTGGAGTACATTTCCATTCCCACAATGCAACCTGTCCCTTACCTCAAATGCTTTGTTCGGCCAAAAATACCTCCCAGTTCTGCAGGGTGCTGCAAGCTGTGAAAGTAGGTTGTGACGGAACCGGAGCACAATGGCACAAATGACAATCTACTGATTTAATTTGGTGTGACAGCGATGAAAAACAACAGGATTGTTTAAATGCTGCCTCACTTGGCCTGTCTAGACAAACTCATACACACAATTTTAATTCACTCAAAAGGGTTAAAGTGAGTTTATGCTTCCTCTCGTGGTTTTGTTCAGAGGTTATTTAAAGTATTTTTCCAACTTTTTATTAAAAACAACCAGGCAAAATTCAGCAAAAACAGAGAAAACAATAGAAACAGTGTGCAGAGAGGAAAGACAGTCAAGTTCAGTGACAGAGCTCAGAGTTGAAGTGAAGTTCCTGCTCTTTGTGCGAAGCCTGGAGGGACCCTCAGTCTTGTCGTAGCTCCCATAGAGTGAATTTAAGAGGGTCAGCTTTAACAAGGGCTGTATTGATTCTCTGTGTTTGAGGGAGGAGAGGGTGTCTGTGTCCGTTTTTTGAATAGTAGGATGAGGACAAGACAGGGGCGGCGCTGCTTTTTGTCTTCATGTTTAAGCCTCCATTCACCGAAGAGGCAGGGGGCAACGCTTGGTGGTCTGGACTCCAGGGGGACGGCAAACTTTGACGTTTGTTGTCACGTTACTGTTTGTTGGGCAACAGTTATACAAGAAGCTCACAGTTTCAGTTTTATTTTTTAACTTAATATAACATACATTTTTTTTTTACATAACATACAATTTTAAACATATTCCACTTGTTGGCTAAAACTGTTTGATCCCTCTGTCCAGGTTTCCGTTCAGTGTATTGCTTAATTTCTACAACAAATGCTGATTTTTGTTTAGAGCTCCACGATTTATCAAATATTAATCAATTATTAAATTAATCCCCAGTTATTTTTTTTATAATCGATTAATCCATTTGAGTAATGTTTTAAGAAAAAAAGTCAAAATTCCTCTGATTTAAGCTTCTTAAATATGAATATTTCTGGTTTCTTTACTCCTTTATGACAGTTAACTGAATATCTTTGGGTTGTGGGCAAAACAAGACATTTGAGGACGTTATTGTGGGCTTTGGGAAACACTGACCGACAGTTTCCACCATTTTCTGACATTTTATAGACCAAACAATTGGTTAATCGAGAAAGTAATCACCAGATAGTCGCGACTCTAAGTTAGTTATTTAGACTTAGAGCTAAAGCAATTTGCCTATTAATGAATTAGACGATTGACAGAGAATTATTGTTGCTTTAGTCATGTTTTAGTCATTTAACACTCACAAGTGTTAAATGAATTCCTATGCATGGGAATAATGATGTGTTAGATGTGTGTGCCTCAGTGCCTATTGGGTGTTTTATAAGGTCATTGAGTTAGACAGCCGTTGTGGCAGCACTTTTACTAGTAACACGTGGCTGGTGTCTGCACATGGTTGGCCAGGCTACAGAGTAACTTTAAACTGTAAGATGAGAAATGGTGTTCGTACACTACAGGGCTGCAGCTAACACGGTTGTTTTCTTGATTGATTAATCTGAATAGTTCTTTTTTGATAAATTGTTTAGTCTGGAAACATCACAAGTTTCCAGAGCCCAGACTACATTTTCGGATGTCTTGTTATGTCCAAAAGACAAATACATTAAACTTACAATGATATAAAACTGAAACATGACAAATTCTCAAATTTTAAAAGCTGGAACCAGAGCATGTTTAAACAATAACAAGTTGTAGTTTGATGAGGTTGTGAAGTAGCGTGGGATGATGGAGCTTATTGTCTTTAGTGATAAACAGCCAAATGAAAATCTATCTGACATGACTCGGGCAGAAATCGTGTTCATGGGTGAGCCTGTCCTAATCTGAATGCAAAAAAATGTAACTAATACTTTGAATCTCAGTTAAAAACAGGATGACAGCTTTAGTTCAGTTGTCACCCTAAAACTAAAATGAATTATCATTATCCACAATTTTTTCAAGCAAAAAAAGCACAATTTTTTCAAGCAAAAATTGTCCAAAAAAATCACTGGTTTGAGCTTGTAGATTTTGAATATTTCCTGATTTATTTATATGCAGTCTTATATGAATAAACATAATATCTTTAGGCTTTGGACCAGTAACTATTTTAACATATTAACATTTTCAGTTGTCTGTGACATTTTGTCATTTTGTGATGCTGATTAACATTTTAAAGTGTCTATCCTAACCTTGGGTGTTGGTGTATTCACTGGTTTTTGCTTTATCAGTTGGTCACTGTGGTTACATAAGACGTTGGCCTCTGCCATATCAGTGTTGAACATTTCAGTTTTCTCAGAGAAAACTCAAGGCTGTTGAATATTAACACACACAAACATTCACACACTCTTCTAAGAACAACCAGATGACCACTGAATCCTTTCAGGGTGCTTTCACAAGACCCCAGACCTTTGACAAGCGCTTTCAACCACATCCAACCTAAACCTATTCCCACAGTTTTATAAGCCGAGAGTATACACAGGCTTAGGTCCAGGTTCTTGCTTGTCCTGACGGTGGTTGGTATAGTCACACACACTCACACACATGGGAGGTATGTTGAAATGATTCCTGTGTTTGATCCTAGGAGATGGTAGTAGCTTTGAGAGCATTCCTCCTCTCTCCTCTGTGTACTTACCCACCAGTATCTGTGGTCCAGGCCTGAGCCTGGGGGCCATGGGAGGGGACCCCTCGCTGATCTTCAGGTTGTGTTATGGTTCTGGGGGGGGGGGGGGGGGGTGTGCTGCGTCTCAGGTCTGGTCTGGATCATGTTGCTGCCCCCCCTTAAGGCATGTGTTGCCCTTGGACTGAGCTTTCGTATTGCAGATGAGGCCACATGTCCTCAGGAACTGGTTCTGATAAAGTTTCTTTTTGCATATCGGTAATGAACAAAGGAAAAATAACAAAAGAGAAGACTGATCATTTGTCCATTTGCTCTACCTCTAATCAGTAACACATGCACACACAGAAAGTACTAGGGATGCATCAGATCACAAGACTCATGGTTCAAATTGTATCACAGGTTTGAGTCATGGGTCGATCATTTTTTGCATCAATAATTATAATAATAATGATAATACAGTATACTAATACTATACTGTATTATAATATTCTATATTACACATTGTGGATGTCAGTTTCAGTACATTTTGCTTTCGGTAGCTGACAGCTATTAACTGACAACTAACCCAGTTGCAAAGATGCAAAATAACATGAAATACAAGAGCACTATAGTCCAGCGCTCTCTTACTTCAGTGAGCTCTGGCACAGCAGTAGTCTTTTCACAGCAAGTGCCATCCTTTAATGTTTTGTGTGGTAAATATTTTCTCTGTATTTTTGCTGTCGGCTCTGTCTGTCTCCCTCTCTCCTTCAAACACACACACACTGCAGCTTTGAGCATGGCGCTTTGTCCACTTTGTCCCTTCAAATCGTAACAGTGAATTTTGACAGAGTAATAGTCCACTTGTGTAGGTACATATTGTATTATTTAAGCCTGGTCTTGCTGCACTGTGTAGAAAAATAATGGAGTTCACAGTTTCATGATTTAACCTGTTTTGCTGCACTTTCAGCACCGGTCAGCTGAGTGGACAGAGTGAACTGGATGCGGCGCCGTGCGCACAGCCGCTGTGTGTGTGTGTTTGAGAGAGTGGGAGACACACCAGGCATCGTCCAATTTAAGATGGACAAGAAACTGATTTTTAAGAGCTTTGAATAAAGTAGCATAGGGTGTTACTGCACCTAATCTTATTTGTTGTTGAGCTGCGCACAATGGAGAAACAAGACGTACAAATTTGCAAATCTAGGGTTCCATTCTCGACGCTAGTGCAGTGTGTTTGCAAGCAAAATTTGGCGATGTGCATAACTGGTCAAAAACATTCTCTGCAGTAAACCGTTAATCAGTTAACATCACAACTACAGTCCCTGCAAATCTTACACACTGGACCTTTAAGCCTCTCATATAAATATAAGTGGTTGTGATTTGGCCTCATGCTAATAATCTCCAGACTCCGGCTCTCAGATGAAGACACAGAGAGAACGAAAACAAGAGGCCTCAGTTGATTGTTTTGAGTGGGACTCTCCCGGATCCCCCGTCTCACCAAGTGCTGTTAGGCAAGGTTTATTTTCCTGACCCAGTCACTTTCAAAGTCTTTTTGCCTGCACATTTGTTTCTCTCACATACACTTTCTGCAAAGTTGTTTACCCAGAGTATTAGCTGACCTCCCTGCTCCTTACCCAAACACCTCAGCAGGAAGGAACATTACCTCCCCGCCACTGGCCCGCTTCCACAGCATTGTGATAGTGAAACCTTGGTGTAAATCGACACTCATGTAAAAACACAATGCGATTAAGATCAAGGACATCAGCTTACACTGCAAACACATCAGTCCACAAGAGCACCTCCTTTTTTTTAATAAAAACATGCTTCCAAATGTGTTCACTTCCATTGTTTGCATGTATATTTGAACTGATTTTCATCCTGAGTCAGCAGCTTTCTTAATTATCCAGATGTCTGACTCCACCCAGTTATTAATAGACATATTAATCAGTTTTTCTTTGTATGTTTGTGCTCAAGGGTGTGTGTATTAATGTCCCTCAGGTGTTCCAGGACCTGGGTGTGTCGGTGCTGTCCGGAGCCTCTGAGGGCTACAATGTGTGTCTATTTGCGTACGGCCAAACCGGATCTGGAAAGACGTACACCATGATGGGAACACCGGTGAGCAGGACACTGGAATCACTGCATGGCATTAAATACGTTTTACAGGCCTTGACTATTCTCACCAGGCACAATGGAGAAAATACAACTGTTACACAAAATATAAACCCATACCATACCACCCTGCAAATGTGAAAAGCATTTAGTTAAGACTAGGGCTGCACAATTAATCGAATATTAATCTTGATCACAGTTTTGACTTTCTACAATTAAATGAACATGATCGGCTGTGATGCAGATGTTGCATTGTGATGATGTTTAAAATGCATGCTCCTCTCATTAAGGAAGGGCAGATAGAACTTTCAAAATAATGCTAATTCACCCTTGCTCGTTGTTTTTGTGTTTTTTTGTTAGGACTCTATTGGCTTGACCCCTCGGATCTGTCAGGTACATCAGTGGATTGTAAAATTCAGTGTTGTGAGCCCACTCATGATTCAGCCACTTGATTATTTGCTGATTTGTGGTGTGAAGAAAATTGTTTTTCGACTTTCCTGACAGGGTCTCTTCAGGTCTGAAGACACTTTTCCTGATGGGCAAAACTCCAGCAGAGTGGAGATCAGGTACTGTGTTATTGTCCGACTCTCTGTGATTGTCTTTCCATTTTTAAACAGTGCAAGTGGGTCTCTTCCTGAAATTCAAATTAGATGGGTAGTTACAGAACAATCAAGCTGCAGGCAGTACAGTCAAAACAAAAACTGGATTTTCTTGTCTGTGTTGGAGGCAACTTCAGAACAACTTATTGAAGGCGATGTTCATTTCACAAAGCAGATATTAAACTTTCTGGGTTCTTTCTGCTATTCATTCAGAAATAATGTAATCTTTTCATAATTGGTACATTCTAATTTCCATAGCGTAGACTCGGCTTGCCATGGTAGTCCTTTCACCAGTGTTACACAGTGTCTGCTCTGTGCAGCACAGAGGAGCAGGAGCCATGTTTAAAACATATCTTTTAGAGGGAGTCATGATCACTGATCACTGTATTCCAATTTTCTTATTTACGTGTAAGTGTAGGGAACAACTAGCAGATCTTCCCTGGTGGACTAGAGTGAGTCGATGCAGTGATGCAAGTTATTAAACTATACTCACTGTGTAGAATGAAAAAAGACCTTATATGTGGGACAACGTGTGTGAAGTCTGGGACAGTACAAAGAATTCAGGACAGTTGTAGGACACTCACTAAAAAAGTTACCAAACAGTCGTGGAGTGTTGGAAGACATAAAAGTGAGTATGCTGTTGTTCTTTACATCACCATTAAGGCATTAACAGGTGTTAATTTAGCTAATCAGTGTTAGTCTTGACAAGGAGCAAACATTATAACCAGCGTGTACATTAATGTTACTTAATAACTTGTCTGTGGGTGTTTGCTTAAGTTGTTGGGGCCATTGTGGGGGATGTTTGACAGACCTGGCAACTCAAATCATGATAGTAAACCAACCCTCTAAGCATTTGTCTTTTTTGGAAGTAAAGGGAAGATCCGAAAATCTAATGTTAAAAGTAAACACTATGAATATCCTTTCTTGTAAAATGTCTGATGTTATCAGTAACACTGATGTTTATTAACCAGTGGGAACATTTCCTCACTGTGGCATCCCTAGTGTAGACTGTGTTTCTGGGTCGCTTGGTGGGGCCAAACTGTGTCACCATGACTACGACCCGGTTCAAGTACAGCCATTGTCATATGTCACCTCCTTTGTCTCTCTGCACTTTCCAATAAAGGCAAAACATCAGAAAAGTAAACTTGTTTATTTCTGATATGTTGAGGAAAATGCAGAGGATAAACTGGCATAAAACAACTCACACAATATGTAATGTGGCTGAATTTAGTGTGTGTCCTCAACACAGGCTGTTGTCTCATCCGTCTGTCCCCGCAGCTTCCTGGAGATCTATAATGAGCGCGTGCGGGACCTGCTGAGACGAGGAGAGCAGAAGAAAAGAGCCTCCCTGAGAGTCAGAGAACACCCCGAGAAAGGACCCTATGTTCAAGGTGAGTGTTTGGGGCATCTGCACTTTGTCAAGTGACACAAAGACACATGTTGTACTTCTCAGGGTTGAACTCAGGTTAAATTCTTTGCCATTTCAGCTAGAATAGGATACACAAGCTGCTGATTCTCAACTTTTGCGTCTTTGCTGCCCTCCAAAACTAAGTGATGTTTTTTCTGCACATGTGCACAGACACACATTAGGGATGTAACAACATAATAAATATCACAATTGAAAATGTCTCAATAACATACTGGACTGTAATAATATTATGAACTTTCTATCTTGGTATTATTGTACCTTGAGTGTTCAGTTACGTCCCTAACACATACATATACACAAGCCTATATACACATAGACATAAAAAACCTGTGCAGGAAAGGTAGAGAGTTAAGGATTTGTATAAAGACCTATTCTCAAACACAAAGCAAGTAACACAAATGAAATGAATTCTAATTTAAATGCATTATTCAAACATGACCCCGCAGTTTCAGGTCTAATTGCACAAAAATCTTGAGCTCAAAAATCAACAGATCATTTCCGCTTTTTGTCTTTTTCTGTCTGTCTTCACTGATTAAATACTTAACTAGAGGCCTAGAGGCTGCAGATTCTCATTACCCTGCAAGGATAATTTCACCAAGATTAAAATAAGATAGTAAATTTGTGCACAGGAAAAATGCTCTTTTAGATAACCTTGCAGCAACCTTACATCTCAGACATACAGTAGGACTTTGCAGATTTAAAATTTATGCACTCATGATTAGGTGCTTTCACAGGCTACGAGCTCTAAGAAGTCTCCAGTGTAAAATATATACAAACACTCAGCAGTAAAAGAATCTGTCTGAAGCACTTGGCATTTGGAGAGTAAAGATGGGAGTGGATACCAAGGGTAATACACACTCAGACATAATTTTGTCAAATTATGGACTTGGATGTGTAACATGGTCTGCAGTATTTCTGAGTAATGCTGGTGTCTTGTAAGTTTAGTTTACAAGTCGCTGTGGTATTTGGTCAGCGGTGGAATTTTGCTCTGTTGTAAAGTTTTTGATCAGGTCCAGAATTGGCCGTCCTGGCTTCAATCCAGACTCCTCTTTTGGCTTGAGTTTCTTTCTCCCTTTCTCTTCATCTTTTCCTCCTCTTTCTTTCTGTCTCTCATCCGCCCGCCTCTCTGTGTTTAAAGCCACACATCCACTCATTGTCTGTGTCAGGAGAAATCCCAGCTGACCAAAGGAAGTGAAGTCATTTCCTTGTGGTTCCAAGGAGAACACTTCACCACACTAACATACACACAGAGCACATTTAGGACTCACAGATTTTACTCCTCCTCCATCAACACATGTCCATCAGAGTGTGTTTTTTATGGACACTCTTATTTAAATAATTCAAATTGTTTGTATGAGATGTTCATATTTAAAACAAGGAATAAGTGTCTACATGTTAAAGCTCCACATCACTTTGTGGTAATCTGTGCACGCTTGTGTTTAACAGCCTCTTAAAATACATGATTCACACCTGGAAGTAGAGCATTGTTAGAGTTTTTCTGTTGCTACGTAAATCCTGTGGGAAAATATTATGCCTCAGTGTGAGCAAAAATTGATGAGACATGTTTCCTGTTTGTGTCTTTTTGTCGTGTCTATTCCTCTTTCTTTATCCTTCTCTTCCGCCTGAATGTCTTTTTCTTGTTTGCCTCAATGTCATCGGTATAAGTCATTTTCAAAGACTTTACTTTTACCCAATTTATCAGTGTTACCTTATTTCAAGGGCAGACATACAAAACCTTAACCTCATCCACTTCTCCTGTCCCTACTTGCAGCTTTGTGTAGGGAACAACTAGCACTTTGTGTCAGACCTTTCTAGTCATACATCATTCTTGAAAGTTTAGAAACGATATGGTTTTAGAACATAATGAAGAAAGTGTACGGTTGCCATGCGCTGTCATGTCTCGTTGTTGCAGCAGTTTTTTGGTTGATACCATTTATCACACAGCTTGGCACAAAATTAAAAAAATGGTTGAAAATGCCTCTGATATACTGCATTAAGAAACAAAGATCTCGAGGAACATCACAGAAGACTTCATGATATGGTTTGGTATCACAAACTTTACATTTGAAGATTTCTTAAAGAAACACATTTTTGATGATTGGATGGTGAGCACTTCTGTTCTGGCGATTGCTCAGAAACCACCGTATTGTTAATATATCCAGGAAAGCCGTACATCTCCTGAATGTCCCAGGTCTCTAGTTTGTGAAGTTTCACAAGGCTGTGATTGTTCTAGAGGTCACAGTGGGTCAGTTTATACAGTGAAGTCAAGACTACGGGGACTAACATCATTACACATGAATACAATCGGTCTAATTGAATTCACAAGAGTCTCAGCTTTGCAGTCATGCACAATTTATTATAATCCACGACTGTTTAGGGACTGCAGTGTGCAGAAATATTCAAATAGAACAGGCAAACACATTTATACTGCATGTGTTTTTCACAAAACTGCATGGGATTGGTATAGAGAGGGTGCGTCTGTAAAGGGGAAACTCTTTGGTGCCCACAGGACCCATTTTCAGTCAGATATCTTGAGACGAAAGGTCAAGGGATCCCTTTGAAAATGGCCATGTCAGTTTTTCCCTCGCCTAAATTTGGAGTGTTATTTCGAGCCCTTCTAGACATCCTTGCATGTCATAGTTTGTACTAATGGATTCCTTATATCCCAGTACCTTAAAAACCCTGCAACACCTTCCCAAAGAGTAAATTCGGCTGAAGACGTGTAGAGCTGAGGAAGTTAACCTTATAATGTAAACCTATATCTTTCTTCCTCTTTTATCTTCATTCATTGTGTGTTTTTTGGAGGATTGTATAAAATTATATTGTCTCAAATTCCATCAATTGCAAAATGTGCTGCATCAACAACGATCAAATTTACCTGAGTTGCACTCACTCTTACAGGGACTTACTTTCTGCTGTGGGAAGTAGGTCAATTACAACTGTAATGAACATTCTGAGGTTCATATAAAACGAAAATATTCTCTTGTGTATTTGTTCTGTTTTCTCAGCATTTTCCTTCTCTGTGTGCGTCTCTCTAATCAGACCTGTCGCAGCATGTGGTCTCAGACTGCAAGCAGGCCATGGACCTTTTGGAGGAAGGCATCGCCAACCGAATCACTGCAGCAACCCACAACCATGATGCCAGCAGCAGATCCCACGCCATCTTCACCATCCAGTACACACAGGTCATCGTCTCTCTCAGCCCTCAAGCCACTGATCTGTCATTGAGTCAATCTGCTAATGATCCTGGTTACTCTGTTTTTTTCCTCTGTAGGCGATTCTAGAAAATAACCTTCCATCAGAAACTGTCAGCAAGATAAACCTGGTTGACTTGGCTGGGAGGTGAGACTGTTTTTTCTCTCTGTTGTGTTTTTTTTCCCCTCAACATCTTTTGAGTCAAAGTTATTGACAAAACTGCCCCCTAGTGGATCTTTGCTATTGCTTTGATTTTTCCAAATTTTCTATTCTGTATTTTTTATTGGATAATCTGTGTCTCAAATCACTGTAACTGATGCAGAGTTCATGTGTTGTGTTTGTGTTGTGTCTCACAGTGAGCGAGCTGACCCTCACTACTGCAGGGACAGACTGACAGAGGGCTCGAACATCAACAAGTCGCTGGTCACTTTGGGCATCGTCATATCCGCTCTTGGTAAATCTTGCCTGAAAATTCCTGTTTTTCCTTCCACATTTCCTCTATCCCTACAGTATTCCCTTCTGTCTGTAAAACCCTCTCCACAAATCCCTCAACTACCCCTTCTTCGCACTTCCTCCACAGCCCAGAACTCCCAGATGTCCAGCAGCTGTCAGAGTATCAACAGCATGGCGTCTGAGGGTGACGGCAGCATGGTGGGAAGCCACAGCAGCTCCCTGTCCGGAGGAGGAGGAGGAGGTGGGAGAAGGCACTGCTTCATCCCCTACAGAGACTCAGTTCTAACCTGGCTGCTCAAAGACAGCCTGGGAGGTAACTCCAAGACCATCATGATTGCAAGTAAGTGGAACAGATGCCAGTGAAAGGACTGTGCCAGTGATTCTTGCACGTTTTGGTTCATTTGGTTCAACTAAAAATGGCATGGTAATATAACTGAATGTATAGAGTTGGTTGCTGAATATCCGTGCAATCATGAGCTGTTTTTAATCAGTGTTAAACCCTAGAGGCAAACATGGGAAATGAAAATTGATAGTGAAAATAAAAATGGATTTTTTTTAAGTTCTTTTAGAATTGGTACTGATACTGACATAATTTACCATATATTGGACAGATGTCTGAGGCTTTTCTGCTTAATTAGTTTGACTGCTGTTAATATATATTTGTGTGTGTGTGTGTGTGTGTGTGTGAGAGAGAGAGAGAGAGAGAATGTGAGGATTAGCAAGATGCTGATAGGAAGAGCAAGAAAGGAGGTGAAAGACGAATGGATGTATAGAGAAGCACAAACATGCTGCTTTGAGCCTGCGGTCATATATATTCGAAAATGTAGAGTTAAGGTCTTAAAAGTTTTAAATTTCCTTTACAAAGTCATGAATTAACTTATTTTTTTATCGTGCTTTCGTAGGAATGTATAAATACCATAACGTCATAAATAACTTTCAAATACATACGTTTTGGTGTAATTTATGATCACACTGCAGCTTCATCCCTGCTTTCTGCCAGGGCAGATCCTTACATACACACACACATACATGCAAACACAGGCACAATCACACACACATGGAGCGAAGTTGGTGAACAGCAGAGCAGAGACTGCTCAGTGGAGAGATAGTGAATGAAAATAAGTCAAAGTTAAGCCAACTGAAGTAAGTGGTGTAACATTTTGCTAATAAACAGCCAATACTTTATCATCTCACCTGATCAACAAGCATGAACATGGTGGTGTCAGTGTGTCAGTCTGCTCTGTCCGCAGTCTCTCATCCATCTGCTATGATTTATACAAGCTAATGATGAATCCTTAGAAACAAGTTAACAAAAGCTGTTTCTCACTGTTCAGCTTAGTGTGCCATGAATTTTAAACTTCCTCTCGCTGCCAGCTGTACCTGCAGGCAGTGAATCACATCAGAGGAGGACAGAGGACAAGATGAAGATACTAACCGATGTCTGTGTTCTTCGTTCTTTATAAACGTCACTCAGTGTTTTGATGTCAGAAATATGATTTATTTTACTGACGTTTTAGATTTGTCTCCAGTGAGATATTATTGAGTTTACAAAGAGACTTTGCTGCTGTTGTAAATCACTGCTGCTGCTCTAGAACCAACATTTAGTTATATTTAAAATATGCAATTGTAAACCTGTTCTGAATGTTTCTTTTTTTAAATATTGTTTTATTTATTAATGAAAAATAATCTAAAAGTGCTGTTGTCAAAGTGGCAGCAAAATTGAAAATACAAAAGGATTAAGCCCATTCCATGTGAGTATTAAAATGATTTGCTAAATTCAAGTACCTGGTAAATAATTATATTCTAGGACTTAAACTCCATACTGATTTTTAATTATATTTATAATACCAATATGGTTGTGAACTTGGCATTAAATTTCATTCTAAGTCATACTGAAAAGGTCTTAAAAGAGTTTCTTGCAAGCACCTGAACTCACCAATATTGAAGAGTTTTTAAACCAGCTCCTGCTCATCATAGCTGCTGCTGCAGCATCACAACAAGATAATGTGAATTTCCGTCGGTAGCATCCCCTTTATCTCAAGCAAGACTTCAATTTCATCTTTATGCCTCCACACCGGCAGCAACTGTCGCCAGAGCCATTATGTTTTCGGGTTGTCTGTCTGTCCACCAGTCCACCTGTCCCATTCTCATGAACGCAATATGTCAAGACTCAGGAGGAATTTCTTCAAATTTGCCACAAATGTCCCCGAGGATATAAATGATGAAGAGATGACATTCTATTTCCCGAAAGGTCAAAGGTCAACTTCAGAACACAAATACTCTCTATCAGCCCTCTGTACAGTAAAAAATAGTCTATAAGTGTAGACAGCATGTTTCTCACTGGAAAACATACATGTCAATATAGAGATAACGTCTCTTTTGTTAAAAAATACACTTAATACCTTTTTATGACATTCAAAGTCTTTACTTCATACCCATGTATGAAGTAAAGACTGGATGTAAAATGCGACTGGTTGGTGGAAACACAACTATTAGTCAGTAATTCTGTGCTTGTATTTTACTAAGCTTAATGGCTGGAAGGTTGGAAATAAAACTTTAAAAGTAATGCTCATGCGCTGGAAAATAGTTTGCAGTAATATGACCACAGTAAAACCGCCGGTATGGTCCCTCTGGTCTCACTCATGAAAATAAACACACTTATTTCTTGTGATGTAGAAAAGTCCTAATTGCTTCATGTGTGTCTTTGCTTACGTGTGTATTTTGTGTGTGTTTGTGTCGCAGCGGTCTCACCCTCCGCCAGCAGTTATAATGAGACCCTCAGCACCCTGCGCTACGCTGCCCACGCCAGAAACATCGTCAACAAGCCTCGAGTTAATGAGGTCAGTGGCTGTTAAGACAAGATTTGACGTGTGTTCTAAATGTTTTTAGTAGGTTAATGTGTGCTTTGATTTCTGCGCAGGATGCCAACGTTCGGCTGATCAGGGAACTGAGAGAGGAGATTGACAGGCTGAAGAGCATGCTGCTCAGCTTTGAAATGGTATGGTGACCTTTTTATCACTGGAGCATAGCGCGAACACTCCCAGGGATACACCCCGCTGGGTTTACCCTCTTAGTACTGTAAGGCTTTGAATAAAAGGAGGTTCCCACATTACAAGTTTTTGTGGAAAAGACTTAATACAGTACTTTTGTGTCTTTGTGACACTTTTAATCCCCTGGATGGTAAAGACTGAATTGCATTGTGAGGAATTTGACATTTTCCTTTTTTGCGCAGCATATTGACTGATACGTTTTTAACCTCTTGACTGACAGCAGCGTAACCCCAGTCCGTCCCTGAGTGATGAAAGAGATGGAAATCTTTCTGACATCGTGCTACAGAACGAACTAAAGGTAATAAAGGGTTGACACAGATGGTCACATCATGCCAGTCTGCTTTCATATTCAGTTGACATTTTTCATCAGTTTGACACAAACTTCACTGAAAAGAAATGGGGCAACATATAATCAGAAGGCTGCCCACATAAAGCCTCAGTCTACAAAAACTACTCCCTGTGACATCTTTAACCTTATTGACGTATTGATGGGTCCACCATCACAAACGCAGCCAAGCATTATTCAAACTGACAGGTATTGAATTTTAAACTCCACTCAAGTCACAAGGTTTTAGAAAACGATGGCTTGATACCACTTTTTCATGCCCGATACGACAACTTGGAGCATCTGCCAATGCCAATCAGGTACAGCCTTTTTCCCTCTCTTAAACAACCTAAGCTGTTAATAATATATTTGTATGGAGGCACTACTGTTCACGTGACACGTGCTGTTCATCTGTACTACTTCTGATGCATCTGTCATTGTGGGTTGTCCCTCAAAGTTTTTTTAAGCACTTAACATGATAGTTAAGGCTAACTTATTGTAACAATACTGAATACCAGATTGGTGGATCCCTAGTTTTAGACGAAACTAGTTTTGACAAAATGTCATCTGGATTTATTTGTAAATTTGCAAGATATTACTTGAAGTTACATTAGATGTTTTCCAACGTACCCTTTCCTATATAATTTGAGCTTCTTTTCGACATTAATGGTGGGAAATGTAAGGGAATCTTGAATTAATAGGAGTAGTTGGACCTTCTTTCGTCGTCTTCATCCGTGTCTCCTCCTCAGGTGGAGCAGCTGACGAAGGACTGGTCGGAGAGCTGGAGAGACAAGAAGGAGCTGCTGGAGCAGTACAGTGTGGACATCAACAGAGACCGGGCCGGATTCCTCATCAACTCCCTCCAACCACACCTGGTCACTCTGGATACAGATGTTCTCAGCACCGGGGTTGTCTTTTATCACCTCAGGGTAGGATAAACAGTAATGTTGTTAATGAGTTTGAACAATAAATATCTTGTCTTTGTACTGTATTCAATTGAATTTACTAGCATAAGTGTAGAAATTAATATTAATAGTGGTATACAGTGCATGTTAGTTGTCTTGGATGGTATTAGGCTTGTACTTTCAATCTGTCTCTTCATTTCATCCCCAGAGACACGTCACTCATTTGCACACATGCTGTGTACACTAAAAATACACTTTTGCATGAACAACATGATGCAAACTCCCACAAACTGATACTCTCTGCATTTGCTCTACTTTTTCCCAACTCTCAAGTTCCTGATTTGTCATCTGTCTTCACTGAAACCATCTTTTTTTTTTTCCTACTAGCTTCTTCCCCCTCCTCCTCCTCCTACTTTTTTCTCTCTGTTCTGCTAGAAAAACTCTTGAGAAAAGGTGCGTTTCTACTGTCTTTTCTTTTTCGCTCTACCCTCCAACTGTCCTGTCGATCTCCCGTCTGCGCGTGCAAGTGAGTGTGTGTGTGTGTGTGTGTGTGTGCGCGCATCTTCCGCAATGCATAAAAAAGCTCGGCTGGATAAGAGGCTCTTAGTTCTGAGGCTAGGACTCAGGGGAGCTTAAGCTGTCCTGATTCTGACAATGACAAGCATACCCTTAGGCCTGACAATTACACTGTTTCCTGCATGTGAAGAGCTGCGGCCACCTGGGAGCACATGTGGTCTTGACACCATATATTAAAAGCCTTTAATCCCATTAGATAAGACTTCAAAGTAAACAAATGATATTCTTTCTGTCAGCTAAGTGAAAGGACAGTAGTTCTCAGATCATTATGTAGAAATCATTGTAGCTGCTAAAGCTTGTGTTTTAAGGACAGTATCCAGTATGCACAATAATTGTTTTGATGTTTTTGTTTATGTAGATTTTGAATACAGGTACATGATTTTTTTTTCTTATAGGAAGGAGTTACCCGCATTGGACCTCAGGAACAGTTTGAAGAACCACAAATAGGTATTATTTATTCATTTAGTTCCCATGTTTTCTCATGCAGCTGCAAATATTCCTTTTCAAACTGTATAATAAGATTCTTTTTTCAACCTTTGTACAATGCAAGAGTGGAAGTCATCAAAGCAAGAGTAGAACATAGCATCATAAAGTAGAATAAAACATGGAACATGGCAGATAGAAATCTACATAAGATTATAACTTCTCAATGAGAATGCATAGTGAAACATATCCTAAAATCTACTGCTCGCATCTCATTAAATTCTGTATTGAATGCTGAATACATTTAGTAGAACAGTAGCTGCATCAGCACAGCTTTCTGAATCTAAATGTGCAATTGCATTTTTGCATCCTGTTTCTAGTTCTGCAGGGCAGTGCCAGCTGTGAGATTGAAAACCACGGAGGTGTGGTGACGCTCAGACCGCTGCTGGGCTGCATCTGCCTGATCAACGACAGAGAGGTCACTGAGCCCTGCAGACTGGCTCAAGGTCAGTTCCCGTCATCAACAAAACAGTCTGTTCACACTGTCTTGTTCCTACTGCATTTGTTTTACATAAATGTAATATAGATTGGATATTCTATCATGAAAATGAACAGCAAAGAGAAAGTTGTTGCATGTTTTTTTTTTATATATCTG
Organism: Lutjanus erythropterus; assembly: GCF_056507025.1. Taxonomy (NCBI): domain Eukaryota; kingdom Metazoa; phylum Chordata; class Actinopteri; order Lutjaniformes; family Lutjanidae; genus Lutjanus; species Lutjanus erythropterus. Next base: position 21,557,197 of record NC_139334.1, read on the forward strand.
ATTCAGCCTTCATTAGCTACATTTACATCTGATTGAAATCTGTCTTATTACAAAATTCCAACTTAACTGTTAACTTTTTTGGCATGTTCAAACTAGTTCGACCTCCTGTGAAGCGTCAAATCTAGCAAAAATATAATGGAAGAAGAAAAAGTGGTTGCAGGTTGCCACCCACCAGTCAAATCTTTTAAGGTTTCTAACAGAAAGGTGCATCCGATACTGATCAATTTTGTTTTGTTACTGTTATGTTTCTGTCCTTCCTCATTGTTGTTTGTGACATGTCACCCACCCCTGCATGGGGCAGACCTCTGCAGAAAAACATATTAATCCGAACCAGAGAGGTTTGAATAAGCTGTACATGGTTATTGTTTTCTTTTTGATCAAATTATCAAAGCTTTACACAAACCCTCTCAAAATGAAAATTCCTGTGACTGTCTGAGTGGGATAGATCTCTTCCAATTGAGGTGTTTACATGAGGCAGTTTTATTCTGACTGGCCCATTATTCTGATTATTTGTAGAATATTAGGGTCCATGTAAACACTGGCAACTTCTATGACTCTTTCATTTGATCTATGATAAATACAAATACTTATTTTAATATCCTGTTGTGTTGTTTAGAACAGGGGTTTCACAAATTGCCAGTTTTGGCCATTTTTAGCTCTGTTTGATTTAGCAGCACTTGTTTATTATTACTTGTTAGCGTATTACTAACACGTCTTAATAATACAAGTCCCTGGGTTCTGTTCAAATTAGCATATTTATTAGTCACTGCGAGGCAATGACCGTGCTCTGCCACTGACAACCAGTGAATGTAAATTGATTTATTACAATCAGCAGAGTAAATGCCAAACTTAAGACAGAACTGTACGCTGTAATGTAACCAGTATGTACTGCAAAGAAACATAAGGATAGTAGATAGAAAAAAAAAGATATTTATCAAACATGTGAGGAGTTCTGCCAGAAAAGTTGTTAGGCCTGACGTGCATGTCACTAGAATGAGATGAGCTGGCCTGGTCCACCTTAAAAGTCAGTCCACCTTAAGCGAACTTGGGCAGAAGTCGTCTAGCCCCCTTCATCAGCAAGCAAAATATGGGAACTTGGTTTGTGTCTTGAGGAGCTGTAGCATTTATTTGCCAACAAACAAACTGTACACACACTGCACTGCTACGTTCAAAGCTGTAATGTCACTGTTGCTCCTTAAGGAGTTTGGCACTTGTATAACACAGTTTAGTTTAAAAACATCTTAAAAATACATTTAAAAGTATTCCCAGCTGTTTAAACCTAGCAGGCCGCCGGCCTCACAGTACACTGGTGGAAACCCTTCATGTCTTTTTAGCATTGCTGATGCCATCGGAGCAGATGTAAACATTCAGTGATGCATAAAATGAGGCCTGAGTAGCACTTGACACTGAGCATTAAGACCTGTCACTCGATTGCACTGTTCTGGGTATCACATGTAGGTTAATGTACAATTATATACACACGCTCACTTTAAGATGCACAGATGAGTTTTGATAACATAGAGTATATAGGTTAATGAACAGTTACATATGCACGCACACTATAAGATGCACAGATGGATCTTTCCCAAGGTTAAACATATAGACACACACTCGCATCCACACATCAGCACATATACCTATATTCTTCAGCTTCAATCATCATGATGCTGCAGGATGAGCACAACATGTGACGAAGTGTATGTCTTTCTGTCTCCAGGGACGGTGATCACCTTGGGAGGAGCGCATAAGTTCCGCTTCAACCACCCGGCAGAGGCAGCAGTCCTCCGAGAACGCAGACGGGTGGGTGCTGCTCAGCTGAAAATGAAAATGATGCTGTTTGTTTATGATTGCAGTCATGATAGCTTCGATGATGAGCGGATGACTGGGCTGCTGTGGTCGATATACTTTAATGCTACTGGTACACACAATAATTCCTGATCGTTTTCTACAGTTTATCTGCTGTGGTGGTTTATTTTTTATTTCTGGTTATTATTAAAGCTGATCTTTTCTTTGCTTATTCTCAGGCCAGTGAAGGTGGAATGAGCTGCACCTATATTGACCTTTGCCCTTTGACTCCTGATCACAGGTAAATACTGCCTCCAAGAACAATATTTTCTTTTTTTTTTCATATATTTCATGCATGCAAATAGACAATGACCCATGAAAGTCAGTCTCTCCAAAACAACACAGGATGCCATCTCCTTTACCCATACATTCATCAAAGGTATATTCATTTTTCTCCAAGACAGAGCTATCATCCTCCTGCCCTGCAGGAGTCCAGAGTCAATTACAGTTATCTGTTTTGCACTAAGCAATATAGTTCCTTGGATATATGCCAAGTGCACACAGTTTTACTTGGTGAGGCACTTTAACTTCAAATATCTCCGATATAGTCTCAACAATTGTTTTCCAGTGTTCGTGTAATTTTGGACAGTCCCATAAGCAGTGGAACACTGTACCCTTTCCTTCGAATTATGTAATGCAATGTCTGGGATGTCAGGGGACCAACAGATCAGTTTGACTGGGGTAATATAAGTTATCATAACCATTTGTATTTTACTAGTTTCATTCTCATATTAATTCATTGTTCTGGGGCTTTATAACATGCCTTTTCCCAATCAGCTTTTTGTATGTGCTCTTAAAGATCCAGTCTCCATGCCTCTAGCCTGTCACATCCCTCTGTGTACACTGTATGTGGTGTACAAAGAGCTTATTCTGCCAACTCTCAGCATACATATTTGATAACATGTACATGTGTTGTACCAGTGTTCATTCTGAGGAAATGGGGCAATGCTTCATGCGTGTTTTAATTCAGCTGGTGGAGATGGCATGTGTTTCTAATAGCCCCCACCCTCGTGAACAATCCCAGTTAGCTGTTTACAGGACAGGCTCAGCCGTTGCTTGGTTACTGCTGAGACGCAGAGCCGAATTCAACAACAGTAGCTGTTACTTTAAAACTGTCACTACCAAACTGCTAAATTAAAGGCATGACATTGTACCTGAGTGAGGAAAAATTTCTTTTACTTTTTCTGGTTGCCTCTTTGTTTTTTGCCTTTACATTTTCTCAGTCTGTATTGTGTCCTGGATCTGTGTGTTCTGTAGTGTTGAAGAAGTGAAGCTCCAAGAGCAGCTGGAGGCCTGTCTCTCTCCCGGTGAGGAGCCTACCGCTAGGCAGCGTGTGGAGGTGCAGCAGCGTTACGTGGAGAATTTGCGACAGGAGATTCAGGCTCAGCAGAGACGGGCTGAGAGAGAGCTGGAGAGGGAGCAGGCCCACCTACGACAGCAGCACAGTGAGAGTAAGTAGTCTAGTCTAAGTTATTGCTCATGCAGATACTTTCAAACCTTTCAAAATCCAAGCCAGAATTCTAGAGTTTGATAGCAAAATCTGTAACCACATCAAAATTAGTAATAATGAGAATTTTTCTCTTCTATAAATCTTATCCCAACAGTCCAGCAGTGGATATTGCAGGAGAAGCAGCGCCTAACAACTGTAGAGCAAAGAATCACCCAAGAGTCTGGAGTTCAAACAGACCTTACCCCTGCACCCCTCCTGGAGCGACTGACAAGTCAGGTGTCTGAGGATCAGACAGGTCAGACGGTCGATCGTCCGTCCCTGGTGGCGAGGGCGAGGAAAAAGTCCGTGCAGGAAGAGCTACTGAAGCATCATGCCCTTTGCCGTGCCGAGAGCCGCATCCGCCGGAAAAGGTTGCACTATCAGCTGGAGAGGATAGCCCGCAAACGGCATCTGTTGGAAGCTAAGAGGGAATTGCAGAGGCTGGAAAAAGCCCTGCCACCAGGACCAGACAGCCCCGAGTCTCCTGAGTCCCCCTCAAAGCCCAGAGGAAGGCCGTTTGTTTCTCGTAGGCACTCGTTCTCGGCAGATCTTCTGTCCCGGCTTTACCCTCAGAACACGCCCATCTTCAGGTGAGCACAGAGAGTTGTTGTTACTGGCATGGAGGGCAGGAAGCAAACTTCTTTGCTTAAAGGGATAGTTCAGATTTTTTGAAGTGGGGCTTTATGAGGTACTTATCCATTGTCACTGTATTACATACAGTAGATGACAGTCAACATGCCCCCAGTTTGGGGAAACAGAAAGGTCCACGTTAACATAGCAACATTAGTTTTAATGTACGCTATATTTATTTTTCACTGTTTGACCTTGCTGTCATGCAGCCTTTTCTCACAGTTGTATCTCTTTTACTAACAGGGCTAATATAAATTAAAATTAATACAAGTATAAATAAAATACATATTTTTTAGCTGGTTGTTTTGAGGTTGCTTGTGCCTCCTATGTGTAAATATTTATTTAGATTTTAAATTAGTAAAATTGTAATATGTAATTTTTTTTCTCTCCTTGACAGACACTTCCTCAAGAGAAACAGATCCACGGAACTGACACCAAATTCTGCCACAAGCCCTGATTCCTTTGGCAGCAGGAAGTGGGTTTCGGATGAGAATCTCCCTCGGGAAAGAACCCAGAGTTGTTCCGGTAGGCTTTCCTCAGGACAAAGTAAAGGCAGCCAGAGTAGAGTAAGCTCCTCTGAAAACATCAGACAAACTGTCAAAGAGGAGCCCAAAGCACAGCCCTGCCGGGAACGACCAGAAAGAAAACCCCTGCTGCCAAACCGGGAGCTGACTTTTAAGAACAGATTGGATCAGAACTCAGCAGTCACTCTGAAGTCACCAGTTGGAACTGCTTTGCTGCCAGTCAGCAAAGAAAATACACAAGAACCCACAGCACACAAACCCAGTCCCCAGATTGTCCCTTGCATGAATGAGATAACTCAGCCACATGTGAGTATCAATGGACTAGAAACCATCAAGAGGACTTTCTCTCGTTCTGTGGGGCCGAGGTTAAAAACAGCTCTGTTCAAAGTGTTCAAGAAACCACCATCAGGTGCGAATGGAGGACGAGGCCCCAAACCTCTGGGGAGGATAGCCAGCAAATTTCACTGGAGACAAAGAAAAGACAGGAGCCTTAAAGATACCAGGATGAGCCGAAGTAAATGTGCTGTTAAAACAGCCGTCTCGTGTGAGGAGCTTGATCAAAGGACTCCGTTTGAGGACATTAGACAAAGGCGGTGGCACAGTACTGAGGCTCTGATGAACAAGACCAGCAGGTGGGTCGAGAGACAGCAGGGACTGATCGGATGGGAGGAAGAGCAAGAAAATGGGGATGAAGGAGCGTCAGACTGTGAGAGCCTGTTCTCTCTCGATTCCCTGTCGTCTGCTTACGCGACAGCCCTCGCAGAGCAGCTGAAACATGAGGAAGCAGCTCAGAGTGAAGCAGAGAGCGAAGACAGTCAGATGTCTAAAGATTCATTGGCTGTGGAGAACAGAAGGATATCCTCAAATGTGGAGAGGCTTCGCCAAACAGTGGTGCCGACTTACTCCTTGATAGATTGCTCCCGTTCATCCGTGCAGCACAATAGAACAACAGAGACCAACTTAGACTGGGACAGCTGTCAAAAAGCTCAGGTAATCTCAGCAGAGACATATTGGAACCGAACAGGCCTCCCAAAATCAGAACACAGGAAGCCCCCTTCTCAAAGCCCATTTGTAGCAGATTCCAGAAGCAGAGACACTGTTCACAAATTGATCGAGGACTTTGGGAACATGCAGACCACTTTGACCAGCAGCCCACGCTCCCTGAGCAGCTGCAGCGCGAAAGATCCGGAAAACATGCTTGTGCTCACTGATGCCTGGTCCTCCACAGATGCAGCAGATAGTCCCAGGATTTACAGGGATCCTCTGCCTTTCCAAAGAAAAACAATGCCCAGAGGTGTAGAGAGCAGCAGCTGCAGCAGTCCCAGTCCAACCAGTATGAACCTCTCAGACTCTCAGAGCAGATCGAGAAGCTGTAGCTCCACCAGCACCGAGGCCGTGAATGTAACAGTGCAGGAACAGAGTGTTAAAATTTCAAGGAAAACATCAGAAACAGTAGAGTTTCAAGACTCTCAGATTCTAAAAACACCAGATGATGCCATGAAGGATGTAGGATTTGTAGTTCAATCAGATGAGCAAATAGAAACTGTAGGGCAAGCCGTTATAGACACTTCAGACTATAGCAGCAATAAAAGTCCAGCATCCTCACCAACCTTAAATCAAACCTCTTGCGTGTCACTCACTGGCATCCACCACACTGAAAATCAAGAATCACAGCTAAAATTGCTTCAGGTGTGCACAGATGTACCTGATATGGTATCCGCTGATGTTACAATGTCATCTGATACTGAAATATCCACGTCAGGTTGTCAGTCAAGTCCTACAGACCAGGATCAAGTACTGAACAAGATGTCTGACGCTGCAAGTGCCTTCAAACCGTCCACAGAATACGAAGCACCATGCAATCTAAATGGTTTGTCAGAAAAGTTGGAAAATATACAGCAGTATGAGTTTGGAAATGCCAATTGTGTGTCTTTGATAAGAGACAGGCCGTCAGATAAGGTTGAAACCAAAGGCACTGAGCGGTGTGTTACAATACAGCAGGAACTTGTTAAATCAGCTTGTAAAAATTCCAGGAAGAGGAACAAAGACCAACAGGATGCTTTCAAAGGCAGCATGAAAATCCCAAAAAGAAGCAGCAGCAGAGAGTTGGTAACTTTCTGCTCTGCACCAGCTGGCAGCCTGGAAGGTATTTGGCCTGATGGCAATAATAACACCAGCGACTCAAAAGGGGAGCAGTCTTCTGTGGAGGATGACAGCCCTGGATTTGATTCTGTTTGTGTTGATGGCAGCATTAGACAAGATGCAGTCGCTTCAGTGGCGTTGCCAGTTTCTGATCCCATGAGCAAGAAAGTTGGACAAAGTTGCCAGATCTTTGAGGAATGTGGTGACAGGAGTTCTCGGAGTGGTACCTCTGTGACAGAGAGGAAAGCAGCTGAAAAGGGAGGTGTAACAGCTGCAGAAACAAAAGAGGAGGAATCGCAAATAAAACATCAAGAAAGCAGAAAACACATATGCAAGTCAGATGCTATTTGTAGCGCCATTGACCTGAGAATCTCAGAAGTGGTGAAAGAGCACTTGAGATTGTCATTAATTGGCAGCAATGATGACAGGAAGAGCAGGAGTCAGAGCATGAATGCCTTGTCGTCATCTACATGTCAATTTAGCTGTAATAGACAGACAGAAAGAGAGCTAAGAGATGAAAAGAGTGGTCAGGTGAAAGAAGGAGCACAACTTTTGCCGGAGAGGATGACAAGTGAAAACACAATGGACAAAAGTGGACAGCTGGTGTCGGATCTGCCAGCTGAATTGAGGACTAACCACGAGAACAACTTGCTGAAATTTATTCAAGTAGTACAGACATTTGACCATGGTCATAACTCTTCAGACAAGCCAGTCATTGATTATTGTGTTTCCAAAAACAACATCCAGTCAAATCTGACACTCAAAGAGTCTGAGCACTCTGACAACCCCGCTTTGCAACCAGGTAGTTTGTCCTCTGTTAGTGGTTCTTCCTCAGCAAGAAAATGCATCGATTCTGAAGGAAACACTGTGGAGAAAGATGCTCTATTACAGGAAATGAATGATTCAGACAAACAAAAAGGAACAGCTCATCTTAATCCTGTCATCAATGATGCATCCTTGAATAAAGTGGACACCCAGATCTGTTTGGATCCACCTGTTGTGAATCTTGATTGCCCAGAGCTTCACCAAATCCCCTATGAAACACCTTCCACTCAGGCTGATACAGATCATGGCTGTAATCATCCAAAGGTTATCAGCATGCAAGCTAAATGCATTGTTGAAGATAAGCACAGTTATTTGTACAAACAAAACTCGGCAAGGATGATTCAACATTTCCAAAATAGTCCTGACGCATCTGGGGCTGGAAAATTATTATCTCATGGAGGAAGTCTTCAATTCAAACTGCACAGGCAGAACACACCCACAGATGAAAATGCCTCTATGAAAGGGTTTGCTGTGACTCCTAGCTGTGATAGAAATGGTGAAACAGAGAACGAAACTGGAGGTAAACAAGATCAGTTCAGCTGTCCACAGACTCGTTCAAATGACTTGGCTCAGACTTGTGTGGTCAATATGAATTATAACAACAAATGCCAGGACTGTGTCATGAAACATGACAGAGAGACATTGACCCGTCAATCTGAAGTGCAGGTTCCAAAGATCTTTGCGGAGTCAACGTATGAAGCAAGTACTTCTGGTTCATTGCAGCCACAACACATAATACAACATGGAAATGCTATCAGAAATACAAGTTGCTATGGATCTGTGATGTCCAACACACCTGATGATAAACAGGACAATTCTGCTGCTTTCTTATCTAAAAAGGCAAACACTAAGAGGTTCAGAAAGTCTAAGCTCCAGACCCATCCCACCTCTTCCTCTGAGTCCTCTTTTAAGTCATCAGATGAGGATGAGGAGGATGACAGAACCACTAGAATGCATCACAGCCGGCTTGCGTCTAAATGGGTAAAACTTGGCACTCAAAGTAATGGCAAGCAAGAGGTCAGACAAGCTAGAAGTAACAATGCAGATATTTCTACAACAGTGTCAGCGAGCAAACCTAAAATAAAGACTCCAGGTAAAAGTGAAGTTAAACTTGGTAGAGATCACATCCAAAAAAGACACTCTTTACTCCCTCAAGCAATGTCACAAAAGACGAGTGTAGAAAAGAACATCCCGTGTGCAAAGAAAGGTGAACCACTACAGGACTCTCCGATGCATTTTGCCTCCAGTGACATCAACCCTTTTGTCCACCAGTGGCAGGACGACGACCCAAACCAGCACTGTTATAAGAACCCAGCATTCGGGAGTGCTGCTGACTTATCCTGCAAATCTCCGCTGTTGAACAGCACTGAGAAACGTATAACAAGATGCTGCAGTGTTGACAACGGGCTGAATGGGCAGAACTCACCTTTCAATTCCCATCTGAGCGCTTATGCCACCAACAAGGGGCTCTCCAGCACGCTGAGCAGTATGGAGGATTATAAGGAGCATGTGAACAAAACCTCTCAACAGGCATCTGTTGATACTCACAATTGTGTTGCCAGTCTGAAAGTGACTTGCAGTTCATCAACTAACGATGCTCCTGGTGGTTTTAACAACTCCAGTCAGGTGGATGAAATTATGTTTGTGTACTCGTCCGAGCAAGAGTCCCAGGTGAGCAAAACCCAAAGAAGGAGGACGTGTGAACATGGCACTCAGACAGTAAATGTTGGTAACAGTAGCAGTGCTCCAAAGAGGAGAGAGCGGCACAAAAGGAGTCACACTGATGGACCTACAACACAGAAAGCCAAAGTGGACATTAAAGAATCTCCAACGTGGGCCAGTATGGAAAGCATGTCAGCTCATATCTCAAAGCTCATCGTCAGCACCTCTGACCTGCTCGGAGACGTCCAGGGAATGAGGACAGGCGACTCGCTCAAGTCCAGTTTGATGAGGAGTGTCAACTTGTCAGATATCTCCTATAGTGAGTCTAATGACTGCACCAAGAGAGACAGCTCGACTCAAACAGCCGTTGATGTTGGGATCCAGACAGAAAGGCCTTCAAGACCAGCAGAGAAGGAAGTCGCTGTTCATCAAACAGCCAGCGAGAAGTCCAGATCTCATGGAGTCAGTGTGATCGTCAAAGTGATCGGTGGTTCTGAGGTGGTGAGTGTGTCTCAAGACAACAACGTGCACTGTGTGGTGAAGAGTAAGGCAGATGAAAAGATGCTGAGCATGCCTGACCTGAGGTTTAACACCTCTGCAGCCTTGCAATCAGAGAAGAAAGGCCCTCTAAAAACGCCTCCTCTAAAGGCCGCAGGTGAATCTCAAAGACGTGTAAGATCTGCTTCTGCTAGAGGCTCAAAGCAAAGCCCGCCAGAGGCAATGTGCCACAAAACTGGTGCAATATCTGAAAATCTCAGTCTTTTTCGAAATGATCGATCTCTTTCTCTAAAGAAGCAAGCTACATACACAGACCGTGCGTCGTCACCCATCCTGACTGTGGGAGCGAAATTAAAGCAGGAAGGAAACCAATCAAGACTGTGTTCTCCAAAACATCAGGATAGAAATAAATATAAATCTGAGAAAGAGAACCTCACTGTGCCTTGTAGCAAACAATCAGGATGCACATCTGTTTCAGAGGATGATCAAATGTCCAGACAGGATTGTGATGTTTCCTCTTGTAAATCAGAATCTGTATCACTTGAGAAGGTGAGTGAAATGAGTTGCTCGAGCCCTAAAGGCTCTGATAAGTGCTCTACAAGCCTTAGTTCATCACTGGATAGATATACAGACACTGACAGGAGAAATGTTACAGCTAAAGAAAGGGCGTCCAAATGGCAGATGACATCTCAGCAGTGGAGGAAGTCTCCTTCGACGAACCAGATCTCTCCCATAATAAGGCCGACTGATGTGCCCAAACAGCAGGCCAAAGCCAGACGTGGAAACGTACCAAGCTACACCAGACCGGCAGCTGATTCTGTAGATTTTTGCGTTGATTCCTACGATCCATCCCCGCTCAGTGGCAGGACTGTTCAGCTTCAGGAGGACGACCAGGTGTCACTGGCACCCAGCGAGTGCAACACAGACATCCTTGTGAACATTACACCTGTCACCAGCGTGTCCCCGTGTCAAGACCACCAGGTTGTCCCAGAGGACCTGCCCTTGCACAACAAGTTCACCAACTGGTCGGGCATCAGCCACCGTCAGTCTAAACCCTCCACCAAAGAGCACGACAAGAACAGGAACTGTGCTGAGTGGGGCGAGATGGAGAGTTGCGGCTCGAACGTGGAGTCCACAGCGCAGAGCGACAGAAGAGCGAGAGAGATAGAGAGGCTGCGGCAGGAGAGGGAGCAGGTGATGGCGACCGTCAGCCTCAACATGAACCCGACGCCGCTGACTGTGGAGCTGACGGAGGCCAAGCTGCATTATGGTCTCGGAGAGACTGACACACTGTTGAAGATGCTGACCCCGAGGTCCAGAGAGGAAGAGCCGGAGACACCGACCCCAGCACCCACCAAACAACAGCTGTATGATAGGTGAGGATTCAAATGACTCAGATACTCTTTATTTTGATAAAATACAATTCTCTTCAGACTGATCACGGATAGGTTTACTTGCCTAGTATAAATATGTTGTTTCTACAAACCCAAGCCCATTATCTAAAGTAAAATTTAAGCATAATCACTGACTGAGACTGAGCCCTTTCTACAGAGGCAGCGGGTCCTCTTTCGTTGTGCATCGCCACCTACATGCAGAGGAAATGAGACAGGTTGTTTGCAATCTGGTCCAGCGTGCATGCAGTAGTGAGCCTCACTACTGCATGCACGCTGGACCTGTAACAAAATAGGCTAAACTTATTAATGCATCAGTGTTAAATATTGGTTTTACACTATTGGCTTTACAAGAACTTTTTAGACAATGTTAGATCAGGAAATATCCAATCAAAGACTGACTAAACAAGACTAAAAATCTGACCACAAGTTTGATACCAGCTTTCAGTACTTGACAGTTTCTGATAGTTGATACTACATGTTTTTGGGTTGTAAGTGACAAACTCTTTTTTCATGTTTATATTTCTAAACAACAACAACATAATACAAAGTGACAAACAAAATATAATAATAGACATAAAGGAAAAAAATGGCGCTTAGATGATATAACATGCCATATTTGTCTTAACGTCTGAGATAAAGCACAAAAAAGGAAAAGAAAGTATATATACATATAACGTGCATACCACTGTACTAACACTTAAATATTCACATACATATATGCACTCATAAATACATTATACTTCTATACTCTATGCATACAGTGCCCAGTCTAAGAATTGCATGCATGGGCCTAAAAATCACATGGATGCACCAGAACACAAAAATCCAAGATGCAAAAAGTAGTAAATACAGTTACCGATTTTTTTTTGAGCCACTCCTCAAAGGAAGGCTTTTCAGAGCTAATGCAGTATTTGAAGACTGTTCTAAGCATTGAAACAATTCCCTTGCTTACAGTTTTATTTTATTGAATATTTCATTATTCAACCCCTCTGTCTGAGATCTGTCACATAACAGGCCCACTCTAGGAGTTGTAAGTAAAAAGCTGTTAAGGTCCACTGCTCAGCCTCAGAATTGATAACATGAGGTAACCTTACCTAAATTATTTAACTAAGTCCTAATGTGTAGCAAAAGTTGACAGAAGTCTCATTTGTGTATTTATGTTTTCTATTTCCGTGATTCTTTCCTCTCAGCCACCGAAGGAGCATCGAGGGTTTGCGGCTGGAGAGGGAGGAACGTCTCCTAACTTACCGGAGAGCTCGTAGTTTGAGTCCCAGTAAACATCCTCAGTCCTCTGCACAAGAGGCTGCTTCCTCCTCAAAGGTGTCTGCTGCCTTGCCCAGTCGACGTAAAGAGTACCTACAGCAGCTCCGCCAGGAGGTGATCGACAGCACCAGGTAAGACCCTTCAGGTTCTATCACAAGATCAAAATAAAATTCCCATTGTAGTCCTAAATGTATTAAGTACATGATTTTAGGTATGTTTTTTGAATGCAACTCATTAAATTCTGTAAATGACAGAGTTCCAGCCCCCCCACGAGGAGAGGGTCAGTATCCGTCTGACATCGAGCAGCTGTTGAGGGACTACGGCCGAGCCTGGGAGGAGGCCAGGACAGAGATAGCAAAGGCACGAGAACGACTGCGAGAGAGGACCGAGCAGGAGAAGAGGAGGCTACAGCAACAGGCTCTGTCTCAGGAGGTCAAGGTCAGTTTCTGTAACTGCAGCATCATATATCATTTTCACTTACGATACTTTTCAAGTGTCACAACATGAAGTTTTAGTTTGAACCGAGGCCAGAAAGAACAAACAGTAATTCTTTTTGGTTATGTCAGTTCGAACACCAAATGAGGGCTGTAACTAAAGATTATTTTAAATTTTAAATCGTGGATGCAAGCAGACTTTCTCAAACTCAACCGTGATAAATCTGACAGGATCATTATCAGCCCCAAATCCCTCACCAAAACCACACACAGCTTCTGTCTCACTATCGACAACTCCACTCTGTCTGCGTCTCAGCATGTCTGCAACCTTGGTATCATTTTTGACATTAATCTCTTCTCTGAACATAGCCCATCTCCGCCCATCACTCTTCTGCCTTTCAGCTCTAATTCATGCATCCATGGCGTTCAGAATTTATTACTGCAACAGCATCCTCTATGGTACATCAGGTACATCAGTAGTCAGTGTCTCCGAATACCCTGAAAATGGCCCTATAAACTCATTAATATGTTGATAATTTTTCAATCAATCAATTAATTGTTTTGTCTACAAAATATTAAGGAATAATAAAAACGTCCATTACTGGGTCCCAGACCACGAGGTTTGACTTTGTGGTCTGATCAAGATTTTAAATCCCAAAGATTCAACTTACATTAATATGACAGACAGAAAAAACAGCAAATTCTCACAGCTGACAGCCACTCATCAATCAATTTTCATTCAACATTCAGATCAAAATCTTGGCAACGTTATTTTCCCTGCGGCCTGTCCTTTTCCACTCTGAAATACGTCACGATGCAGAAAGTAGAAACTCGCAAAATGCTGTTTCACCTGGGCTTGAAGATTCCAACTCATTTTTAAATAAATTAGGTCAAAATAAATGAATACATACATACAAGATATTATCAGTGGATTCTTAGGGACTCACAGTTTTATTTATGACACTGCAGTATTGTAAACAATCCATTGTTATCTCCATCCCTGTGTGGGGCAGGATGACCTGAGGCATCGGACCAGAATCAGTAACAGCACCTTGTGCACAGGATCCAGCCTGAGTCTTTCCTCTGGACCAACGTCAGGGTACAACAGCGGCAACACTGCTCAGCTGCAGCCTGGCAATAGGCCACCTCTGACTGGACAGGTTAGTACACTAATGTTACACACTACAGTAGATTTGAATAGCTGAGATTCAAGAATTTACAACTGAAAATACAAGAAAGTAAATTGGATTATTTTTATTGTTCAGATAGCTCATCTTTATGTATTTGTTGTAATTTTTGTTTTTGACTGAGCAACACAAAGGCTAATTGTGTTGTTGCTATTTTTGTTCAGATCACAGGGTTCCAGGATGAAGGGCTGAAGGTCAGGACACGTCCTCCCATATGTGGTCCTCAAAGTGTGAAGACACAGAGAGCCTGGCTGTCTGCCCACGGTAAGGACTGGACTGTAATTCACTAAACCCAAACAGACGTGGCAAAAGCAGTCATCAAGAACTCAAATTTTCTTTAATAAAAACATTCAAATACAAAGAATCATGGATGCTATTTTAAATTTTGAATCTAGCATAACTTTGAAACTAGTTTCCAGAGCAGTGTTGTCCATGTCTGTCACTGTTGTGTCCCTTTATCCCCCTCTACATTCTCTGTATTGAAATTCCATCTGTGTGTTTTGCTAGATGTCCGCCTTGAGCCTCCTGTCACCACGTTTGAGCCCCTGATGACCTCATCTCCATCACCGCCAACTTGTACACGTCAACGCACAGCCTCTTTTGGCTCCTCCTCTTCCATATCCACAACCTATCAGGACATCACTTCTAGTCTCATCGGTCGAGCTCTGGCTGAGGTACCAACAATCAAAGGCTAGAGCTGATTTAAAGACAACCTGAACATTTGTATTTCAGTAACAACATCCAGCATTTAAGCAGCATGCCACTATTTCAGGGTATCTGCAGATCTCAAAAAGTCTTATTCACTTACCTCATAAAAATGCCTTATGAGTTATTTAAAAGTCTTAAATTTTGTTTAGAATTATAAACAAGTGTAATATAATTTATTACTTTACTACTATAAGTTTTTTGTATATGGCTGTTGGCTGTTTGGAGACGCCATATGTCCATAAACTATGTGTGACACTGGATTTTGCTGCAGGAGGCTGTTAAACCCTTTTTTTATTTTCAGTCTGCACCATCAGACCTGCAGAAAACAATGTCTGCCAACCACAGTAGCTAGAAAGCTCATCAGCTCACAATGGGCATATGTCAGTTTGAGCAAAAACTGCAATTAATTATATAATTTTTGATTTGGTTAATCTGTCCATCAATTTCTGCCATTTCTTTGGGCCCAGGTCATGTTAATTGATTAATTATATTAATAAGAATTATTGTTATTTGCAGCTGGGAAGAACTGACAAAGTGTGACAGAAATGTCAATAAAAATTCATATACTTAATAAAATAATTGCAGGCCTTATTATCCCTGCTGGTTTTCTGTCATTATTTGATTGGTATGAATGTGAAAAGGGTATTAAATTTCATTTAAAAGAAAGGTCTTTAAAAGTCTTAAACTGGGTCTGCAGAAACTCTGTGTTATTGACTAAAACATTATAATGATTGTCCGTGTTTTTATCCAGTCTTCTAGGCATTTGCATCAGGTTGAATTGCAAATTTCTTTCCCCGCAGGTGCGATTAGCCTCTTCTGGGGATTTGAGCAACCTGCTAATGGGCAAGGCCACAGCAGGCTGGAGGTGAGCTCACTCATTCTCTTTAATAAACTCATCTAAAAACCATCTACATTCAGGTCGTACGGTCAGGACCTTCTCTCTGGCCCTGTTCAGACCTGGTATTAACATGCGTCCTGCCTGATCCGATCACAAGTGGGCAGCTGTAAGTACAGGTTTGAGCGCACTCAGGACACATTTGAGATTCAATCACCTGCATTCGCAGGTCGTCTGGGCCACATTGAGAGACCGCCTACTTAAATTATGTCCTGTAAGTCCATCATTTGTGATGCAAATTATGTGTACCTGCAGTGGGTGTTTGTGAAGACACGCGTAACTCCAGACTCCTTTAAAAAATCGTGCTATTTTGAAAGCTGTTGAGTGAGGAGAAACTTTCTAAATGCTGTCTCCTGCAGATTCTTAATTATACTAGTCTTGTATATTCAGCCACAATTACATTGTGGAAAAAAACATTGCATCTGTTTGTCACAGTGAGCCTCCAGGTAAAAACAGCAGAACATTTTGGAAGCATGTTTTTTTTTTTGCGTACAAAGCTGGGAAGTAAAATAGCTATAGCGACTCCTCAATCAGTTGTGCCTTGTTATGTAGTCTGCATTAAATGCAGTACATTAAAATGCAGAGCAAACAGGAGAGAGGTTCTGTCATTAAAGCTTTTCTTCATCTTCTGTGAGTCAAAAAAGAAAAATGTGCACTGCCCTGGTCATAGTTAAGTTCTAAAATCCCCACGGACCACGGAGGATCTCTTTTGCTGGGCTGCTGACAGCACTGCTAAAAATATGAGGTTCATAATCGGCTGCTAAAGGAGTTCATTGTGGCGCTGAACTAAAAAAAAGACAATGAAAGGAATGATTAGGCAGCATAATGGACATTAAACTGACAAAACAGCCCAAGTGTTTATTTGCATATTGGGCGAGGAAGTGAGATTTGATCACAAGTGGTCAATCAGGACACATTGTAATGCCAGGCGTGAACTCGCATACTCAGAGCCGTCCACTTGTGATTGGATCACCGAGGACGAATGTTTATACCAGGTCTGAACAGGACCTCTGTCTGCTGTTACTGTAGATGTGATTAATCAGCTCCAAACTGAAGGCTTAGCTTCATAAATATCATTCATTTGCTAACGTATTAAGTCTGTGTGTGTTTAGGTACCAGGGAGAAGAACGAGGCATCCAGGCTTACTACAAGCCCTCCTCCAGCCCATCTGTCCACGGTTTTCTGGGTGCCGCTGAGCTCGACAGACCCCTGGACAGTCTGTGGAACATAATCTGCCAGCTGTCCAAGAGCCACATGTATAATCAGTCCGTCCGTTCTGTCTGGACGCGACCACTAGATGACAGCACTCAGCTGGGTGAGCTAATAAAGTGTCTGTTTAGTCTTTATCCTCACATGGTTTGTGTACATTACAATACCGGCAATGGAATGAAGGTTCAAGAGCTACAAACTTGATTCAACTGTTTCCATTTCATGCCCCTTTACACTTCTGCTCTGCTACAACTCAGAATTCCTCAACATTTATCTGACAGTTAAAATTACTTTATAAAGATTTTATGTTTAAAAGAACAAAGAATCATCATGAAATATAAAATAGAAATATATTTCCATATATTTATGGAACTCAGCAGTATATGAAATAGTTAAAATGAGCTCCATCTCAACTAGCTACAAAAATTATTTATCAAAAATCTCATTGTGTACTACTTTGTGAAAGCAATGACATGGTAATAGTCATCCCTACAATATTGTTGCAATATTGAAGTTTTTTTTTTGTAAAAGTAGCCCAGCCCTACCAGAAACATATACATACATATATATATATCATAAATAAGATCATTTTTGAAAAAGTGTCACTTTATAAGATACTGATAAAAAACTGGAGTGGGGTTTCTTTTGCAACGTGAGCTCTACCTTGCAAATATTTGTCTGTGTTTTTCAAGAATATAAATATAGAAAAATATTTATATTTTTGTCTTTTCTGCAAGACTATTTATATTCTTGCAAGGTGTTATGGACCCTGCACATGTTCAAATGATGCGTCTGCATCCATTAGTTATGTACAGTACAGTGCAGTATACAGTCTCATTCATCACTGACTTACTTATTGTATTGCATGATCAACTCCATTCTCACACCTGCAGTTACCTACTGTATGTGCAGCATTGTTGGAGCTCTTTTAATTCATCTACTTCTCTCTGATCAAAAGTTTTATTTTGTCCATTTGTATCTACACATGCATGTAAACTTTATCCCAATAGATTGTTACATCTTAATATAAATATGCTTAATTATGACTTTGTTTGTCTGAATGTTAAAATGAATAGCTTTCCAACCTTGTTTAGCAATAAAGCTCTGCTCCATTGCCAGTCAAGTCAAATTTTAATTGTATATCACAAATCTCAATTTTCCTCAAGGGGCTTTTTTTTTTTTTTTTTTCTCGCTTCCCTTGTTGGGCAAGTGGGTCAGAAATATACTTGCTAGACTAAAGAAGTTGATTGTCATGTTTAATGTGGAGCTGCAATATCTAGAAAATGTCAGAAAATAGTGAAAAATCCATCCCAGATCTTTAGTTTAACATGATAATGAACTGAGAAAAATGAGAAATCTCCACATTTGAAGCAAATTTTCTGTCATTTTTGCACGAAAAATGGGCAATAGGCAGTCCTTATTGTTGAGCCTTGTGTTGTCTCTCCAAAGGGTAAGAAAAAACTCCCCCAAAAACTTTAACAGGAAAAAATAGAAGAACAAAATCACATTAAATACAAAATTGTATGACACAACTTCTTATACATAAAGTTGTAAAATATATGTAAAGAATGTGGATCCAGGAGTACGTTGAGCGACTTCAGGTGTTGCCTGTTGAACCTCCTCGGTTTCTTTTTTTTCCAGCTTTTCATCAACCATTTTATCTCGTCTGACACATTCTGTCTATATTCTTTCTCGTTTAGTTTACATCCTAACAGATCCGTCCACCTGCCACCTCAGCCAGCCGCGGGACTTCTGCTGCATCAGCACCGAGTCCAAACAGGTAAGCACAGCTGCAGAACCATCCAACTGGCCCTGATGATTGCTGCTAGCCACCTTTGTATGAGGTCCACTGAGCATTTGCACTGTAGTTGTTGTCATAAAATCACGCTTTAGAGAAAAAGGAGGACAAAAATCCACTTACCGTCATATTAGTGTGTCTGGAAACCTGGATGTGACTGTGCTGTCTTTTATAATTAAGACTGATTTATGACAGGCAGCGTGATGTGGATGTAGAACATGCTACTTAGACGCTACTCCTGCTCACAGAAACATCAGTAAGTGTAAACAAGACTGACCCAGAGGCAGTGGGTGTGGAAGACACCGTGTCAGCTGTTGGTTATCAGTGTCAGTGTACAGTTGCCTCTTGGCTGATCTGAAGTCTGCACTGCCTGTTTTATTGATGATTTTTTTTTCTTTGCTCTCTGCCTCAGGCTGGTCTGTGCATGCTGGCAATGCAGTCTGTGTTTGAGGAGTCTCTGCCTCGTCCCAGTGTGGATGCCGTCCGAGGGGAGATGATGCCCAGTTGCTGGGTTCTGCAGCCAATTAGACGTAGTGGACAAGATTTCACCAGGATTGTCTACCTGCTACAGGTCAGATGTGGTTGTTATGGAGTATTCTGCCCAGCTGATACGTGTATTTGTTGTGTTTACTAGCTACACCACAACATTTTAACTGCAGGTAAAAGCAAAGATGTTTGGGTCAATCAGGGAAAGCAATTGCTCTCTCCGACAGATAAAAGTAGAAGAGGTCTGGAAGCCAGTCAGAACCTGACAGGCCCTGACATGCTGAGCCTATTTGTGTAACAGACCTCGTTGCCCAGGCTTGGGTCAGACTCAAGCACATTTTACTTCTCCCTTTTCATTGTGCCCATGTACATACACAGCAAAACAAGGCCACTGTATGAACTGTTAGATGTTATCTTATAAATATTACACGTATTTTTATTCATGTACGTTACACATGACAGTGAAGCAGGGCTCAGACTACTCCAGCTTCAGCATGTTTTTCCTCCGATTCACCCCTCCCATGAATCTGAGGAGAAATCTAGGCTGGATGATGGTTGGTACCGATGTTCGGGCCAGATTATCCAATAATCAATGCTCTGCTACATCCGTCTCCATTGTTTGCATCTGCTTCTCCATGAAATCAAGCAAGATCATGTATGAGATCATGTGAGATTATGTATGAGATGATACTCTCTTCGCTGAGAATCTGTAAAGTATCTCCTTGTGTGTGTGGTGCAACCAGATTTGAAAAGATTTTAAAACTCCCGTAGTGTGAGCCCAGCATTAACTGTCACATGTAAAGCACATTGACCATGTATGCAAAGCATCAGGGACTGTGGGGAGTGTGGGTAGTTTCTGATGCTTTGGCTGAATTTTGGAAGAGTTGTGATTTGTTTACTACTACAAACAACAAGCTTATTTGGTCATGTGCAGTGCAAAGAAAGGTAGACCATGAATCCTTATTTATTTATTTGCTGCTGGATGATGTTGCTTTGCTTGCATTAGGGAGGGTGTGCATCAGAGAGACCTTAAAGTGACACGGATGTGTGTCAGGCTGAGAAAATAAAGACTTTTTTGCCCGTGCAGGCCTGTACGTGAATTTTTGATTACTTTATTTACCTGAAAATGTTTAACAGGATCTCCTGGATGTATAAAGATGTACGAGTCAAACCTACAAACATCACAGTGTTAATGCACAGACTCACAAGGAGTTTACCACCACAGTAATGCTCATTTCCTTAATTCTGCCTTCAACTTGGATTCGTCCATACAAATAATGATGGCCAGTAGGAATGCATGATATGGATTTTTTTTCAGCCAATACTGATAACCATTAATTACCTGCTTCTCATGGCCAATACAGATAAGATGGTAATAATTATAAGATTTATGTTAACCTGAGGGTAAAAAAGGCTGAGATGCAGTGAGTGAAGATGGATGATTTAATATTTCATAGCTCTGACCGAACCAAATCTAAATGACTTCACTATTGCTCTAATACAAAACAGAACAGTTCTGACTAATCATTTATTTAGTTTTTACACTCAAATTCATCTAAAATAGAAGTCATGACTAAGAATCCAAATTAGATGGCTCGACATAATCTGTCAAATAAGATATAGCCAATATTTATCAGCTATAATTTCATTATTTGACTAATAAATAATATTGTGCGTCCCGAGTTGTAAGGCAGTGCTTCTGTATTTGTAAGTGATGTTTGTCTTTGTCGTATCATTGTGTTCTTCTCCAGGTGGACCTCGGAACTCCATCCTTTCCTCACCGACTGTTGAACACTGTTGCCAGAAGACAGGCGGCCGTCATCGCTGATCTGGACACTTTCCTCTCTTCTTAACTCCACAAGATGAAGACGCATTAGCAGTGAGCACTTAGACTTAAACTGTCTCCAGCACGGAGTTAGTCTGTCTTTTAAATTTGCACCTGAAATTTATTTACTTGACGTTTTTTTAAATTCTAAGAGCACTGTTATATTAAATCCCAGTTACAAAGTTGAAGCAGCTTTTTTTTGTATGAAGGTATTTTTTATAAAATATTGAAACTGTATTTTTTATTTTTGTAATGTACATGAATGCTTGTAACAATCACAATTCTATTTTACCAAAGATTGACCAGGAGTCTAAGGGAGCGTGACGGTGTGGCACATTTAGTGTATTTCATTTAGGTTTAGACAGCTTGATAATTAATTATCCAAGTTCCCCCACCTTATTGATTTATCCATTTGATGAAATAGGTTAATTAGTCCGTTCTAACCTGATAAGTATCAGCCATTTAGCTCCTGTAATCCCTGTAAGCAATATGGCATCCATTGATTTCTACCATATTGTATAAAGAACAGCCAAATATGTTAAAGTTAACAAGGTCAGCGTCATGGCTAGAGAATGTTTAAACTGAGGTTTAAGAGGCGGTCAACAGATACCCCAAGGTTACAATGATTTGATGTGTACTTATTATGCAAGTGTGTTTTCACCAGTGTTTACTCTTTATCTATCTATGATAGATAGATGCAGCCAGTTTTCTACTTACAAGGGCGTGTAAATACACCCGAGCTTACAGCCGTATACAGAAGGCAGCATCACTTTGTTCCCCATCAGGGTCAAGCAGTTTTTGCAGATGCTCAAACGTTTTTTGTTTTTTTTTCAGCCCGTTTAGATGGATGATGACGTGGACTGACCTGGATAGGACGATAAAATGAAAGTTAGAAGATTGAGACATACTTAAAAAGTTTGTCACTATAGCTACTTTTTACAGCATATTGTCCCAGAAATGATGGTGATATTTGATATTAATGTAATTTTAAGACCATTTAATGCCACTGATATGACATAATAATGCAAATACACACTTTGAAAGGGCAATGAACTTTAAATTCATAAGAATATTCAGACATTGGAATTTGAATGTGAAAAAAAATATAAAATATCCTTATCCTCTCTCCTTTGGCTTAAACCCAAAATGTTCCCACTCCAAAGCTGTGGAGTGCAGCTTTGAGACCAAGTCTTTCTGGATGGCAGCACGACAAGAAATGACAGCATAACATGTCTCACATGTCTCAACATAGTTTTTTTTTTTTCATTTGGCTTAACTACTTAAAAAAGCGTATAGTACATGGACGTGACCTCAGTAATTTTTGCTGACTGCAATAAGTCAATAACAGTTATCGTGACAGGCCTTGTGGAGTTAATTTATGAAGTCACATCCAAACATATGACAGAAGTATCTCCAAACACTGTTTAGCCCTGATGTGTTACAGTAAATGTACTTACTTATTTCCTCAGGCACTGCATATTTTAACCACTCAAAGGCCTTTATTCTGCAAAAAAAAACTTTATATGTGTATTGGTTGAAGTTAAGGTTGTCTGACTTCATTTGGGAGAGCATTATTTTTTCCCCTCCCTTAATACTTTACTTCAGCCTTTTTCTACAACATAGTTAATAGTTACGTTAAAAGTTACTATAAAAAGACAACCTTTTAAAGGTTTATAGAAAACATTAAAGGGATTGTTGGGTTGCATGAGGTTTTGTTAGTCTGTGTTTTACTTAGACGCAGGTTAA
This sequence comes from Lutjanus erythropterus, assembly GCF_056507025.1. Lineage (NCBI taxonomy): Eukaryota > Metazoa > Chordata > Actinopteri > Lutjaniformes > Lutjanidae > Lutjanus > Lutjanus erythropterus. The sequence goes on from NC_139334.1 coordinate 21,579,757, forward strand.
ACATGCCCTCAGTTTGGAGAAGAAGAGAGGAGCAGCAGCAAACGATATTTGATTGTTGACTTTCATTATTTTGTTGAGTGGTTCGGGCCATCAGCGTTACATAAGTCAAATATATTTCTCTGGCACTTAACCAAACCCTATGGGTGAAATGAGCAATTTTACGTGGCAGAACACGGGAGTTGCTCGCCTACCACTGCCTTGATCAGTTACTTTGTTTGTTATTGTGTGACTTTGGTGAATCCAAACTAACCGAAGGCACACATTAACACAAACTAACTGATCTAGGCAGCAGTAGACCAGCAACCCCTCTGTTCTGTGAGTTAAAATTACTGATTTTGCCAATGGAGTCTACTGGCCTTGGAGACGGCACTTTCCCAATGGAAAAGTATGTCTTACGGCAAGGTGAAGTGTTGAAAATATCCTAAATAGGGCCCTCACTTCAACAGATATTGATTCTTTTTTGTAGGTGCTTATAATACATTTTTCTGCTGACTGACTTTCTTAGCGTCCTTGCTGGTCCTCCTCTCTGCCTCTCAAAACTGGGGTCATATTGACCATATATATTATCTGAACTATCCCTTTAATAACCCCGGGGAGGGCCTAGTTTTTATAAATACAAGGTTTACCCCTCCCACCCTCCCCCACACACACTACCCCAGTAATTTTCATACAGTCTCTAAGCTATGTGTTGGTGGTGTATGGAGGGAATGCTAAGAGGTGTTTACTGCAGCTCCTCTTCAGCCTTTATTTGTAAAGTTTGTCTGTTTAGGCAGATCTAAAACCACTCAGCCACACAAACAGTTCTGGAGTTGGCGAGTCGGAAAGTTGAGACCTTTTTGGAGTTCAAGTCAAAGGGCAAGTAGTCCAGTCGAGTGTAGTTAAGCGAGATGCTGAGGATCCCACCAGCTGCAGGGATGATACTCTGTAGCCGACTCTGACCTCTGACCTCCTGCGTTTCACTATTCAAGCTGCAGTAATATGGTACCCTACATCTGCATAAGCTCAGTTTTAAGGCCTTTTGTTCTCGCCTGTTTCTGAAGTCTGTCGTATTTATTTTGTTCCACTTGCCTTCTGTTTGAAATGCTGTTGAATGTGTTTTATACTTGTGATGATTTTTTTTAAAGAGCGAAGCACGGTGCTGTTGCACAGAACTGTTAAGGCATTTATTAATGTTTTGTATTTGTTTGTACAGCGTTGAAACTATGCAGAAGCTGATCAGAGGCAGGGCTGTTCTCAGTCAAAGCTGGGTCAGCTGGATCCGGATATGAAGCCATATTATTTACAGTAGTCTGAAAGTTCAGGACCGTTTCGGTGCTGCAGCTGCAGCGCTCAGTTTGGGAATAAAACCATTCCTCTGGGAACCAAAGAGAAAGAGACAAAAATACTGAAGACAGAGTGAAGGAACACAGTGACAACTTTTTGTGCTGATTTCTTTTTGTTTAATTTCATTGTGTAAAAAGCTTTATTTATGTTTTGATGATGTTCTGTAAATGTATTTTATTATAAACACCTTGCTTCCTGTTTCTAATAAGATGTTATTTGGCCCGTGTGTTTGGCCATTTTTTATGAATACAATACATATTTTAAGTGAATTGTTGTTTTTTTATTTTTTCCCCAAAATTATCCATTAATTGTCAACAGTATATCAAAACCAAATAGTGTGCATGTTTTATTGAAATCTAGTTTTGAGCTTTCAGATTGCAGACACCTCCTCTCACTCCCCCCTGTCAAGCTTGTAGGAGAAACTACGATGGCTGTGAAAAATGTTAAAGGTCGTATCTAGGGCCAGTGTTTGGTTTGTCCGCTCTGGGCTCCTGTAGAAGCATGGCAGTGCAAGATGGTGTGGAAGAGGACCTTCACCCTCATTACACAACAACTCTTATTTTCAGGTGATTACACACAAATGAAAACCCACTCATGAATATTATCTCCCATTTCTGCCACATTGTACCAATAGATCCCTGTAAGTCTTATACACAGGACCTTTAAATGACTACATTTCATCTTTTACAGCTATATTAACAGTCACAAGTCTAAGCTAGTCTGGGTATTGTACATCTGTATCTTTGATGCTGATTGAAATGTGTCTTCAGAGCAAAAACTGCCAAGCACCAAAAGCTTTAGTTCTGGCTTTCTCTCTCCTTTTTTAAAAACCAATTTTACATAAGTACTGTTTTTGTTTTGACAACATTTCATATTTGCTCAACTTTGTTAATGGAAAAGGCTGTTGCAAAAATATAGACAATCAGGTACTGTATTAGCACTGTTATTGAAAATTGTAAGACAATACCCAGCCTGTAGTTTAAGCAGTCTACCCATTTAAAAAATAATTTTGTTTTTATTACTTCACACTTCAATACAGAATGTAACCCTACTTTTTATAACTTAAAAAATTATCTGTTTATAACTAGCATCATTCAGATACAGATATTAGTAAAGTTAAAGTATCAGAATCTGTATTGGGAATGAAAAAAATGGTATCAAAACATAAACCCACTTGTAAGAACAGAAGAACTGTCCAATCCAGTATAAGACATAAAAGGTTCCCTTGTTCTATGAAATATATTGTCTTTGGAATGTAGCATACAGGTCAAGTAACATTCAGACATGACCTTATGCCACTTTGTTGGGACTTTATTATCAGATTCAGAAATATGCACGTTCTTGCACTGAATATTGCTATTGTATAAAGATTCCCCTTAATATTTATCAGTAATAGAGGTGTTGGATCACTTTCCAAGAGCTGCTCTAGAGTTGTGGCATGGGGTGGTAGCTGCCATCCTAAAAAGTAACTTTGCAACCCTTCTTGTCAGCCCAGTTTTGGACAATTTAATTCTAATAAATATATATATAAATTGAGGCTGGTTGGAAATTCACAAGGCCAAAATTCGAATGTCCGACTGCAAGTGAATGCAGCAAGAGGGGATCGTTTCCATTTCGTCCAGCCTGTATCAGACATCTTATCTACCAGGCTGTCAAATTTACAGAAATGGGTTATAATAATTTTAAGAATAAAAAGCATAAATTGATTTAATAATATATCATGTAATTTAATAATGTGTTCTGGCCACATGATGTTCTATTAAAAAAAAGACATTTGTAAAAATGTCTGATGATTTGTAAATATAAGTTTATTCCTATTGCCACGTTTAGATATTTCTATTCAGTGTTTTCCTCGTGCCTGAATAACATGTTCTTGAGTTAAAATAGCTTCATGTGGAAGTTTTTCTAAGCAAGTACTGATATATTTGATTGGGATTAAATGGGCAAATTCTTATTTCTGCCACCCCTTTAAGACTCCATGCCACCTTGTTGCCACTCCATAGATATTTTTCTAGATTCGACCCTTTCACTTTCTAAATTGATGGCTTGGATTTTTATTAATTTCTTGCAATATAATTTGCCAAAACCTCTGTATTTTCCAACAAGGCCACATTACCAAGCAAAGTATACTTAAGTAAATGTACTCAGTTACTGATGCCTCATGATCTGACAGGTGTTTTTCCTCTGTAACTGATGGACATCCTTTGTAATGTGAGGATCTGTCTGCAGGACTTGTGTCCCTGTCCTCTCTGAGCCGCATGTCATATGTTACATGGCACGCAGAGGCAACAGTGGAGGTGACATTTCTGAGAGGGTCTCTGTGGGTGGGTGGGTGTTGTGTGTGCGATTAGAGCCCGGGTCGGTCGGTCGGTCTGGGCGGGGTGGAGCGGGGCAGTGGAGGGGGTTGGGGTGCACAGGAGATCACAAGTGTCTCTGTGCCATTTAGAGACACCAGCTCTTGTCAGGAATGTCCGTCCCCTGCGTGCCGCGCACAGATCATGTACTTTATTTTTAACCCGGCAGGGTGGGTCAGTCCTGCTGCCTGTCGGGAATGACCGTGGAGCGCTCGGTGCCTTCAGCCCCTGTCCCTCGTCCCCCAGCCGTGTCCTCCTCGATCTGTGGAGACCTCCGTCCTCTCTGACCGGGACCCCGCTGCTTCAATGGGATTATAATTGGTTTATTGGCAGGGACAAGGCTCAACATAAACACTTTAGGACAGGACGACATCCAGAAGCAAGTAAGTGTAAATTGAAGGCAGCGCTTGTTGCGCCATTGTGAAATGAAATTATTGATCTTTGGCCAAATAGTTTCTGTCAGCGGTCACTTAATGGCGCTCATTCCATTCAGACTACTATTGTTTGCCGATGTTTGAAGTGGAGTTAAAAGTTTCCTCGGAACCACCTGTTGGACCTGGCTGCCATCTTAATTCATGACGTCGTTTTCAAAAGCTTTCACGCTAATTATTTATTCCAAATTAACTCCACCTGCTGTGAAAATTCGCCACTTTTTGTTTTAATTAAGCCACATCTGCGCAAATTCTTGCGTTATCAGTTTATCTTCCACTGTGGGCAGCAGGGAGTCGCTGTAAGTGCGCTCAATGACGTCAGTGCGCGTGTTTGCGCGTCGAGAAGCGCACGTTGCAAAAAAATTGTTTGTAATGTTACCAAAAGTAGAGAAAATATAAATATATAAGTCCGTTACATAAATTAAAGTAGCAGTATTGCGCTATAAAAATACTCAATTACATTTAAAAGTCCTGAAAAGAACATTTGAAGCAAATAAAAGTACACAGGCCAAATATACTGCAAATATCAACAGTCAAAGTATTTAACATGTTGGTTTGCATTAATGTGTAAGTAGCATTTTAGTCTAGTAGTTTGTCAAGATTGAGCATATTCATATACTTTTTGGATTGCCTTTAATCTGTAATAGTGTATCATATTTTATAAGCCCATCACATGTTAAAAATGCATACAAAATACATATTTTCCTCCTGGTCTGTAGTGCTATGTGTTAGGGATGTAATGAGACAAAAAAAAGCTATGATAATGCCACGATAAAACTTCTAGAACCTGAATAAATGTCCTTTATTAAATAATAAATCTGATGTGTACAGACTTTCTGTTCGCATAAATGTAGTTTTTTCTTTGAACTGAAAGTGCTCCTACTCTTCTTCTTTAATAAAATAAAAGTAGCCAGCCATGACCTAAGCAAGAATTGTCTTTGGCACTGAATATTTGAATTATCTTTATTGCAAAACAGTGCAGCAATCATATAATATAATGGCCATGTAATATCACGGCAGGTATCATCACAGTCTCTTATGATATTGAGACATTATTTTGTTGCAATATCACAATATTTGATGCGTTGTTACATCATTTATCTACCTAGATTGTTTTGTTGTGAGTTGTAGAGTTTTGAAAATATCAGCCATAGAGCTGTACTAATGCTCAAAGCACCAAAAAAAAAAGACATTTGAAGAACTCAACACCAGTGTCTTTTTCCAGAAATCATGACCCGGTTACTAAAGATCATCCACAGACCTTGCTGTGAGCAGTTTAATGTCAGAACTATTTTTTCTCTACAGTAGAAATCCATCTCTAAAACTCACACCAAAACAATCTCGATGGATAAATAGCACTACAGGCTGGAGGAAAAATAAGTATTTTTGTTTTTGGGGTGGACTGTCTCTTAAGTATAGTGGAATGAAAAGTATATTTCCCTCCAAAATGTGGAGTTTAAAGCAGCTGCATGCTTTCTCTCTCTTTCTTTCCTAACAATGTTTCTTCCATCCGTGCTCCAAAACAGAGTGATGGCTTATTAGATAACAAAGAAATAAACGTTCCTCCCTGAGCAGAAGAGACGTCCCTCCTCATTCCCCTTAAAAGGACAAGTGTGAGTGTGTCGCCATGTCTGGACGAGCAGGGACTTTTGTGTAAACACACTCCAAGAATAGTTTACTATCGATTCCTTTCAACCTCGCACAAGATCAGGCCCAGTATTGTTGCAGTCAAAACAATATTGACCATAACAAAGGGGCCTTTTTTCACATCTTATGTACATAATCAATGTGCAGTATGGATTTATGCTAAACGGAGTGTGCTCATGCTCAATTTCCCACCATGTTTTTCCTTATATGCACTGAAAATACATGAGTAGTGGTTAGTTTGAAGTTGATATCGGCAGTTTGAGGACTTTGGTGGTCACTCAATCCAGTAACCAGCCCCCTCCTCATATTGATCTCGGTCCACTTTGTGTTTATCCCAGTTGCACAAAACCACTTAGGCTAAAGTTACCCTTAAATTTTCATCTCAGAATGCCTTAGGATAAAATGAGTTGTATAAACTCACCCTAAGAATTTCCTTAAAATGTTGAAAGGAAAAACCCTTTCATCTCTAAATCTGGGTTGCACCAGCAAAGATTATTTTTTAATTGTGGTTAAATAATAGTTTAATTTTAAATGATGTTGCAGCAAACTTTTTAACTAGCTTAAAATTAAGAAAGATTACTTTAATGCTGCTACTGCTGGAAAAAATTTGAGTGGAGACAATGGTGAGTGGGATAATGTGAGGGTAAAAACAGAAACCCCAGAGTAAGTTTATGGCAGTGTACTCGAAGTTTCAGTCCTACTTAACAAAGTACATTTAAATATGCAATTACCACTATTATATTAGGATAAACAATTGAACTACATCTGGTATTGAGGTAAAGTAATGAAGTTATGATACTTTTGTAAAGTAACTCTCCCAACCCTGAGGGAGAAACTGCAGTTTAAAACTTAAGGTGGTTTCTGCAGCCGGGCACAGATTTACTCTCTGCCGCTGGACCACAGGCCTCCCTCTCCTCAGTCCAGTTGCTGCTGCTACAGTTTCACACACACTGTAGGTCACACATCTTGACCACACCCATCTCTTATTTCATCCTCTCCATCTGACTCAGAATAATGTGTACTCTCCCAGCCAGCTAATGTGTTGCCGCTCCTCCTCAGAGTGCATTTGCAAGGAGTTTACTTACAGCTGGGAGCAGAGTTATTATTCATCTCAGGCGCTGATTTGATGTTTACATTGTACATATTTGTTTACAGTGTAGTTTTGCAGTAACAGCAGCGCGGGGAAATGGGTGCAGTCAATTAAAATCACGACTATCAGACAGGATATCATCAAAGAAAAGTTTTTTTCACACCTCAGAAACAAAACAAGGAGTTGTTTTGTTTAGACTCAGCAAATCTTAAGAGTAAAAAAAATCTCATTCACACCTTTTAACCGTTTTTACAAAACTTCATGAGCAGAGCTGCACCCACAGATATCAAAACTCATGTTTTATTGTCGTAATGCCACATGAGATTTGATAAAAAAAAAGAAAAGAAATGTAATATGTTTTTTTTCTCTCCTGAGGTCAAGCAGCACTTCAATATCCGGAGAAATTCCAGCCGACATTTTAATCATCCCTCTTGACATTTACACGACTTTTGAGAAATTATCCAGCACCCCTTACTCACAATGTGCAGCTATAAAAATGTTATATTTACTGGACTTTATCTGCTCCAGGTGATATCAAGAAATACAAGGGGGTGCCAAAGTATTATGTCATTTGTTTTATCAGTAGATAGGGAACAATGAGTTATCTTTATCAACCTTGTATCAATTTTATGCCAAATACCTCACAATGGTAACAATATTTTGACCCATAATCCACTTACATCCATAATGTTTCAGTGACGTTACCATCATCAGACACATCTAAACTGCTGCTGAAACAATTGATAATAGTCAGTTACCAGTTTTTTATAAAGGAAAATGCAGAACAGGTGCTGTTTTTCTCTGCTTTATATTGTTGTAAATCGAAATCCTTTGTGTTTTTGGCAGTTATCTGGATGCAGTTTCAATAACTTCTGCTGTAGAATCAGAATCAGCTTTGTTGCAAAGTAGGTTTACACACAATTTCCCATGGTGATTTTGGTGCATGTCAATTAACATAGTAAGTAGAAAAATATAGAGAGAAAGAAAAAAAACAGGTGCGGCAAGTCAAGAAGCATAAATATGAAATAGAAAATTGCAGCAATGTGCACCAGGAAGTATTGACCAGGGAATGTGCACAAGTAAACATTATGCAGAGTAAGAATATTTGAAATTAACAAGTAGTCCAAAAAAGATGGGCATTGATGTAACACATCAAAGGAACTTGAGTTACATTTGACATTTTGCTTTTTAGCCACACAAGCAGCTCTCTACGGCATTCAGCCCGTCTGTGGTCCACCACTTGGGTCCGGACTGAAATATCTCAACAATTATTCAACTGATTGTCATGACATTTTATATGACATTTATTGTCCCCAAAAGAATGACGTCTGCTGACTCAGGGTCGCCACAATACCATAATTTTAAGTTTCAGTACAATACTAGTATAAGAAACACAATCCTCAGTACTGGTTTCGATGCCATGGCAATAAGAAAAACGCCCCAGGCACACAAAATAGAATAATTTTTCTCTTTTTTAAAAATTAACAACCTGCATACAGTGCTGGTAGAGAAAAGGTCAGTGAACAGTTTTGCTGAGCTGCAAGGCAAATTAATAAAAATCGAACTAAACTGAGGTCTTAAAGGAGAACTTGTATCATTTTTATAGCTTCTGTACTTTCAACACTATCAAATGTTAGTATGGTATCGTTTTTAAACGTGGTATTGAAAAAGGATCTTTACTCTAACACTTCTGACAACTTTATCACCCGGCTTTTTATCTCTCTGGTCAAAATTTCAGTATGTCCAATTCTTTTGTTTGTTTTTTCCCATCAGCCTCAGCTGTACTTTGTGTTAAGTGCTAATTAGCAAAGTTACCACATGAAGTTATTTACATCTAGTAATCATTTTGCCAGTGTTAACGCCGATGTTACTCCAGAGCTGCCTTGATCGCTGTCTGCCTTTGTTCATGCTGTTGCTGCTGCACTGTATTGTGGGATATTTATGCTAATGTACAGTGTTTGGATGCTGTAATATTTCCTCAGAAACAGTTTGTACCTCACATACTATCGGTTTCATCCTAAAATTTCTGACATACTAAAGAATTAAATAGCATGTTAGTAATTTCGAACTCAGCCTCAGTCTTTTTTTCTGCATTATTTGACTGCCAGATTAGAGGAGTAATGATGAAAATAATCAAAACATTACAGTTGTTATTTGCAGCTCTAATTGAAACAGTGCAGTTTTTAGTAATGATTCTGGACAGTCTTCTTTTAGAGCTTCAGTTACAGTGAAATTAGTCACTTCTCAGCCAAAACCTGATTATCAAGCATTTCTCAGAAACACCTCACAGCTATAATCACGTGCCAATACTGTTTCGTCCCTCTGTTACGCTCTCTTAGCACCTCATGTCAGTGTCAGGGGTTTTTTAGACTTTTCCTCTGCATTGCAGGAACTTAAAGCTGACAGGGTGACCTGCTGAGAGTGAGCAGGACACTCAAGGACACCTCACCATTGACAGACACACAGACTTGCTGTGGCAGGCAGTGAGCTCTCAGTCGCAGGCCTGCCTGTCTCTGTATGCAGGAGGCCAGCTCGTCTTCATGCAGCTCTAAACGGAGCCTTGTAGAGTATCACTGAGAATAAGTCCCAGCTCACACACTTAATTTGCTGCGGTTTGTAGTTTGGCAGCTCAAGTCAAACAGACAGACAGTCCTTCGACACGATTAGAGTCTTATAGGTTTTGTATACGGCTGACAGTTTGTGGATACGGGGTTTGTACAGTGTGTAAGGAGGGTTTGTGCAGTGTGAGTGTGTTGTGCTGTAGTCCTGTCCAGGTCGTGTGTGCGGTGATAAGGGGATCCCCAGTGGTGGGTGGAGCATCCCCGGGCTGATAACAGCCGCCTGCTGAGGACTGATACTGGAGACCTGTAGGATGCCATCATTGTGCATCACCGAGGGCCTCTTCTCTGCATGCAGCAGAGACACATCTTCTGTGGGCACATTGTGAATTCATGTGAGCAGAGATGGAAAGTAACTAAGTATATTTACTTAAGTACATTTTTGAGGTACCTCTACTTCCATTCTATGCTACATTTACCTCTGTTCCACTATATTATGCCTGTTTTGCACCAACAAGGAATCATTTTCCATTATTTCTATTTCCATTAATTTGTCCAACTCTTCTCAAAGGAGGAAAAATTAGAGCTTCTCTGCCAAGCGAGCCATTATGATTATATGCTAACTAGGCTAACTAACTAATGTAGCATTTGGTTAACTTTTTAGCTACCTAGCTAGCAAGCAATCTTTTTTTTTTTTTACTTTTGAGCTAGCTAGCAAACAATGTTGAGTTTTGTTAAGTAATACAGCACAGCTAATGGGCTCCTTTTACAGTTTTCTAGGACCTGACATCACTGAAATTTTTATTTATTTACTTAAATTCTTTATTATTTAAATTTGGGTGAGGAAGCATCTCCATTTTGATTAAAGTCTATTTAATTTCGGATATTCATCAGTAAAGTAGAATTGACTAAAAAGAGATTTGTTTTTAATTGTGCAACAGAGTTCTGTTTAATTTTAAATCTGGATTTACTAATTTTAAACCTGGTATAGCTAAACTAGCTAAACTCTGATTAATTCTTGTTGGTGCAACCCAGTCTATATTTCCTTCTGAAATGCAGTAGAGTAGAAGAATAATCTGGCATAAAATCTCATCTCATACTCAAGTAATGTACAAACTCTGCACAATTGTATCTGCAATTGATTAAATGTACTTAAAATATAAAGAAGAATAAAAGAAGATTGTTTGTTTTATCTCTAATTTTAGTATTAATGTCATCATTTAAATCTCTGATATGAAAAATATGTGGTATTCTGCAGTTGTTGTATGCATTCTTAGTCAGAGCCACATGAGGACACTGTCATGCTCCCATTTCTCTTTTCTTTGTGTATTACAATATCAAGTTGGGTTCCCCGCCTCTCTTCACCTCACGCACTTATTCTCACAAACACCGACCAACGGAAACGCAAAAACTCACACACACACACACTGGCAGTTCAAACTACGTGAGCTGCATCATTCAAAAGGAGGTGTCTTCGTCATGTTCTGCAGTACAGAGGGGTTGCCCTCCCCCTGTGAAGCATGATAAGAGAGCTATGCTGCACCCAGATAGAGCTATCTGAGCGCTTACCCTTCAACCCGCCATTCCACACTCAAAGAATACACAGACACACACTGCAGGGTGGCAGTTGAGCAAAGTGACACACACAAAATGGAGATTATGACAGGCACAGGAGCTTGCGAGGCCAGTGTGAAAGCTGTGTCAGGCGAGATTTCTGTGTGAAAATATACCCGTGCAATGCCAATGCATTGCCAAAGTTACATTCTCATGCCAGGTTAAGATAAACTGAAACTTAACACCAAAATACAAACTAGACTGCAGTGAGACATTTATTTATACAGAGAAAGCTGGATTCAAAAGTCGGTGTCCATTTACTGTTTATTCCCCACAGTAGAGCTGTGGCTAACTAATCATTTTCTTAAATAATCTATTGATCGTTGGGTCTATAAAATATCAAGAAATAGGGAAAGATGTCCTTGAGGCTGATCAAATAAAGACAAATAAACAGTCACAACTACAGACACATACAAATACTTTTACTGATTTACAAATTCTTAAAATTACATCTGCTCCTTCACAGATCCAGAAAATCCAGAATCTGCGAGTAAGCAAAGATTGTTATTGTCAAAAGTTTAACTATCAGACGCAAGATGTGTTCTATGTTACTTCATAACCAAACTTCAAAACTAACCGGTCGAGGGAGCGGTAGACCAGCAACTCCCATGTTCTACGAGCAGTAGGCAATTTGAGGGAGGATGCAGTCCCTGTTGTTAAAAAAAAAATATATATATATATATATATCAAATTACAACCCTCTTGTTAGCCTGCCATCTCCCCTCTCCATCCCTTTGTAGCAGAGAGAGTGCCGGGGAAGAGGGATTGTTTAGTCTGCCTGACTTATTGATCCTTTATCTGACTGAGGTTTGTGCAGTAGCATCTATGTCCCCCGACCGTGGCTCTGAAATATCAGTAGCCAAACTGCGCTGTGTGTTGATAAATCCATGGTGCTGTCCGTAGTGCTGAAGTAGCAGATGGATTTGTAATTGTGACTTTACCACCTACCCTTCTGTCAGTTAAGCAGAAGTAGATTGTATACATAAAAAAAAAAATTGGCTATTAAGCTATTAAGAAATTGATTCAGGAATTGTAAAAAAGCAATCACAAACCTTAAGGAGAATTTTTTTTCCTCTCCCTCCTAGTAAATAAAGGGTCCAGGTTTTAAAAATACTGGAATTACCTTTTCATCTGCCCACACAGAAACTTTCCTCTTGCAGCTTGTGAATTTGAAAACGCCTGTCAAGTGTCAAACTCTGCACATTCATCATTCCGCACAGTGAAGGTCAAACATCAAAGTTACACAACAATAAGAAAAACACCTTTTTGAGCAGAGGGGGACATTAAACCTCTTTATTTTCTATTACGCGGTTTTCTCCTTTTTTATTAAAGGAGCAGTATGTTGCAGTTGTGCAAGCAAAAATTAGTTCAGCAGTCCAAATAGTGAGCTGGAGCTGGATCAGAGATTAAATAGTTTGAAGTCCTACTTATAATATAACAATCCATGGTTGCAGCGGGTTGTTTTCCCCCACCCCGTCCTACTCAAACTCTGCAGGAACTCTGCAGGAGTGCAGGAAGTGAAAATTCACAATAACAAGTAAGAACGAGTCCTACACTGTACGGTGATCAGTTATTTATGACTGTCAGTCATCTGCCAATCTGAACTTAAACCCATTGTCCTGAAAACAAAAGCCCACTTCTCCAAAAATACACATTCTTGAGTTTGAGTTCAGTCACTGCCTGCTAGACTCCATTAACATATTTCTCAATTTAATCGTTTTAAACATTTACTTCTTCTGCAAGATTATCAGTGATTTTTTATGACTCATAAACAGATACTTATGCATTCTGTGAACATTCGGCATGAATTTGAACTCTAATTACTGTAAAACAGACAAGAACTGTTATCCTGGCCTAGAGTAGAAATTTAAAAAGGGAACACCTCGGCTGTACTGTTATTGTCAGAGAAGCGAGTACTTAAACTATGTGTCTTGATCACTGATGATGTATCATGATCATTTTATGATTTATTACAGGGAAATATTACAGGTTTCTCCTTTAAAGTGGTCTCGGTCTCAGTCTATTATGTGCTGAACCCCAGTTAATCATCATAATCAATCACATTAACACCTCTGCTGTCTGTCTTTCCCCTTCTGTTTCAGACTGCCTCCAGTATTCTGACATTTCCTCCCCTCCATTCATTTCCCCGCACGCCCAGAGCACCTGAGGACGCCGGCCGCCGTCCCCTCGCCCGCCTGCCACTCTGGCTACCGCCATGACTTCCACCACAGACTTTGACAATGCGGAGATCTCGCAGCAGTACAGCCACATCAACACCCGCTTCGACCTCTCTGACGAGGAGCTAGACAATGACAACAGCTCCGCCAGGCTGTTTGAGCGCTCGCGCATCAAGGCCCTCGCAGGTGAGTGTGTGCATAGTAAACAGGCTGTGTCCTCTCAGAGGCAGATTTTTGAGATGACAGTGTCTCTTTAAGAGCGTGGGAAGGGCACAGAGGATGAGCTATAATGGGTGTCTGTTTAACTTTGGCAGGTTTTAATGGGCTCCGATGTGTCACTGACCTTCACTTAGATTTAGTCAAAAAAAGAAAATCACACTGCAGGTGATCCATTAGTTTACTCCACAGCTCTCAGCTACGCTCTTAGAATTAATGCTGCTAACTAGAACCATATGGGTTCTTCAGCTTGTCCTTGTGGGAGAACCTATTTTAGAACTTTTTATGAGGGTTCCACTTTGAATGCTTTTAAAGAGTTCTACCTAGAACCATCTGTGAAAGACTTCACCACCCATGAGAGTTTTTAAAGAGGAACTCTTCTATGATTCTGCCCAGAACCCTCTCTGGAGGTTCCATCCAGAACCCCTCAGCGTTCTAAGGGTGCTAATAACAAACCACCCAGGAGGTTCTTCTGAGAACCTTTTTATATTCCAAAGGTTTATCAAGAAAACAGTCAGGGTGTACTATGGAGAAACATCTTATATTTCAAGGGTTTTATCTGGAACCAATCAAGGGGGTTCTACCAACAACCTTTTTATATTTCAAGGTTTCTATCTGGATCCCACCCAGGGGTCTCTGTTGAGAACCTTCTTATATTCCAAGGGCTTCATCTAGAACCCACCCAGGGTGTTCCACCGATAACTTTTTTAAATTCCAAGGGTTTATCTACAACACAGTCAGGGTGTTCTATGAAGAACCCTTTTTATATTCCATGGATTTTATCTAGAACCACCCAAGGGATTTCTACCAAGAACTCTCCTATTATCTGAAACACACCCAGGGGGTTCTACTGAGAAACTTTTTATATTCCAAGTTTGTTTTTTTTCTGGAACCTACCATGGGGGTTCTACAGACAATCCTCATATACTCTAAAGGTGTCCACGTTAGGACATACTTGGGAGAACCTTGATGAACCCTTGACAGGCGCTCTTAAGGATTTCAACAACCCTTGAAGAACCCTCTATTTTAAAACGTTTGTTGGGATGAAAATGGTTCTTAGTCTTACAAAGAACTCCTGATGAACCCTTTCTTCAAAAATAGCAAATAGTTTTGTGCAGGAAGAACCCCTTTTGTAACCTTTATTTCTCAGAGTGTAGAGCTCTGCAGGTGTTGTGTGTGTGTGTGTGTTTGTGTGTGCATGTTTCTCTCGGTGTCACACACTCCCAGCAGCTGAGCCCTGACACGGCTCCACGCCCTCTCCAGTAACCGGGATCACTTGCACATTCCCAGAATGTCCAGCATCTGACCGATCTGGACAGCTGCCCTGCCCGTCTGACTCCCATCGCACACATCTCTGGCATTTCTGCCTAAGCTGGGAGGCTGTGACCCACCTGTGGGGCGGCTGCCGGGGGTTTTAAAATAGCGGCGTTTCTGTGGTGGAAGGGAGCGTAACACAAAAGGGGAGCTGAGGGTCGGACTGCGCTCATTTCTGTAAAGCCACAGATACAAGAGAGGTCAGACTCAAGCTGGTAAAACATGAATTCTGCTCTGTGGAGAAGAGACTACTGGGTTTGAAATCTTGTGATATGGAGTGCAGATATGATACCTGAGTTTCAATACGCATACCAAAACCTTCCTGCCCTTGTCCTTGTTAAACTTGAACAAAGTACAAATTTTTATACTAATTCTAATTTAGGACAAGATGCCTAAGTGTTAAATGTCTAAATATGTCTAAATACATGAACATTGCCTCCATAAAAAAGAGTAAAACTTAACAAACAATCAATCTGTGCAGGATGAGTCTGGTGAGATTTTCTGTTTTTCTTATTGTTAACAAATCACGATAACACAAAAACCAGCAATTAATTGATCCCACTAACAAGTGGTGCCTGTGTAGCCAAAATCTGATAAATCTTATTACTCGCAGACCTCCATTGTTGTCCTGAAATTATTAAAAACTAGAAGGGTATTCAGAGAGAGCAGACCTCTGCCAAGCCCAAACAGCCATCTCACAATGGTAACAAAACTGAAAAATAATTAGCGCATCCACCCCGTGATTTGGATCTGCTCCAGAACTGAAGGGGTTCTTCCTTGGCACATGCAACACCCTTCTTACTTTCATGAAAATTAGGCCAGTGGTTTTGCTCACAAACCTGCTGACAAAGAGACAAAGAGACAAATGGCACCGAAAAACATAACCTCCTTGGCAGAAGTAACAAATCAATGAGCCAAAATGTTACACTGATACTCACCGCTGCTGAAAATAGTTCCCGACAAAAACTCTATTTAGTCCTGTCTGAGCAACTTTTGCTGAAAACCACGGTGCCCAGCTGTTTTAGGAAATTAATGAGCCTTTTTTCTGTTTCAGTATTTTCCAGTTTTTTCAATACTGAAGCAATACAAGACAGAGATCCACAGTTAAGAAAAACATATGTTGGAAACCACCAAACAAGAACACAAACAACCACAAAACAAACAACAAACAAGCAAACACACAAAAGGTAAACAAACAAAAAGTAAACAGTGGCAATCATCAGAACCAGGTAAGTTTACAATAGCAACATACAAACATTTGTGGGCTCTTTTTAAAAGATTAAATGTAAAAGGAACATAAGGAAATAATACATTTAAGTTAAATAGAAAATAAAAATAAGATAAGACGAGTACAAGTTACAGTGCAGTTTAAGATATTAAACAAAAGTCACAAACCTGTCGGACTGACACATTGTTAGTTTGAATATTTTCATATGATTTAATGACAGTAACATTGATTTGGTGTTTCTTGTTGTCATTGGTGGCGTGAACAGCAAAAATGCCTTAAGTGGCTGCTCTGTCAGGAATGCAAAAGAGGAATACAAACGAGAGTATTTGATTACAGCGTACTCAAACTGTAGTACTAAACTTGTAATGCAATATTGTCTCTCATATCGTGTTCATACGCACTGTCTTCTGTGAATCCCTTATGACTTGGTATCTCCTTTGGTAATAACGAAAAATTTGAAATATGACATGGTGTTAGTTCAGGCACAGAGCGCTAATGTTGCTTCATTCATGCTTTACAATCATTGGCTCGTTTATTGGTTGCTTGGCTACCAGCTGACTACATTTACATGATTAATATATCTTAGTAATTTTTCAAGCAAGACTGGTTCCAGCCTCTTAAATGTGAGGGTTTGATTTTATTTTTCATTTATGACAGTAAATGAAGAGTCTTTGGGTTTTGGACTGTTGGTTGGACAAATGGAGTCACTGGAATCACTTTCCACATTTTTTGGTCATTTTATAGACAATTAATTGACTAATTGTGAAAATAATTGGCAGATTAATAGATAATGAAGCCCTAGCATCAAGTCATCTTGTTAAGGGTGTACATGGCAGCCTTCATAGCAGCTGCAGCTCGTTCCATCACCCCAACTGTTGACTTGACTAAAAAAAATAATGTCCTTGTGTTAATTTTTAGTGTAGTCGCTCTCCTTTAAAGAGGAAATCTAACTTTATAGAGTGCCTAAGTCACGCCCCTTCAGGTGACAGTTACAGTCTGACGTAAAACTGCTGAAGTACAGGACTGTGAAGCGATTACACACCCAGAAATTGTGTAAGTGACATCATGATTTTCTTCCTCCAAGAGCTAACGTTAGCCGCTGAAGCTATGATGTCTGTGTGTTTTTGTACCGGGATGTAGTAACACAACAATGTGATGACAGATGTAGTAGTAGTAGTTGTAGTAGTGGTGGTGGTAGTGGTGGTGGTGAGATTACATGACGCTGAAACTGAATTTATGTCTGGAAATCTTGTGTAGTTTGTGTAATGTAACTTGAGTAATGCCATTCTTCAACCATTGTGGAGGGCTGGCTTGTGACGTTCACATGTGCAGCTGACAGGCTGAAAGATGACAACGTTAGTCAGGTGGCTAGCACATTTCTTCAATCCAGCTGTATCCTACTATATAAAGTCGGAACACATTTCTCTAATATTACATTAAAATACAGAAAATAGCAGTGAAAAGCGACACTCAGCTGTCAATTTGCACGTCTTAGGGTCATGTTTACAAATAGACAATGCGACAAACTCATGGCGTTGTTGACTTTAGATCTAAAAGCAGATAAGTGTCATAAATCAGATACCTGATCAGTGCATGATGTCAATATTGCATCACAATATAAAAATCAGTCCCATCTCTACTCAAGCAAACTATGTGTACAGCTGCCAGGACTTCCTCAACATTGCATTACAAAACAGCTAACACAAGCGACTTTCAGCTGACTCATACTAGAGGACGCAGTGACATTAACAGTTTTTGATTTTACCCCAAATTCATTGTTTTCTGAACAACGACAATAAAGGCTGTCTGTTCTATTCTGAATGAATTAAGGATCACAAGTTAAAATCAAGAACTGTTTTATCTGAACAGTCGATGCTGCACATGCATTTCAGTCTGAACTAAACATGCATCGAGGTTCAATACCCAGCCCTACATCTGGGTGGCCACAATGTTTAAAGTAGCATCTGGGCCGTTTATCGAACAGTGCTCTCACCACTTTTCTTGCTGTCTCTTTCTGTCTCTTTAAGTGATCAAGGCTTCTGTGTGGGTGTTGGTGATATTGTGTTCGAGTGCTGCTGCACTGATGTTTCTGTAATGCAATCAGTGTTTCCTGTCAGAGAGAGAGGGAGGCAGAGAGTGATACAGAGAGCGAGGAAAGTGAGGAGAGAGGCAGGAGTTGAGAGAGAGCCTCTGAATGACACCCACTGCTGATTTACAGCTCGTGAACTCAGAAATATCCACCCAGCGTGCCTTCGAAGCACATCCATACTGCACTGGGTATGCAGGCATTTACACTGCTCCTTACGTAAACCTAAAAAAGAAAGATGCACACACTCCTCTGAGACGGACTGTTTTGTGTTGGATTATTGGCGCAGGAAACCACAACTGTACCACTCCATATCCAGTGATGTCACGACTGTGTGGGAGTGCTGGGTGGAAGGAGGCAGTCGTGTGCGCACGTGGACGTATTGAAACATATTGTATGCATGGATGGGGCTGGAGAATTCACTCTGAGCTGAACCGAAGGCTGCCTGAGCCCTTGTGCCGCCTCAGAGTGGAGGCATACTGTAGCATCATCACGGCAGCGGTGAGGAGAGAGTGAGAAAGGAAGAAGAAGGAGGGAGGAAGGGAGGGAGGGAGGGAGCAGGAGTGAGCACAAGAGGGATCTGGAAAGGAGGACAGAGAGCCAAGAGACAGAGGAGAGGAGAGACGTGGAGTGCCAAGCTCCAGGCTGCGTGTTGTTGTTGTTGTTGTTCTCGTGCGGGGGTCAGGATGAGCAGCCCGTGCCTGCTGCGTGCTGCCCCCATCAGCCAGCCCCGGCTCAGAGAGGTCAAGATCAGCCTGAAGGCCAGCAGCAGGGAGACCGCCGCCATCCGGAGCAGCAGCGGAGCCACCAAGGAGGCCAGCCGGGCCTATGCCCCAGCCGAGAAGGAGGCCCCGGTTCGGGTCGGCATGAGCAGCAGCAGCCGGAGCAGGAGCACCCCGGCGGTGCACCGGGCCCAGAGACCCGAGAGCAGGAAGGCGGCGAAGGGCAGCAGTGGGAAGCAGCATGAGCCCGAGCACCACCCGGAGAGGAACGGCACTCTCCTGCACCTCCCGCTCTCCGTGGCACCCGTGGGACTCTCCCCCTTCTCTTCGTCCTCCTCCTCGTCCTCCTCTTGCACCCCCAGACGTCAGCGGCCCTCTCACCCTCCTCACCCTCCCCCTGCCCTCCACTCCTCCTCCTCTTCCTCCTCTGCTAAAAGTATGAAGCGGGCGCGCTGGCTGAGTTACAGCACCTCCAACATCTGTTTCAACTCCATCCTGGATGGGCGCTTCAGGCAGCTGCAAGGTACAGGATCCTGAGGGAAGCGCGAGTGTTGTGTTTGTGCACCTGTGTGTTTGAGAGATCTTTTCCCACCTCAAAGATGAGAGAGGTAACACTTTTCCCGATCGTGTCCCATAACACTTTTCCCGATCATGCCCCTCCCGTCCCCGACACTTCTGTGTTTGTGTTCAGGCCGGGACGGGACCGTGGGGAGGTTGGGCTGTGATGTGAGCAAGTGTGAGGTTAGTTTGTCATCCCGTTGTGAGCTTTCATAGTGGTGGCGGCCTTTTTATTAAATGTATAGGGTAGTAATTTATTTATTTTCAGGAAGCTGTGGCTCTCTGCCCCAATTGTTCACTGACTTGGCTTTGAATAATTCATGGGCAAACTCCTAAAAAGGTTGTGATGTTTTTTCCCTCCAAAGCCATTCATTCCTCGCTAGTGTTCTTTAAAAAAACAAACATATTCACCACTTTTTCTTGCCATTACCCTCCGCAAAGTGTTCCAAAGAACAAAGTATCCCCGTGTTTTGATCCTAACCTCCTTTTTTCCTGAGTAAACGCATCGGCGGTGTTAAAAAATAATAATTTTCTCTGGCGGGTTAACTTCTCCCTGCCTGTGTTATTAAGGTTTTAAGAGAGAGGTTTGCCGTCACTGTGGATTTTTGTTAGCTTGCACTATGCTATCCAACTCCCTGATGACAGGAGTGCATTAGTGAGAGGAAGAAAATGGAGGAGACGATGCAGGAACAGAGAGGGAAACATGCTTTTTTCTCCCTCTGCTAGATTTCAAGTATCGACGGATCCCGAGGACTGCAGAGAGCAACTGATACGTGAAGCAGCAAACTTTTTGAAGGGAGGCTGTTTGGAGCCAAGAGTATTGATCTGACAATCGCATTTCATGAAATTTTATCAACTTTTTATTCACCTGTTATCAGCGACATCTGGTCAAGACTGCAGCAGAATTAAGTTGGACAGAACAACAATAACAGAAAGTAATGAATAGAGAAAGAGGTGGAAAAACAGGCCATTTTGCATTTATTGATTTCAACCATTCATCCATTTTTCTTATGTCTTTCTTGGGAGTTTGACAAACTCACTGGTGTTGTCTAGTTGGTTTTTGTGACACACTGACCTTTAACCTTTTAGCTTTACTCGACTCTGTCTGCACGCTCTCCCTTCTAGTCTCTGGGTCCTTCGTTTTCTCCTGTTTACTGTTTAAAAATACAGTCTTGCCCATGAGTTTGACCCTAAAATTATTGTGAATTTTCTCTGTGAGCCTTCGCCAAGTTTTTGCAGTATGTCTGATCCTTCTGGATCTTTTTTAAAGGAGCACTCAGTTATTTCAGCGCTGCACTCCTGTAACTTAGCCGGACTCACAATGGACATTTAAACCTACTACAAGGAATTTTAATATTTTGTTGATTTTAGGAGCCCCCGTGCACAAAACCAGTAGCTTTTCCACTGCAATAACCACAAAATAAATAAAATTATCAAAAGTAAAATCTCCTCCATCTTCTTTTTAAATGACCAACATGCAGTTCTTTGTAACTGTGTGTGGGAAAATGTAAACACATGCTTGTTTCAACTGATTTCAAGGGGAATCTGACCCAGTGTCAGGTCTTAAGAATACTAACTGTATATAAATAGGTTATCATCTCACTGAAAGTGTTTCATAACCAGTGAAAAAGTCCTTGTAGTAGCTTTAACCTTTGAGCTTTACTCAGCCCTGTCTGCACACTGTCTCCTTTACATCTTTGGGTCCCTGAACTTCTCCAGTTTACTGTACAAAAACAGACGTGCCCATGAGTTTGACCCTCAAGTTATTGTGAAGATGCTCTGTATGACTTCATCAGGTTTTTGCAGTTTGTGTGCTCTTTTTGCATCTTCTCTGAGAGAGCACTCCATCGATTCAATGCTGCACTAATGTAACTTTGCTGTACTGTTAAACGTACCAAAATCAATGCAAGAGATGCTGTTTTTTGTGTTCCTCTTATTTGTCTGTCAAAACCAGCGATGGGATTTGTTAAATTTTATTGATACCAATGCTATTATCAATTCTGCTTATCAGTCATATTCTTTATTGTTTCCCGTATTGATCCCTGATCAGTTTTTGTTGAGATGGCTGTAGCTGAGAGCACGCTGTAACAACAGATTTACGCTCGGCTTGGTTTGGAAGCAGTGGTACTTTTACAAAGAGATTTGAGCACATGCCATTCCCATCCCTAGTGAAAACCTGACGCTTAGCCCCTACATTACCCACAATGCAACTCGACCCCTGACAGTTTGGTTGGAGAGTCAGCTGAATCATGGTTGTTGTGATCTCACTTTTTGGACATTTTCAAACTTGTAGTCTTCAGCCCCAACTGGTGTTGACTCAAACACTTAAAGGGATAGTTTGGATTTTTTTGAAGCATTGTATAAGGTACTTATCCTTGGTACTCTATAGTATTAACTGCCGTAGATGGCGGTTGACACACCCCTAGTTTCAAGAAGCAGCAGACATGGGAAGAAAAAAATCAATATCACTTATAAGCAAACACTATATTATATTTTTACATCACTTTACCTTGCTGCCAGACAGCCTTGTCTATCAGAAAATTGCAGTTATATCACTTTCTCCAAAGACTTCAGACTCCTTTGACAAAAACAGTAATTTTTTAGTAATTTTGCCGCTGCCTCGATTTGTTTTTTTTTTTAAGTTATTTTGTCACTTTGGTGAGTCTGAACTAACCCTTTACAACACAATGTCACACAATTACACAAACAAACTAACCGACTGAGGCAGCGGTAGACAAGCAGCTCCCATATTCTGCAAGGTAAAATGACTGTTTTTGTATGAAGGGAGTACCAAAGCAATATTTTGCTTATATAAGCTGTTTTTGCACAGCTTCTACTGGAGTCACAAAAGGCTTTATATAACTTTTTTCACATTTGCAGCAGCACTCTCCAAACAACTGTAAACAGACTTTTGTGGAGTTCTGCTGCAATCATTATGTGTCAAAATGCTGGTATGTTTTGCACAGCCTCTAATGTGCACTAGTCTGAGTCCATTTAGCAAAAGCTCAGATCATTCATCTTGGACAGAAAACATGTCTTGAAGAACAGAGGAAGTGTTTCATCTCAGCTCCTGGACAGCCCCATTTATAAAGACATGGTATCATGGCTGCGGGACAGGTAGCGCTGACGGTGCCATGACTCAGGCATGTAGTGGCGTACTGTAGGAAAACTGGTCACATCCAGTAAGAGCTGACGGTGGGAAAAGACGGATCAGGCTGTATACAGGGAAAATCCATCAGCATGAATAAGTCATGGGGCTTTCACTGGAGTGGATGAGAGATTACAGAGTAAAAGCATGTGAAACAGAGGAATGTTTAGTAAGGCTTGTACTGATATGTAGGAAGAAATAAGCTGGGAAGTTGCAGCAGTGACAAGGTGCTGCTACAGTCCAGTCAGTGTGGAAAAACTGTGTCAGGAAGTGAGCAAAGCTGGATACTGTATATGACTGCTGCACTTGTTTAAGTATATTTAATTCATGTAAAAAGACAGTATGACAATGGCAGCTTCTGTTGCTGCCATGCAAACTACAACCAAACATTAAAAATACAGTAAAGTTGCGGTCAGCCCATCAGATGAACTACTGCCCTATTTATGAGCTGTACTTAAATGTCTCATTTGTGTTTTTAAAAAGCCAAGTCTCCCTTTCAGCTACAGTTCTGCCTTTATTGAAGTGGAAATCACAGGAAGTTATTAAAAAAATGTAGCTTTCATATATAGGTCATTCTACCGAATTAGTGCGAACCTCTGTCCCGCAATCAAAAAACAAAATTAAAAAGCATTTAAATGTACAAATCTTTATCTATTGAAATCCAAATTAACATTCGATACTATGTGTGTATTATGTGTAAAAAAAACACAGATTTAAACAAAATCTTAATAGGTCAATACAACATATAAGCCTTTTTATCATGATATTTATTATTGTGCATCTGGAGTGACAAATTTAGGATTAAATTTATTAATATTCCGAAAATACAAAATGAATTACCAGTATCATCACCAGAAATGTATATATTGGATGATGACAATTGACATACATATAATGTTTGGGAACAAAGAAAAAAAAAGGCCATATATTTAATTAAAAAAATGTATAGCCCTGGATGAACACTTACACTTTGATATGAAATCTTTAAGCTTGACTAACTAACTGTTGAAAGACAATATCTTCATATCTTTATCATTCAAACTAAAATAAATGAAAACT
This sequence comes from Lutjanus erythropterus, assembly GCF_056507025.1. Classification (NCBI taxonomy): domain Eukaryota; kingdom Metazoa; phylum Chordata; class Actinopteri; order Lutjaniformes; family Lutjanidae; genus Lutjanus; species Lutjanus erythropterus. The sequence goes on from NC_139334.1 coordinate 21,603,282, forward strand.
TAAATTCACTTCCCAAACTTTTTCAGCCTGCAAACCAAAAGAGAAATTTCAGGACTCAAACTTGCAAAAATGCGCCATGGATTGCCATAACATCTACATTTCTAAACTACAGCTAAAGAATAAAACAAACCATTGATTTAACATGCACAGTATATGAAATGTATTTGTTTCATTATTAAAGTACATCACAGCAATAATCAAATTTGCTGACTGGAATGTTCATTTTCTCACTAACTCATAACGGACCTGCACTGTCCACTGAAACATTACAGGGCTTTTAATTTGAAACAGACAAAGGAAGTGTTGAGTTTTTTTTATTAACAACATAATGAAGTAACTTTAACAGAGCAAACAGGACTGGATCAAAAGGCTTCGTACTAAAATGTTGCAGTAACCGGCCACATTTCCCATCACCACAGCTGAGTAGTTTAAATTTGCTGTTCTGTGTCCATTTTTGTTTGAGGTTTATGTTGGTAGCCTAATTCTCATTTTTGCACTGGTTTGTAGTTTTAACCGTTAGTGAGGAAGCTTTTATAATTGATGATCTCAGCTGTGTTTCGCTATTGTGTCTTTGAATTCTTGTGTCCTGTGTTGACTCTCTTTAAAGGGTGAATGACCCTGAAAGCTGCTTTCTGTCTCTGAGGGAGTTAGAAATAATTGCCTGCCTCATACAAACCTACTTCAAATGCAGCTCTGTGACCTTCTGCTGTTGAGGTGAATAAAGGATCTGGTCATTTGAGGAAATACAGGATGCATTTTACTCTGCCATTCTGACCTGTCACTGAGCCCCTCCACCGGACAGCAACCGTCCTGTCAAACAGTAGCCACGGCACCGCAAGCTTTGCACTTCCCTACATGCACCTCTCTGTGTTTGATGAGTCTGGACACTTGTCTTTGTTGTAGTCTTTTAAAAATGTAAAACACAAGAGCACATGCGTGGGGGAATGGATTAAACTGTCATTTAATATAAGCTGCGCGTGTTAGCATGTTCGGCTAACTAATGTTAGCTTATTAGCTGCAGTAACCTTACCTCCAGCCAAACTCGTGCAGTCCCCAAAGTCATGGCTTATTCCCAGTGGATAAACTGTGATTTCTTTTGTGGGGGAGTTTGAGGAGGAGGATGTGGGCCGATGTTGACGCATCTCTCTGGCTCGCTCTCTCACCTTTAAACTGGGTTAGCTTGGTTCTTATCCCGTCTCTCGTCCAGCTGCGATTGTGCGGCTGGATGACCGTCTCAAGGTCCGCAGCACTCAATCTAATCCCTGCGCTTCCTTTTCCAGTGTCGACCAATGTTTGCTGGCATGTAAGCTGGCTTTAGCCTCAGTCTTGTGGCATTAACAATACATCACATACGGAGCTGTTAAGTAACTTTCAAGACAGGGTTCTCATTTTAAAATGTGTCAGATGGAAACATTAAAAAGTCAGTTAGGTTGTGACCCTAAGTTTGGGAAACGCTGCCTTAGACAGATTTTAATATTTAATATGGAGAGGTGAATCTTTGTAAATGAAAGGAAATTCAGTGTCTCACTGTTCTGTAGTTGCTGCTTTGGCCAACTCTCGATTATTTTCTTGGTCAATGCCAAAATGTCAGAAAATGATGAAAAACGTTGATCGCTGTTTCCCAAAGCCCACGCAGATGTCTTCATATGTCTTGTTTTGTCCACAAGCCAAAAATATTCAGTTCACTGTCATAAAGGAGCAAAGAAACCAGAAAATATTCACATTTAAGAAGGTGAAAGCTACTCGATATAATTTTATGTCATAATAACAATCTCAGATACATCACTCTCAGGAAATTCAACTGAGAAACAGTTTTTAGACAAAATAAATGTGAGATAAATAGTACTCAGCAACAAAGTAAAATAGTGATACTTTAAAACAAATTCCTCTGTATCAACAAATAAATATATAATACAGGTTTTGTAGTTTGATAAACACTTTTAAGGTGATTTGTAATGTGAATATGAAGATCAAACAATTGGAAAAGGAAAAGACAACGTCTAACACGCTGCCAACGATTCTGAATCTTATATCACAAATCATTTTAATATTATATTGATTTTCTGCTCAGCTCTGCAAAACCTCTACTGGAATTTTGTGGCTCAACAGAACTTTCAGATGTTCAGTGTTTGGATGATTGCTGAGAGCTGTGTTCAGCAGCGGGCGTACAGAGGGCTGTTGTCATATCGAGCTTGTTGAACTACTCATCTGGAGACGACTCAGCGGGATGCGTGCAGGCAACAAATCCTCCTTCCTCCTCCTCCTCCCCCTCCTCTGTTGTCCCAGGCTTCCTAAATGGCCAGAAGCATCGATGTGCACTCCGTCTCCTCTCAAGGTCTCGTGATGTGAGGTGATACGGAGGAACCGTGCACGCATTTCGGGGATGCAGCTGTCCTCATCCTGCCTCCACTGTAAAATCCCTTGGAGGCGGCTGCCCAAATAGTTCAGACAGGATTTGTTGTTGATGCTTTTTTGTCTGTCTTTTGACAGATAATGATGTGGCTAAATCAGCGCTGACACTGTGACTTATTTGCATGTCTTTAATTGCCATTACTTTTTCATGGCGTGGTTTTCCGTGTGGATATGGTGGGAGTGGTGCGTGCTGTTGAAGCATGATTTATTTACTGTACTGTGGTGCACCATGTGTTTTACATACAATAACCCAGGGTTTCTTCTCTTAGATGATGCTCAGAAGTGAGCTGGAGCTTTTATGATGCTTACTGGGTCGTTTTTATCAGTAGGGGAGATACTGTAGGTGATGTATCTTGTTCTAGTTTCCTGGTTGGGTCTCTGTAGATTCAACCTGAATGCATGCATCTCAGTCACTCTCTCCATTACTTTCTGTCTTGCCCTCTTTTCCTCTTCCTCCTCCTTCCTCTCTACCTTTGCTCCAGTCTCCTCTTTCATCTCACTCTGTTTTAGTGTCTCCTTCTTAACCTTTAAACTGATATCTTTAACTTCTTCTCTTTCCTTTCTTTTCCTCCCTCTTCTTCTTTTTCTGCTCCTGCTCTTTAGCTGCTCCTTGCTTGTTCTCCGCAGCCTCGGGGTCTGAATCATTTATTACACCACTCATTAAGGATGCAGTCCTTTGCGCTCCGTAGTTTGCAGTCATATTTGGGGTTCAGGAATAAACAAGGCAAACTGTAGCAGGCAGACTGAAGGGATGTCACGTGTTGCAGGATGGGAGGATAAAGGAGAAAAATGTTTCATCACCACGGGCTGACCTGATAAACTTTAAGGAGCTGTGTGTGCATCACCTAGAAGTTGTGTGTGCCATTGAGGCAACCATAGTGAACGTGCATTGTCCGTCTTTCATCCTTGCTTCAGTTTATCCTAAAATACCTCACCTGGACTAAAATCTAAGGTGATAGATTTAAATGTTTCCTGATAAATAGAAGTTTAAAAAAAAACCTCAGAAAACCAAAATATTCACAGCTGGAACCAGTTATTATACATCATTTTTACACAAGAAATTGCTTTAAATGACTCAGATCATTAGGTTTGTTAATTTTCTGTCCATTGTTCAGCTCTAATATCCGAAAAAAAAATACAGAATCTACAAAATTGTCGCTTGAATCAAAGTAAAGCCCATAATTATTAGATAGTTGGGAAGTTATGAGATGTGTCAGAAAGTTTTTGAGATGATTTTAATATTAATTTTATTTGAGAATATGTTTAATAATGTTTATTGACATGAAGCCATAAAATTATTTTATGATCATATTGTGGTCTTGTTTTACAAGATTCACTTGTCCAGATGAATCATTCCCAGCTAATTAAGAAAAAAAAACCCTGAAAATCAGCTTTAGCTACATACCCTAAACAAATTGAGCTACATCTGTTGCATTTATTTTTCATATGCAATATTGCTGATCCTGTTAAATTAAGTAATTAATGAATAATTTATAAAATAAATAACCAAGTAATTAAACAGAATTTGAACAAGAATCGGGCAACTTTTTTTCTCTAATGCACAACAGTGAAGCAGAGTTTATTGCATTGTACATCAGTTTAATTATTTTAGATGCATCAGAGTATCCATATATTGTTATAAGTTTATTATGTCTTTGTTGATGTTGTGACATTGACTTCAACGATACTGCCGAGCCCTTTAATCATCCATAAATTAAACATATTGGCTTATCAATACTAATAGTTCCAAAGTCTGTGCTTGAGATATTTATGTAAGGCTTCGTTTCAACATATTAAATGATCTTATGTGCAAATGAGCTACAGTTAAAGTAAACAGTTTGTTGTGGTGTTTTTGTTTTGTCCTCTGAGATAATCGACTCGGTTGTTAGTAGTTTACTGCAGATTTAGCATTACTGGTACATACGGACGCTGATAAGTAACAAGAAATTGCAGTAAAATATGTTTGGGATCATTTAAAAACAGTGTTTATGTTTATTTGGACTTATGGACCAAGCAGAACCAGCTCTTCAAAAATCTGGATAGTGGCCGCACACGTTCTTTGAGTTTAATCATGTCAGCTTTAAGCAAAAGGTCATGATGGCAGGTCTGTGAAGGCATCATTAATGCTGAAAGGCATGTACAGGTTTTGGAGCAACGCATCCAGATGACATCTTTTTCAGGGACGTCCCCTTATTTTAGCAAGACAATGCTAAGAGGTGATGTATTACAGTGATAAACATGCCCCTATCCTAAGTTTTTTGTAGCATAATGAAGGCATCAAATTCAGAATGAGTGTATATGTTCAAAAAACAATAAAGTTGTCTTTGAAATGTATTTATTTGAATATAGCCCCAAAAGACGTCACAACAAATGTCACAACTTAATTGGAACTGGGGTTGTCTAATAAAAAACTGTGTGTGTTAGTCACAGTTCTTATTCTGCTCTATATTCTGTGCTTATAAAAAGCTTCAGCTATCATACAGGTCGATTTGAGGCATTTTTTTATGCTCACGAAATGCAGATAAAACTCTCAGTCATAAGCACACACCCACTCACACCTCCCCTTTCCCAGTTCCCCTTGCCATTAAGTGTGTGTCCACATACAAAATAAACAGAGTATAGAACACTGGGTCATGCTGGCATATGGTCCCATCAAAATTGGTTTTATTTTGGCTGCTGAGTAGGAGGCACATCTGCCGTGTGCTGAGATATGATTTTTTTTTTTTTTTTTTCATTTTAAGTATGAGCGTGAGCCCAGCAAGATGTGTGTCACCATGTGGGCAGCGCTCATCCTCCCAAAAACCTCTCCAAGTCTGACGCTCACACTCTCTGCATCTCTCCGCCACTGTCGTTCCTGAGTTTTCAGGCAAAATTTGCAGTCGAGGAATTTCAGCATAAATACTGTACACCTACACGTAACTATGCAGAGACCTCGTTTGTGTTTACTTCACTTTCTATGCATGTGATGTTGTTATGCAGCACCACGTCTCTATCTACTCTGCAAGCAGGATGAGGAGACATAGACGGCTGAAGTAAAGCTTTTCCTTGGGGAGCGTCCTTTTGTGAATGTGTCTGTCAAATTCGCAGAAAGGTCGTATCATTCATGACAGCCCAAAGCACACTTGACCAGCGGTGATTCCTCCTGCACTGACAACTGAGCAAAAACTGCTAGTTTCCAAGAAATTTCAGCACTTTAACGGACTGATAGTGCCGGTAGAGCGGGTTTATTGATTAACATAATATTTTAATTCTAACGAAAGAGGCGCACTGTACAAATATAAAGTGGGGATAATGTGACAAGTGGCCTCATTTTAACATGGACCCATTAGACACCACAGGGACAAAGTGTGTCACAGTGAGGCTGTCCTTGCCTGCGAGGCAGCACTGTGACGAGGTTTGACCATTTAATTGAGTAATTGAAGTTTTTAGTTATGGCCAAGAGGCTGACGTATCTTCAGAAGCCTGTGGGTCAGTGGATTCCTGTGGGATTCCCGCAGGACGAGAGTTAATTTCACTATTGATCACATGACTGGATGAGCCAGGTTTAAAAAAAGCAAGTTGGTGGGACTGGAATTATAACAACTGGCTGTTTTTTATATATGAGTATGCAATTTTAATGCGAATTAATATTATTTTCTTTATTTTGGGACATATTGCTCATTGTTATGATGCTGGTTGGCTGCAGTCACCTGATCAGTGTACAACATACAAAAAGGATGAGACAGGAGTCATTTACTTACTTTTTTGACAATGTCAAGTCTACTTATAGACAGTTAACCCATTATTAAACATTAACTTAATTACATGTTCCTTTTGTTTACCCTGCTGTAAAATTCTATTACAAAACATAATCTTGGTCGTTTATAGCACAATAATATCTGATGAAGAAATAAAAAAATGGAGCCTAATCATTTTAAGCATATTAATCAAGTATATATATAAATATGTCATTTACCACAGTAGGAAGCTGCTGGAATAGAAAATACTGAAAGTGCAACCTAATTATGGTTGAAAAGTGCTTGAATTTGACTTTGAAAGAGGTGTAGGAGCCCTGTCATTCTTCCAGGACTGGGGTGGGACAGGAGTGAAAATCCCCTCTATTATGTACATGGATGCATTATTCATATCCCTGTTTGAAGTGTCTGTTAACATTTCTTGTCGGAAACTCACAGAGCTCAGTTAAAACTACGGGTGTCCTGATCACATTTTCAATATTTAGTGTCTGCCAAGCGGATCCATTCCAAGACTTGTTGTTGTTTATTTTTTCGTGTTACGCCTACACAGCATACTGAGGGCGACAGTAGTTTCATTAAAATACAGTAAAATAAGTAAAGCAGTTTAAATCAGAACAGCAGAATAGCTCTTCTGTAAGAAAATACAACTTGCATCTCAAGTTTGTATATTGTGATGTTGTATTATTCATAATAATAATCTGTGCAGCAGAGTGTCAGTGTGTATATAATGTGGCAGGGATGCTTGGACGGGCTGGATTATTTGAAGTAGGGTTGTATGAACAAGTAAATTTACTCACAATCAGTGTATCAGCTACAGTAGATGTTGGTCAAAACGCCCTCAGTTTGCAGAAGCAGAGAGAAGAACCAGCATGGAAGCTGAGTAATTAGCAAAATGTATTTTAGCCACCTGAAAAATCAATCAGTTTAAGTGTACACTATATTTAGAATATTTTCATTGCTCTACTTTGCCGTCAGACAGGTTTTTCCATTGGGAAACCAAACTCCACTTGCGAAAACAGTAATTTAACTTGCAGTATATAGCAATTGCAGGTGTACCGCAGCCTTGATCGGGCAGTTTGTTTGTGTTATTGTGATGTATGTGTTTTGAAAGGTTAGTTCGGATTCACTGAAACCAACAATAGCACAAACAAACTAACAGATTGAGACAGCGGTAGATCAGCAAGTCCCTAAATTGAGGTGGAGGTAAAATAACTGATTTTGCCAGTAGAGTTTGGTTAGCATGGGTTTCCAATCGGAAGAGGCTGTCTGACAGCAAGGTAAAGCGATGAAATTATTCCAAATATAGCATACACTTAAACAGATATTAATTTTATTAGCAGCAGCACCTGATAGTTCTGGTTTACCTACAGAATATCAGCCTCCTGTGTACAGCAGGGAGGAAGGGGGGCATTTTACATGGCCTTGCCAAGGAGTCCAATGCATCATCATCGGTCCATGGTTGTGGAAATCACATTTCTTTGAGTCAGATCTGATTTGAAGGTAGAAATACTTGGATTATATTAGTTTAGCCAGAGAATCATTTCTGAGTGTATTTTCTCTGCTGCAGACAAAGCTCACCAGCCAATATCAATAACCGAGTGTGTCCATGCAGCTTAACCCTGCACTGAGGATTAATTTAACCACTAAGATTTCCTGCATCTATCTGAAGTGCCCTTGAGCAGGACAGTTAATCCCCACCAGCTCCAGTGGTGCTGTTCTGCAGATGTGAAGTATTTTTTTTTTCATTACTCATGGAGCTCATGTTCTCCCTTAACTTTGTTCTCCCATCAGATGAGCGTGAGGCGGTTCAAAAGAAGACCTTCACCAAATGGGTCAACTCCATCCTGTCCCGGGTCGGCTGTCGCATCTCTGACCTCTACCTGGACCTGCGGGACGGACGAATGCTCATTAAACTGCTGGAGGTGCTGTCTGGTGAACGACTGGTAAGAAGTCAGACCTTACTTTTTGATGTTTTTCTCTCTTTTCTATATTCTGTGTATTATCTCTCTCACTGTCTCTTGTGGCCTGTCTTGCCTTTCTAACCTTCCCGCTACTTTTCTTTGTTATTTCTGTCTTTAGCCAAAACCAACTAAAGGTCGAATGCGTATCCACTGTTTGGAGAATGTGGACAAGGCTCTGCAGTTCCTCAAAGAGCAGAGGGTCCACCTGGAGAACATGGGCTCCCACGACATCGTCGACGGCAACCATCGCCTCATCCTCGGCCTCATCTGGACCATCATCCTTCGCTTCCAGGTAAACTAACAGCTTAGTTGCACCGAAAGCTCATGTTTACTTTTATTTACTCATGATTGCTGAGTTGAATTACTCCTCCCTTTTGTCTTTTTATATCAGTTTTATATCAGAATGTTATCATCAAATCCTGAAAACTTTAGTGCAGTTTTCAAAGTTTGAGACTGCGGGCCTCCTGAAGAAAAGGCGGCCTCACCCGCTTAGTTTAGTTGCTCAGTGTCTCTCTATTCTGGGATGCTTATAGGATCAATTTGATCCCATAGATACTCAGGTCATGCATAAAAGTGTCCACTTTATAGCCACTACAAGAGTTTTTAACTGGTTATGAAACGGTCTAAATTTATTACTGATTCCTCTGTAAGACCAACATAAGTGGAGTTATATGTACAATAAAATCTAACTTTATTAATCTCACTAGGGACAGTTTGTTGCAGCAGCTTCTTATACATAAAAACACTAAGATGCAAACAAAGAAATCAGGATTCAAGGAGGCTAAATGTAGAATAGAATATAGAAATAATACTGATAAATAAACTTGCTAAAAACAATTAAAAGATCCTGTAAAGCGTACACTAATGATGTATTTTGTGGTCAGATTGTAAAAGGAATGAGTGATTTGGAAAAACACTCTGATGGCAACGGAGAAAAGTCACTTGCAAGAACACGTCCAGTAGAAACCAAAGTACTTGCTGCTTTTTTGGAGAATTTATTGATTGGATCTTATTGTGTCACTCTGATAATGTTATTATGATTAGGCTAGATATGGAGAACACTGTGAAATAATATGAATAAAATCACGTTATGAGTGGTTTTAGTCTGACTTGGGTGTGTATGCATGTAGCACAGAAACAGTTTCAGCTGGAAGCCTTGGGATGTTTTCGTCTTTTTCTCTTTCCTCGACTGTGATGCCTTCAGGTTCCAGCCATTATTATCTGCCGTTAGAAGCACATCCAGAACATCAGAACATGTCTGTTTGACTCTTTTATCTTCTTGGAGAGGGCATATATTTATTTTTAATTTGACAGCAACACTGTTATTTTTAGACACGTTAGTTCAAACAATATGGCCTCCTGCATTATTCAGACTTTTCAAAAAAAAAAGAGAGAGAGAGAGAGAGAGAGAAAAGAAAGAAACAGGAAAGAAAGGAGTTGACTTGGTCCTGTCTGTATCTTTTCAGTCTGCATAAACCAAGGAGAACCAAAGCTGGCTAAATTTAGCCCTCTCTCAGGACCCGTCTCTCAGATCACATCACTGCTCTAATTACTGGCCCGCTGTGTGGGAAAATAAGAACTTCAATAATTACCACCCTTCCTTCTATCAACTGGACCCCAGGTTTAGATTAGTGAGAATCCAGTCCACTAATCATATTGATGATTTATCACTAGAGATAAGTTTTGTTTTACATGAAATAAAAACCTCCTAGTATTTCTCTGAGCTATAATAAATTATGTATGTTTAAGGGGTGTTTGTGCCACGTTGCCAAAATGTTCCCTATTAGTGACACGTTACTATCAGTGAGTTTTCTTTTTTTTTTTTGTTCTCTGTTGTGAATCGTTCTCGTTTGATTACAAACCTCACAGTCATTAGTTAAGTTTCATTATTAACCATCCAGCTGCGCTTGTTGTTCTTCATCAGATCCAGGACATTATTGTGGAAACGGGCCAGGCGGACCAGAAAGAGACGCGCTCAGCCAAGGACGCTCTTCTTCTGTGGTGTCAGATGAAAACTGCAGGGTAAGTGGGATGTGCGACCTTTAGCATCCCCAAGCTGTTGTGAATATCTTTTGGGAATTTGTATGAAAATGCGCTCCTGTGCACGGCTGTAAATATTTTGGTGGACAGATATATTTGGTAACACTTTATTTGAAGAGGTGTGCATAAGACTGACATGACATTGTCATAACCATGACATTACACCAGTCTTAAAAAAAAAAAAGTAATCTTTGACCAAATGACACTTTATGAGTGTCTTCTCCAAAGAGTATTGCTAAATATTTTCACTTATTAGAAATGGCTATTAATATTTGAATTTATGTCCCAGAGTTAAATCATACTAGATATGAATTTACCACTACACTGGGAGACAGTTAGCTTAGCTTAGCTTAAAGACTGAAAACAGAGGGAAACAGCTAGCCTGGTCTGTTCAAAAGGGAAATAAAATCCACCCAGCAGCATCTTTAAAGCTCATTAATTGACATGCTATATTGCATTTGTTTAATTTGTCCAGAAAACAAAGTGTAAAGAAGTGTAAAGTGTGCAAACAATTCTCAAAATGATAAAGCATGCCTTTAATTAGTGAGATTTAAAGCAGCTGGTAGGCGAATTTTGTTGTTTTCCTGTGTTTCTAGTCTTTAAGCTAACCTTAGCTAACAGGGCTGCTAGCTGCTGTTTCAAATTGACTGTACAAGACATGAAAGTGATATTACTAAGAAGGTGAATAAGCAGCATATTTCCCACAAATGTCACAGTGTTCCTTTAATTAGTGACATTTTATGGTGCTCATAAGTTTGGACAGAGCTGCTAGCTGCTTACTTCTGTTTCTAGTCTAAGCTAATGGCCTGCAGGCTGTACCATGATGTACTGTACGGCCATGAAAGTGATATCAGTTTGCTCCTCATACTGTTGGCAAAAAAACTAATCAGCAAATTTAATGTAGAACTAGGTTAAAGGATTAGCAGGTTAGCAGATTCTGTGCTTCTGAATTTCCTCTCTTTCCAGATTTTTGCTTGTGTTTTGTTGGCAAACCACAAAATGCCACTGATCTGGGAAAACACTTCATGTGCCCAGGCCTGAAGCTGCAGAAATACGTGCTTCGTAATTACACATGCTTGAGGAGGAGAGCAGATCCGAGACACTGATTTAAAGCAGGATCTTCTCAGCTATGTCCTCTATGTTCAGTCAATGACATCTTCTGGCTGCTGTCTTGCAGGTATCCCAATGTCAACATCACAAACTTCACCACCAGCTGGAAAGACGGCATGGCCTTCAACGCTCTCATACACAAACACCGGTAAGGGGAGATGAATGACCAAATCCACTCTCACCAGCTCTGAAATGTAAACACACAGGAAGCCCGTCTGCTTAGTGTTTCCCCTCCTCATTCTCCATCTCCTTCACTGTCTCATTGTCATTTTTCTCTTCGGCTTTCTTATTCTCTCTTCTTACTTTCTGCTCCTAGGCCAGATCTGGTGGAGTATAACACTCTGAAGAGGTCCAACCCGACCCACAACCTCCAGAACGCCTTTAACGTAGCGGAGCAGAAGCTTGGCGTGACCAAACTGCTAGACCCAGAAGGCGAGTGACGGCCTGATGGAGGCTGTGCCTTCATGTAGAACTAAATGTTTATGAGCTTTAAGCCTGGTGGAAAAAAGACTTCGGGCCCAGGGATGTCTCTGGCTTGGCTGTGACTGACTTGTGTGCTGTTTTGTTTTGTAGATGTGTTCACAGAGAACCCAGATGAGAAGTCCATCATCACATACGTCGTGGCATTTTACCACTACTTCTCGAAGATGAAGCAGCTCGCCGTCGAGGGAAAGAGAGTTGGAAAGGTGAGATGGAAAGATGACACACGCTCACAGTATGTACTCGCGTGTTAAGTTCGTTGAGCCTTCCGCCCCTCACTGTCTTCGACCCACTTCTTCAGGTTCTGGATCACGCCATTGAGACGGAGAAGATGATCGATAAGTACGAGACGCTGGCGTCAGACCTGCTGACGTGGATCGAGCAGACCATCATCGTGCTCAACAACCGGAAACTTGCCAACTCTCTGACGGGAGTTCAGCAGCAGCTTCAGGCCTTCAACACCTACCGCACTGTAGAGAAGCCGCCCAAGTGAGTTGAGCCAAGACACCTTTCCATTACGTTACACTCTATTTCTATTTATACTCTAATCTGGTGTCTTTGTCCGGTGTTTTTTTTAATCTTTGAGAGGAAAAAAAAGAACATGACTCATTGTAATTGCAGATCAATTACAATGAGTCATTAAGCCAATTTCAAAGAATATCAGAGTTACAATATTTAAATCCTGATCCTTAATTACAATGACATCGAGTCAATTACAAAAACAAAGAGAAGATAAAACAAGAAAAAGTTACTCTAGCAGGGAAAAGGCAATACCACGGATAGATAATAAATATTAAAACTTATTTAGGTAAAATTAAGGCAGACTGGTTGATGAGTAATAACAGACAAACAGAAAAAAAACATATAAAAGCACAAATTGTAATTTAACACCACTTTTCAACAAACCCTCTGAGCAACAGGATTCAGGTTTTCTGTGAAATTGAAAACTTAAACTTTTCTTTAATAACTTTTTCAACACAGCATCATTAAACCACACTAATACAGAAGAGAGATCACTTTCTTTCCAACACTTTGCAAAACATGTATTGGCTGCAGGTATGGCTATTATTTTAAAAAAAATATGTTAGTATTATCATTATGTGCCAGCTGGGCAGGAAACACTCCCTTTAAATAAAATAAAATTATACAAGAATATTTTTAATTTTAAAGAAAAAGAGTCAATTATTTAGTGTTATAATTTTGAAAAATATTAAATAGTGCAAATAAAATTGATGAACGTCTTCTGGAAAAGGGTTGAACAACAAACACTTAATGCTGATGCTAATGTATACCAAGCAGACTGTATAAAGTGCATGATGGAAGATGCATATTAGTGTGGTCGTCACTGTGGGGCAGTAAAAGAAGAAAGCTTGTCCACATAGATAAAAAGGTTGCCACTGGATACGTTGAAGGCTAACATGGAGAAGGAGATCTTCAGTCTGTAGACAGTGGGTTAGGACAATAAGGACTACATGCTGCACAGTTTGAAGTAGGGATGAGGATGTCGTATAATGCCATAACTGCAGTAAATGCACAGCTGAAATTTATCTTTTGTGTGACTTGTGTTTGTTTTCTTTCAGGTTCCAGGAGAAGGGAAACCTCGAGGTGCTGCTGTTCACCATCCAGAGTCGCATGAGGGCCAACAACCAGAGGGTCTACACGCCTAAAGAGGGAGCCCTGGTCGCAGACATCAACAGGGTCAGAACCACAGTCATGTCTTTTTTTTTCCCATATTGATTAATCTTCAGATTAGTTCCTTGATTAATTGATTTATTATTTGATGTGTAAAATGCTGGAAGAAAACAAAGCCCATCACAGTTTACAAAAGTAATGTCTTAAAATAACCTAGTTAATCAAAAGAACTAAATAAATTTAATGAATTATAAAATAAGACAAATAAAAGCATCAAAACCTTACATTTGAGAAGCTGGAACAAGGGGATGTTTGGAATCTTTCCTGAAAAAAAAACAGACTTAAACAACTAATCAACTAACTTATTACTGGACTAATCATTTCAGCTGTGGTTTTGATAAAGAAAATGTTTGGCTTTGGATTGTCTCTCTTTTTGATCAGCATTCAGAAGTCTGTGGTTTAAAGCTCAGGCTTTTAGCTCAGCTAGATGGACAAAAATCCATTCATTTAGCAGAGCGCAATCCCGAGGCAACAATTAAACCACAAATATACTGATAATACTATAGTGCAATGCAATAGAACTGTAGAATAAAAGCTGTCTTTTGTGGGAAAACAATGGTCTGACAGCACTGCAGGAACAAGAAAATAAAAATTACTCTCAAAAGAAACAACATGTAGGTCAGTAGCACTGGGATGTAGGTCCCCCTGTGAATATATTTCAAATTTTGAGCTATATCGGTTATTGTAAGTACATCTCAAACAGTTACTTGATTAATCAATTTGTAGATTGATTGAAAAATAAACTGGCAACTATTCTGATAATCAGTTAAAAATCTAAATATTTTATCAAGCAGAAATGTCCAACATTTTCTTGTTGTGGTTCCAGCTTTTAAGATGTGAGAGCTGGCTGCTTTTCTGTGTTTTAAATCATTTTGTAGTCGACCTTGACCTCTGAGGTCTTTGTGGACGCGATCAAGCAAATAACTTCTAAGTTAAATTATTATATCCCCCCTAACTAGCAAAAATTCCAGACTCATGATCCGTCTCATCATCTGTGTGCAGGCCTGGGAGCGTCTGGAGCGGGCGGAGCACGAGCGGGAGCGCGTCCTGAGAGACGAGCTGATCAGACAGGAGAAGCTGGAACAGATGGCGAGAAGATTTGACAGGAAGGCTGCCATGAGGGAGACCTGGCTGCTGGAGAACCAGAGACTAGTGGCTCAGGTAAAACATAATCAACAACAAAACTATGGACGTTATATGTTGTTGTGATCTGGTATTTGCTCTGAAGTGTCTCTTGATCTTGATTAGACTACCTAATTAAACAAAATTACCTCTAACATTGCAGGTTGTTACCGTATTTGCATTAATTAACCGACACAGCAGGTTGTTTGTGCATCTGATTATTGATGATGAGACGTAAACAGCAGAAACAGGTTACCATGAAAAACTGAAGAAATGACAACAACTAAAACGTGTCGGTTGCAAGCAAAAAAAGCTAGGCACTTATCTATAGTCTGTCTATCATTAGTGTATTACCTACATTAGATGCTGGTCGGCAGTTTGCAGAAGCAGCAGGAGAACTAGGAGTCAGCATCAAAGCGTAGAACACAGGTTGTCGCTGGTCTACTGATGCCTCGATCTGTTAGTTTGTTTGCATTATTGTGTGACTTTGGTGAGTCATTATAACTCTTTAAATGCACCAAAAATGAAGAAAATAACATAAACTAACACATCAAGGAAGTGGTAGACCAGCAACTCCCATGTTCTGCGAGGTAAAATAAATGTTTCTGTTTGCTATTTTCGTTATTTTTGGTGTTTTAAAGGGTTAGTTTGGATTGACTAAAGTCACACAATAACACAGACAAACTAACCAAGTGCAGGTGGCAGTAATGCGCCAAGATATACTGCAGTGTGCAAAGGCAGGAAAGAAAAAGACAAACAATGCTGGATTTGAAACACTTAAAAAACACTGTTCATTTGATAGAGCTAAAGAATTTACGCCAGATGTTTAGGTGAGAAACACTGAATGTAAACACAACTTTTGTTTCTTTACAAAAAAAAAACACCACAGGGCACCTTTAACTAGCAACAGTATGAATACTCTGCAACAAGTCTGAGAGCAGTCAAAAAAAGTATTATCAGCAAAATGTACATATGTTCTGAAAGTAAAAAAGTAAAAGAATTGTTCTATCTATTAAGCTGCTCTCTCCTCTCCTCAGGATAACTTTGGTTACGACCTGCCAGCGGTGGAGGCAGCGAAGAAGAAGCACGATGCCATTGAGACGGACATTGCCGCGTACGAGGAGCGTGTGCAGGCCTTGGTGGACATCTCGAAGGAGCTGGAGTCTGAGCGATACCATGACGCCAAACGCATCGACGTGCGGAAAGACAACATCCTGCGCCTGTGGGACTACCTGCAGGAGCTGCTGAAGGCCCGCAGGGGGCGTCTGGATAAGAACCTGACGCTGCAGAGGATCTTCCAGGAGATGCTGTACATCATCAGCTGGATGGATGACATGAAGGTAACAACAGACAGTACTCATCTACACTTCACACTCAATGTCGAGGCACTAAACTGATCGGACTGTGGCCTTCTCTCTTCAGGCTCGACTTCTGTCCCCTGACTTTGGGAAGCACTTGCTGGAGGTTGAAGACTTGTTACAGAAACACGCTCTGTTAGAGAAGGACATCGCTCTGCAGGCGGAGAGAGTACAAAGCGCCAGTGCTGCTGCTCTCAAGTTTGCCAATGGAGACAGTAAGTGCAGTGACTCATCGTGGCCTCTGCTCCTGGCTTTATTAGGAATGAGGACGCTAAATAGATTGCAGGCTGTGGACCTTGACCCAGGCAGAGTATTGAGCCTCAGTACTTTTTGAGCACCTGCAAAAATGTGTCTGCACACTGAATATTGATAGCAGTGTAAAGTTACTGAAAGTTATTATCAAATGCTCTGTCTGGTGTTGTCTACATATTCTTTGATTTGAGATTTACTACAGTTTTAATAAGTTTAGCTTGCTTTGTGAAATTAACAAAGGATGATATTAAAAAAAAAAGTGTTGGCGGTGGCAAATGTACACACATTTTTACTTATGTAGAAGTTCAGGCAGAGTGTGTAAAAAGTAAAAGTAAAAAAGTAAAAGTAGACATACTCATTCAACTTCTTTACTCAAACAAAGTACAGGCTCTGAAATGTACTCAAAGGACTTTTCTACCAGCTGTTTGAATGTTTCAAAGTTCAAACCTCACCTTTTCTGCAAGGTCTTTGTTTGTTTCGTCTTGTTGTGTCTGTCACTGGTGATATGCATTGATGGATACACCAAGGAATCATCCTTTTTATGAGTTACTGTTTTGTTCATTTAGGTTGAAATCTGCCTTGATGTTGGGACGGTGGGTGGTGCAAAACAAGTAATACACAGTTCCACTCTAATGCATTAAAATTAAAGTAAAATGTTGGGAGTAAAAGTACATTGCAATGTAATTAATATTAATGTTCTTTCGTTTTAAACAGGCTACTAAATTGAACAAACTTGTATGATGTTGATATTGGCTCAGTTGTTACTGGTGTAACCCTACAACAAACAAATTAGTGTTTAATCTGGTCCTTCATGTGTGGTGTTTGCTCTCCCTGTGTTTACTCCCTTTGCAGATATTACAGTAGTAAATCAGGTGATTAGGTCATACATATGAATATGAACACTAGTATTTTTAATCACTGGCCCCACATGCCACTGGGCCATTAAATGTGGTGGCCAAAGTAAAATTTTTGATGGCCCAAATGTTAAAACAAGTTGATGGTAGCTGAGAAAAATGGTGGCACACACCACAGTACAGTACTGTTTCATTTTTTTTATAGTCCGCCTTTGGTTTTTCTGGTTCAACTGTAAAGATTGTGTTGTAATTTAAGATAGCAAACACATATTTCAGTAGCCCCAATATACTGGTAGCTAGCCAGTAATATACTGTTATACACAGATATATACTGTTCGCTGTTTTCATACAGTGTTGAACTAAAAGGTGCAAAGGAATCAGGATGTTTGTGGAACTGAAACGCTGTGTTGGACAAAAGGCTTGTAGTGTGGTGATAAATTTGGTGGCCACAGAATAACATTTGTAGCCACAGGCCATTGGGCCATCATTTATGTTGAGCCCTGGTCTGTATATCTTAGTAATCCTGAGACGAATTAAGCATGTAAAGTAAGTGAAATGAGTAAATATATATATATATATATATATGTATAAGGATTATGTTTTGATTTTTTTTCCCCCAGGCTACAAGCCATGTGATCCCCAGGTGATCCGCGACAGGGTGCAGCACCTGGACTTGTGCTACCAGGAGCTCTGTGCGCTGGCGGCCCAGAGAAAGGCTCGCTTGGAACAGTCCCGCCTCTTCTGGAACTTCCTGTGGGAGGTGACGGAGCTGGAGAGCTGGATCAGAGAGAAGGAGCACATCTTCTCCTCCCTGGATTACGGCAAAGACCTGACGAGCGTGCTGGTGCTCCAGAGCAAACACAGCGCCTTCGAGGACGAGCTCGGAGCCCGCCGCGCCAACCTCGAGCAGGTCTTGGCTGAGGGGGAGAAGATGATCCAGGCCAAACACTTCGGCTCCCCGAAGGTTCAAGAGTGCATGGACGACATCAGGAGGCAGTGGCAGCAGCTGGAGGAGCTCGCCGCGTTCAGGAAACAGAACCTCCAGGACACTCAGAGGTTCTTCCAGTTTCAGGGAGACGCTGATGATCTCAAGGCCTGGCTGCTGGACGCCAAGAGGCAGATGAGCAGCGACGACGTGGGCCAAGACGAGTACACCACCCAGCGGCTACTGAAGATGCACAACAACTTGAAGAACGAAGCCATCAAGAACGGAGCCACCATAGATGCTCTATCCAAACAGGCCAACGCTCTGCCAGAGGAGCTACAGAACACCCCTGACATCCAGAGACGTCTGAAGGACATCAAGGACCTGTACATGGAGCTCATGTCTCTGGCTGACCTGAGACAGAAGAGGCTGGATGACACAATGGCACTCTACACCATCTTTAGCGAGACAGACGCCTGTGAGCTGTGGATGGGACAGAAGGAGACGTGGTTGGTGGGTCTGGAGGTGCCTGAGAAGCTGGAGGATCTGGAAGTTGTACAGAATAGGTAAGAAGAAAAAAAGTTTTTTGCCGTCCTGAAACAATCAGTTTAAGTCTATGGAATATTTAGAATATTTTCACCACTTTACATTGCTGTCAGACAGCATTTTCTGACAGAAAACCAATGTCTTGACAAAAAAAACATACTTGATTTCCTCTGAGGTAGCCTTATTTTATGTTTATTTTTTACAGTTCTAGTATCCACGTGTTTATGCATCGTTTACATTGTACTGTTCTTATTTGAACTGGCACTGTTCTTGTTTTCAGGTTGAGCATTTTAGCTCAGGATATGGCAAATATGCAGTCGAGAGTCGATGATGTCAACAAAGCTGTGAAACAGCTTGAGGACAGCAGACACCCTCGCACCAAAGAGGTCAAAGAATGCCAGACGCGACTGAATAAGAGGTGCTTTGAATATATTATCTTTTCATTATACGTGTCAGAAAATTTACTGTTTATTTGTGCATCAACGTTTCTAATTAAGCATTCAGTGTTGGACCTGAAATAAATAACAAAATTAATTCATATTTTTATGTTTTCCCTTTGCCCTGAGGCATATCAAAATTTTTGGTAACCCTTTATTTTACAGGTCTGTAATTTTCAAATAATTTCCAATAACTTTCCTAGCAAAGAAGTCTGTAAGTTTGCACTAATTAAAGCTGGAATAGTGTGACTTTCCATGGTTCCTTCCCGAAGACTTCAGGACTTATAGGAAATAATTAGGAAATGACAGTGTAACCAGAGTTTGAAAAAGATATTTTGAGGGCTCATGTGACATTAAAGTGAAAACATTCTATAAATAACTCTCTTTCAGGTGGGAGGCCTTTAAGGCCATGGTGGAGGAGAAGAAGAGGAAAGTGGATTCTGCTGTTAGTCTGAACAACTATGGGCTGGAGTGCGATGAGACGGACGCTTGGATCAGAGACAAGACACGTGTGATCGAGTCCACGCAGGACTTGGGCAATGACCTGGCAGCCGTCATGACCATCCAGAGGAAACTGTTCGGCATGGAGAGAGATTTGGCTGCCATCGACACCAAGCTCACCTTCCTGAGGAAAGAGGCCGACCAGCTGGCCCAGGACCACCCGGAGAACGCTGCTGACATCCTGGCCCGCAGAGCGGACCTGGACACGGC
Source organism: Lutjanus erythropterus (assembly GCF_056507025.1). Lineage (NCBI taxonomy): Eukaryota > Metazoa > Chordata > Actinopteri > Lutjaniformes > Lutjanidae > Lutjanus > Lutjanus erythropterus. The sequence continues at coordinate 21,622,916 of NC_139334.1, forward strand.
CTGGGACACGCTAAGAAAGACTCTTAAAGACAGAGAGGACTCCTTGGGCGAAGTCAGCAAGTTACAGACCTTCCTCCAGGACATGGATGACTTCCAGTCGTGGCTCTTCAAGACCCAGAAGGCCGTGGCGTCCGAAGAGACGCCCGCCACGCTGCCGGAGGCTGAGCAGCAGCTCAGCCTTCACGACGCCGTGCGTGAAGACATTAACAACCACGAGGAGGACTATCACCGCGTGAGGGACACCGGTGCCCAGGTGACCCAGGGTCAGGAGGACGACCCTCAGTACCAGCAGCTGGAGCAGAGGCTGAAGGGGCTCGACCGCGGCTGGTATGAGCTGCAGAAGATGTGGGACAGCCGCAAGAGCTTCCTGGACCAGGGTCTGGGCTTCCAGCAGTTCATGAGGGACTGCAAGGCTGTCGAGGCCATCCTCAACAACCAGGTAATGTACTACATGAGTGTGTGGAGCAGGACTATGTCAGTTAAGATTACAACCAAATATGGGCAGAAATGCATCAAAAAGTATATTTTTACAAATCATCATCAAATGTATTTAAATAAAATACAAAATACAGACATGAGAAATGTATTTAATTAAAATACAGGTGATTTGTAATTTGAAAACAGAAAAATACACTAAAAATACAAACTGATCTTATCACACTTTAGGTGGCCTCAAAATAAACTCCTGACATTGAAGTGACAGGGTGCATGCTGGGTGGTTTCAGCTCGTCCTCACCAGAAAAACCTCTGTATAGGTCATCTGTGCAAGCAGCTGACTTATGTTCATTGTTTGGCAGCAGCCTCTAGTGGTTGTAGTAATTATGAAGGGAGCAGTATAAAGGGCGAGAAACCCCACGTAGAGGGGGACGGGTCAAACACGGGGCTTTCACCCTAGAGACCAGCGTTCATGTCCTGAGCGAAACCAAAAGTCAGCACCGATTCAAGTGAAGTGACGTCACTTATGAAACATAACATATACTTATTTTAATCCAAACCAGGATATTTTCCTAAACTTAACCAAGTTTTTTTTGCAACCATTTCACAACCCTGACCACATTTATCATCACATGACTTCTTTTTTAAAGCTTTATTTAACCACGAGTCAATTCAAAACCAATTTTCAAGTTGATACCAGACATAATAAGAGACAGATACATCTAGTACAAGAAAGTTAAAACATCATAGTATGTACAGTTAAAACATCACAGTATTTACAGTATATACAACAAGAGTGTTCCCGGGAAGCCTGTTCAGAAGCAGGTGCAGGGATCAGAAACTAGAGTTATTACCCATCAGTAACAGAATGAGGTTTTGGAGTTTTAGCTTCTTTTGGACCTTGTCCCAGTCACTAGGAGTGGCAAACTGGAATGAGAAATGGCCAGAGGAGGTGCAAATTTTTTTGGATGGTCATGTCAGTGAAATTGTTAGAGGCTAAACTGCAGTTACTGTCAGATATTTTGGGTAGTGAGGTCCGGTGAGCCTGTTACTGGTGCTCTCCCGCAGTCATAATAAAAGTAATCGACCTGCTTTGTCTTTAAGGTATGAAGACGGGTCGGTGGTTTTTAACCAGTCAGTATGTTTGCCAGTTCTAGAGCACATGTGCTTGCTAATTGCTCTATTCTTCTTTTGTATCTTAGCTTCATGTACGAAATATCTGATCATATTTTAATTTCATGCCTTTTTCTGAAGGGGAATTCACACCAAACACCAAAGATAATTCTTTCCTTAAGTTAAAGGTCACGAGGAACGCAAATAAAATACGGTAGTTCACAATAAGCACGTTACAGAACATGTCATTTCAGTTATTTCCCCACAAATTAAACAGGGTGCTGAAAATGTGTCATATCTGAGAATAAAAACACATATTAACTAATGTAATTTAAGCATTTAAAATACACAAATACAAAAGTATTTTGTTGCAAATTACATTTGATTTATTTCTGCCCAGTAAAATACAAGTCATCAGTCATACGTAGGGTTAGGGTTAGCTTTTTAATGATGGGGTTAGTGATGCTACAGGTATTTAAAAGAATGTGGTGTGGAAGAATGCAGCGCGGTCACTTACCACACTGCATGTCTGTCAGTTTATGAAGTCAGCTGGTTGTGTGTGTTTAGGCTGTTCTGTCTACTCTGTGTTAAGTGTTTTCTTTGCTCTGTTGCAGGAGTACACACTGGCCCACATAGAGAAGCCCGACACGCTGGCCGGAGCCGAGAAAGCTCTGAGGAAGCACGAGGACTTCGTGAGCACCATGGAGGCCAACGAGGACAAGATCGACGGCGCTCTGCAGGGCGGGCAGCGGCTGGTGGACAGCGGGAACCGGTACTCTGGGAAAGTTCAGGACAAAATGGACTCGATCAGAGACAGGTCAGTCTTCATGGTGTTTGTTCAATATGATTTCAGTGCAGTGTCATCAAAAGGGCTTCTGTAATCATTTATCATTTTTAATTACCTTTAAAGACAAAGAGAATTTAATGAATTTATTTTGAATTTAACTACTTTATTTATCAACAGTTTTATTAACAGTTTCCTCACCATCAACAGTTAGATAACTGGATGTGTGTGTGTGTATGATAGGTTGTTTATGAACCGGGGCATGTTCATTATGTGCCTTCATGGAAGTTTGCATTTAGCATATATAAGTGAAAGTACTTAACATTTTATTGAACGATTTTCTTATTGCTTTTAATGAAGTGTCTATCGGTGATACATATCACCATTGTTTTATTACACATTACTAGCAGGAATAGCCAATTAATGGCAAAGATTTACATCAACATCTGCCCCATTGTTCATTCTTTGAAAAATCCTTACATTTAACTCAGTGATTATTAGTGTTGATTCATTTAGATTCACTTATTTATGTATGTGAAATCCTTAATATCTCTAGTTGCAATTACCATGTTAAATGAACAACAGTTGAATATATCTATAATATTTGAATAAGGATTAATGCTGTAAACTTTCTGAAAATGAAACAAAAAGAAAACTGGAGCTGGACAGGAAATCAGCTGCTGGTAGACAGTACATCAGAATAAGTACATCAGAGAAAATAAAATGCATAACAGAAGGAGTATTTAGTATCACACTTGACAAGTGCAGTCAATGAAGACATATGGAAAATGACTGCAGACAAAATCATCACCGGCTGTCAGTGAAAACTGATGCAGTCTGCAGTCTGCAGTCTTGCTAGTTGCTCTGTGATGCTGTGCTTAAGCACAGAGCCTCTTTAAGCTAAATGCTAGCATCAGCATGCTATCATGCTGTTTGTAAGCAGGTATAAAGGTTTACATGTTTGTTTACCATCTTAGTTTGTGTCATAAAACAGTACTGGGCATACTGACATTTTTTATCTGATAGTTGTTGAGATATTTCACTTAAAAAAACACAAATATGAGCCTCACTGTGGCGCGAAGAAAAGTCAAAGGATCACCGAAGTCATTCGAGAGAAATTATACAGGGTCAAAGAAAAAAGGTAGCACCTGCATACGCTTAGTCCATGCCACAAACATTTCGATCCTTCTTGAATTTTATTCATGCCAGGATGTTTGAAAGATGGAAACCACACCCATTTTTGTGCCTTACTGTTATCATGATACTTGAATTTCTAATTTCGATATTGTAATATTTAGAAAAATGTAGATTTTCAATACCATGGAGAAAATGAGAAGGCATAAAATTTTAGACTTTTATTCAAAGTATAACAAGGCTATAAGATGACAACAGATTTAAAACATGAGGCCAGTGACATGAAGAAGAAAACAGCGCTGCGAGAAAGTGAGAGGAAACGAGACTATGTGGGCACTGCAGCAGTGTGTGTCAACTCGCTGTCAGAGAGAAGAAACTGGAGTATCCATACTGTGAAACATAAATATAGAAAGAATTTCAAATATTCAGTATTGATATGTCGATATTTTTGACAAGACTATGATAAATCATGAAACAATTAACAAGCTATATGATGGCAGGTGTGGTTAATCATCCAAACCACCCAGGGTGATTAAAAAACAACACACAGACAAACAGTAATACAAAGGCCATGCTCCAAAATATGAAACATATGTAAATATTATATCAAATTCATCATTTTATATGTCAGAATTGACCTACATTCAAAAATATGTTGTATGAGATGGGAGGAAAAAGAGAATAAATCTTAAATTCATGTACAGAAAGTGGGTTTCAACACTTATCTATAAATAAAAAGCAACAAAATGCCACAGAAATGAATCTGATGGTTGAGTTGAGATGATTCAATTAGAGCAGCAACGATTAACCCATTAAACGGTTATTAATTGATTGTTAAATTAATCACCAACTATTTTAATAATCTATTAATCAGTTTGAGTAATTGTTCAAGAAAAAACATCTATTTTATTTTACTCTTTGATGACAGTAAACTAAATATCGAATTAAATATCATGGATTGACATTTTCCACTGTTTTCTGACCTTTTATAGACCAAACAACTAATCGATTAATCAAGAAAATAACTGACATTTACTATTATCGTTAGCTGCAACCCTAATTTCAGTCTGGACCGAAGTTGTGCTCCAACTGACAGATATTACTATCACAAACCCTAAAAAGTGTTCTTATCAAATTATCAAACCAAATAGGTCACTGTATTCTGAATTATATGCTTTCAGCTAAAATATGATTCTCTATGAAAAATATTTTGTTCAATCACTCCAAAATAAATCTCAGAAGGCGCTCAACTCTGAAATTTTACTTTTAACATCACTTGAGTCCAGAATTTCACTTTCGTCATTGTGATAAATAGTGTTCAGGCTCTCATCTGATGTAGAAAAATAGATCTTTTCAGTCTAACTCATCCCTCCTCAGAGTTTCAGCTGGCTCAGCAGTGAAACAGCTTTCTTATCACTGTATCATTAATGTCAACAAGAGGCAGTAAAGAGGGCACGGGAGCTTTTCCCATTAACTCCCACAATTCAGCTTGGTAGACAGGCGCCCGCCATAATGGATATTGATCTTTAAGTGAGAGCCATTCTTCACGGTGCAGCAGAGAAACAGATGACTGTTTTGGGTTACCGTGTCAGGTATTTTTCTGTGTGTTCTCTCTCGGCCGCTCGGCGATACATCCAGTTGTGTCACAGAAAGACCCGCTGGATGAAAAAAGTGGAGGAAGATGGAGTCCGGAGTTGTGTTTTGTAAGGCTTTTTCTCCGTTTTGTGTTTGACCTTCAGGCATAACAAGAATAAAAGGAGAGCCCAGGAGGTGTCAGAGAAGCTCCAAGACAACCGAGACCTGCAGCATTTCCTGCAAAACACTCAGGATGTGAGTTCACTGCCAGTTTACTGTTCATGTAATCACTGCGTAGCATCAATTAGTGCATAATTATTAGCTTAATTATTTCCTCACTGAGACTTGACATCACGGTGTTTTTTTTCCTTTTGTTATTTCTTGATTATTGTCGACAATTTTCCGAACACACTCTGCTTTGTTTACCATGACACAGTGGTACTTCTTTGATTAAATTTGTATCTTCCCTGTTTGGGATAGGGGTCCCATTTGGCTAATTGGTAAATGCTCTGTTTTCGAAAGATAAACACGTAAATCCCGCTCAAAGAAAGTCACCTCTGCACAAATTTAAAACGCTGATGTGTCCATGACTTTGCCAAGTTTTTGTAACCCGACAGTATGTGCGTGAGTCTTAGCCGTTGATTCGGATCTTTCTGGCTAATCCCTCATATTCCTCTCCGTACGTCAGCTGACTCTCTGGATCAACGAGAAGATGCTGACGGCTCAGGACACGTCGTACGATGAGGCCAGGAACCTCCACAGCAAATGGCTGAAACATCAGGCCTTCATGGCTGAGCTGGCCTCCAACAAGGACTGGCTCAACAAAGTCGACCAGGTTTGTAACGCTGCCTTATGTGCCTACGAACACCTGTGTGCAAGGGTGTAATTTTGGCAGGGAGTCTGCCCAGAAAACTTTGATATTTTCCATTACATTTCCTGCTATTCTGCACATTATACTTTGAATATGTATAGTTCTTTCTTAGACACAATTAAAGGTGAGAAATTATCAGAAGCTGCCAATCAGAGCACTTTAAAGTTTAAACAGTTATATTCATAATTTAACTGGTGTTTATACAAAACTTGCACATTTTTACTTAACTTTGATAAATTGTGTCATGGCCCAAGTCAAAAGTAATAACACAGTCACAACATTTAGTTTGCCAGTGTTATCTAGCTACTAGTACAGTGGTTTTCAACCTCTTTTGGGTCAGCATCCCCTGATCCATCATCCAGGTTCTTTACCGCCCGCCATCAATTAAAATGCAGGTGCATCTTCTGTATGTTAAAGTTAATTATTATTCAGTGTTATATCATTGAAAAAGCATTTCATTGAATGCCAAGTAACAGATTTGATTCAACCGGCCGGTTGGAATTGCATAATCATGTCCAGGGGTGCAAAAAAGAGCCTTGTATCTTGTTATTGATCACAAATAGCAGCTAATCAGAGGTGCCAGACAACAAGCATTCTGATTAATTGTTCAAACAAGAGCAGTCTGCCAAGGAAAAGGTCTGAGGCTGCTGGAATAATATCATAAGAATGTGTAGGCGATCCAATATTATAGGCCTGTTTATCTTCACTTCAAAGGGAAATAGCTAAATTGCTTTCAAAATTAGTGTGAGGCCGCTGCTTAGTGGTTCTCTGCCAGTTTCCTCCCTGCAGGTTGCAGAGAAGTTCTGCTGTAGTGCGACTGAGGCCATCAAAGTCCAGGTATTTGCAGTGTTTGGACTGCATGTGGAGGACCTGGCTGAATCCCTGCTCAATCACAATTTGTTGTTTAGGTTATGAAGATGAGACATGCAGCTTGGTTTACTTTGAGAGAAGAGAAACCAAAGATTCATGACTAGATGAAACTTTTTTAGAACGCTGCAGAGGAACTTTGCAGTGGTGTGAACTCCCCTTGTTGGTTGTGTTGCTGTGACTCACCTTGCCAGGTGGTAGGTGTTTGGTTATAGAATAGTGTTTTGTGTGTGTGTTAGGATGCTGCACACTAATTTGCTTTCACAGCATGTCCAGCAGCGGAATATCCCTCCAGTAAAATTGTAACCACGGCGATAACACGGCATTCAAGGTGTATCCTTAGAAGAAATGAATGCTTTCAAAAGGTAGAAACTTGTAATTTCCTGTGTGGGCAACACCGAGGAAGAGAGAGTGTGTGATTTTATAACAAGTTAAGATTTTTGTTATGTTTGATACAATTATAAATCTAATCTACCCGATTATCCCTCCATTATTTTTCTTATTTTTGGATTGTGTTTCTTTCACAGGAGGGTCATGAGCTCATGGAGTCCAAGCCTGAGTTTGAGCCCATTGTGACGGAGCGTCTGGCCAAACTCCACGAGCTGTGGGACAAGCTGGAGTCCACGACACAGGAGAAAGACCGGCTGCTGTTCGACGCTAACCGCTCCGAGCTTTTCGACCAGAGCCTGACCGATATGAGGAAGTGGCTCGGCGATCTGCGGCAGCAGCTGCATAGCGGAGACGAGGAAGTCAAAGACCTGACTAACGCCAACATCTTGCTCAAGAAACATCAGGTCTGTGCCTCTGTAGCATGTACTGTATATACCCTGGATTTGTATGCTTATTGTGTCTGCAGTTCCTTTGCATACATAAATCTCAACATGGGAGTGAATACATTAAAGTTTTAGCTTTGGCTTATGTGCTTTTTTAGGATTATCTTTGAGTGAGTGAACATCTGTGTCAGATCTGTATTTGTGTTTACTGTTGACACCTGAACACAACAAACAAAAACCTTAGAAATCCAAAACATAAGGTGAAAAAAGCATTTGAAATAACTGCAAACCTCAATTCCAAAAAGTTGGGATGCTGAGTAAAAAGTAAATATAAACAGAATACAGTGATTTGCAAATCCTTTTCAACTTATATTCAGTTGAGTACAATACAAAGACAATGTATGTGAATTTGATGACAGCAACACATTCCCTAAAAAAGTTGGGACAGAAGCGACAAAAGACTGGGAAAGTTGTGGAATGCTCAGAAAACACCTGTGCTTGAAAGGCTCAGTCATTCACAAGCAAGATCCAGGTGAGGCTCACTGCTTTGTGAAAAACTGCAAGGGCTAATAGTCCGACAGTTTAAGAACATTTCTCAGTGCACAACTGTGAGGAATGTAGGGAACAAACCATCTACAGTCCATAACATCCTTAAAAGAGTCATAGAATCTGGAGAAATCTCTTTGTCTAAGGGGCAAGGCCGAACCCCTCAGGTTGCACTGCAATAAAAACTGCATTAGCTCCGTAGCTCCTTGTATAAAGGATACTGCATGGGCTAGGAAACACTTTGAAACCACTGTCAGTAAACACAGTTTGTCACTGAATCTACAAATGCAAGTTAGGACTCTATGATGCAATGAGAAAGCTACATAGATTATCTGGGCCTGATTTAAGATTATTTTTGGAAATCATTGACGTTGTCTTCTCCTGGCTAAAGAGATGAAGAAACATCCAGATTGTTGCCAGCGCTAACTTCAGAAACCGGCATCTGTGGTGGTATCGGGGTGTGTTTGCGCCCCTGGCATGGCTAAATATAACATCTGTGAAGGCCCCATTAATGCTGAAAATTACATACTGGTTTTGGAGCAACATGTGCTGCCATCCAGAAGATGTCTTTTTCAGAGACGTTCCTGCTTATTTATGCAAGACAACACCAAGACACATTCTGCACATGTTGCATCAGCTTGACTTCGTAGTTAAAAAGTTTGGGTACTAGACTGGATACACTTTTAAAACTTCAGCAATTAATGTCCTCAGTTCCCAAATGTTGCTGAAGGAAAAGATGATGTATTAAAAATGGTAAACATGCACTTGTCACAACTTTTTTGGAATATGTTGCAGGCATCAAATCCAGAATGAGTGTATATTTCTAAAAATCAAGTCTGAGCGCCGAATCTGTTGTATTTGTACTGTATTAAATTGAATTAGGGTCAAAAAGTTTTTGCAAATCATATTTTATACAGTGGCATAAGTTTTTTGGAATTGGGGTTTGTAGAATAGTCTTATAAATTATATTAGACTCGGTGATGCATTGGTAAAAGTTCATAAGCTCACTTTCACACATAAACAGCAAGACAAACTAACTTTTTGGTGAGTTTATCCTCCACTACATCCTGATTAAGCTCTTGAAAGGCTATTCATCTTTTCCTCTAATCGTATCTCCCCGCTCCAGATGACAGAGAACCAGGTGCGTGACCGGGCGCGGGAGCTGGAGGAGCTCCAGGAGGCCGTCAGGAAACACGGCGGAGGCAGGGATGACCAACCGGAGCTGGAGGCCGAGCAGCAGGCCCTGCAGGGGGAATTCCAGCAGCTCTTCACACCACTGGCCCAGCGCAAGGGCAAACTGGAGGCCGCCAAGGCTGTCCATCAGTTCTACAGAGACCTGGCAGACGAGCTTGTAAGCATGGATCCAATTTCAGAGCAAAATTAAAGCCTCCAAACTCCCTGCCCTCGCCAAATGATTGATAGCACGAAATTAGAATAAAGAATGTTAGATTTTTAAAGGAGCTGGATTAATGTTGGCTCATGAATGACAGCAGGATAACACCTTTTGGGACTTATATTTTAGAAATATTGAAGCCCGAACTTCAGAGGATGTTTTTCTCCCTCAAAAATGATAACTTATTAATTTGGAAATGAAGTTTTCAATTACAGTATGTGCACTTAGAATGCACGAGAGTAAGACCACCAGCTCTCTCCATGAAATTGACTCTCCAGGTGAATCTGAGTAAAAAGCTTTAATCCTTTATTGGTTTCACCGCCTAAATCCACTTTAATCAGGTGGAGGAGACAGCTTAAAGAAGGATTTCTACTGTTTGAGATGTTGGAGACATTTTTTAAAGGGGGTAAAATTCAGCATAAGAAAGATGGCCTTAATATATTTTATTACTCTGTGTATATCTGAGATCTGTAGCTGGTTCTCGCCAGAAAATGGTCCCTGCTATTTTCTCTTTTCATTGTCATAATCGCCATCTTCTTCTTCTTCTTCTTCTTTGGTGTTTCTCTCCCTCAGCTCTGGATTGAGGAGAGGATGCCCCTGGCAATGTCACAGGAACATGGCCACAATCTTCAAACTGTGCAAATGCTGCTGAAGAAGAACCAGGTGAGGGATTTGTCTCGATTGTGCTTGGCTGTACTTTAAATGGTTGCTTTTATTTATTTATTTGTTTATTAATTTGACAAGGAAGGTGCACAGCTAGGGCATTGAGTATTTTTTTCATCATCACTTGATATGACATAATTTTCTAAATTAATTTTTTTCCTAAGGTCTATAAAATGTCCCTCACAATTTCTTAGAGCTCCTCGTGACTTCTTCAAGTTTCTAATTGTGTGCCAACAATAATCCAAAACCCAAATATGTTTGGTTTCCAATTATATATGACAGAGAAAGGCAGAAAATCCTCTTATTTGAGATGCTGAGTGAGAGTGTGTTGAATGAATGAATGAATAAATTAATTCTTTATTGCCTCAAAGGGAATTTGTTATACACATGAGAATAAAAAGACATCAAAAGGCATGCATGACAGCATGTAATATAACATGAAGCATAAACATCATAAAAAGAGTCAGAAGTGTCGTGTGGGATAAAGGATGCGATGCCTCTTTTAGTCCACATCCAGGGCATGACAAAGCTTTGCTCTGAAGACAAAAGTAAATATTCAGAGTACAGAAAACGCAGTGGGTCTGCAATGATGTTGTGATCAAAGTTCATGGTGTTTTGTTCTGTCAGGGAAGTAATACGGCGCGTTGGTTCCCCCGTTATCTTGCCGTCCACTTCAACAACTCTGTCCAGTTTGTTTTTGTTCTGTACAGACAGTTCTCCCTCCCAACGCTGGATGCAAAAGGTCTGAATGAAAGTCTTGTAAAACAACATCAGCATAATTCTGCCTACTTTCAAACTTCTAAGTTTCTTTAGAAAGTCCAGACGATGTTGAACCTTTACAAACCTAACATTGGTGTTAGCATCCAAGTCAGATTGTCGTCAATAATAGTGTCATAGTGTCATAATCCATTTTTTCTCCTCCTACCTAATTTCTATTTTATTTAATAAAAAAAAAGGTAAGAATATTTTGACCAACCTGTTGGTACCTGTTAGGTGGTCACACTAGAAAAGTTTTTTTTCCCTTCATCATTCTTGTTTTTTTATTAAAGAAATAGAGCCAGGAGAGAGAAATGTGCACAAAAAGACTGCACAATCTGCAAACAAGTGTTTTTATGTTGATTCCTGTGTGAACATTAGCAGTGTCATTTGCCACAATCTTTGCTTTTTCTTTTTTTTGTCTAGCTGGGTGTAAAATTTAAATCCCTATGGATACTTTTGTCTGCCAAATCGAGATTTTGTCACTTTAGCACATGGTGTACGCTGTGCATGCCAGGCATATTCTTCAGCCTTTGCAATCATTGTGTCAAAAACATCCAGGAAAAACCATGTAGTCCTTTGTATTTTTTTCACAAATTTTGCTTGAAAAATAATTGAAGCAATTATCAGAAATGCCGTCTCAGTGGAGATACTGAATACTGTACAGTAAACTGATTTTCAGCTGTCAGTAAAGAAAGTGTCTTGACTTTTACTGTAAAAGCAAAGAAAACAACACTTTTGTTTACAGGTAGAGATGTTTCAGTTCTCTATCACAGATAACGATACCAGCATTTTAGGCCTCATCAGAGGACAATATCAATACCAGTATCAGTATCAGAACAAACCTACTTACAAGATACTAATTCTGTTTCTTTCTGTATGTAAAATATATGTGAGTTGATAGAAAATGTGTTAACTTCTTTATAAAAAGCAGCTGAGCCACTTGGATGCTATCACACTGCCTCTCAGGCGATGCTGTTCCCTCACCGTCTCCTTCTCTGTCCATCAGACGCTGCAGAGGGAGATCGAAGGCCACCAACCTCGAGTCGACGAAGTGCTAGAACGCGGGAGGAGGATGGCGGCGGCGGCCGGCGCCGAGGGCCGACCGGAGGCCGAGCGGATCGCGGAGCAGCTGAAGGAGCTGGAGGAGGCGTGGGCGCGGCTGCAGGACGAGATGGCCAAGCGCAGGGAGAGGCTGAATGGCTCCAACATGGCCCAGCAGTACTACAACGACGCGGACGAGGCCGAGGCCTGGGTCGGCGAGCAGGAGCTCTACATGATCGCTGATGAAAAGGCCAAGGTGAGAAGAGCCGCGCGTGACAGACGGAGAAGCGGGCCGATTAAGTGAGGGAAGAAGCCGCAGATGTCTGAAACAAAGATTTTATTATCTAAATCAAAACAAGGCACATCATGTTGAGCAAATAACAAGTGGCACCGCATGCATTAACATGATTACATGGTCGGGGGTTTCTTCAATTAAGATGACACGCTTTTTGTAAGTGCCACCCTCTACTGAGAGCTCATTTGGAGTATTTTGTTTTGCTTTGATGTGTGGTCTCTGGTCCCTTTTTTCGCATAATTTCTTTCCTCATCCTCCTCTTTATCTTCTCCTCAGGATGAGCAGAGTGCCATGCTGATGCTGAAGCGCCACCTGATCCTTAAACAAGCCGTGGACGACTACGCCGACTCCATCCGGAAGCTGTCCGACCGTGCCCAAAAAATGTTTGCAGAGGAGCATCCCGACGGGTTCGCGCTCTTATAATTTGTTGTACACACAGACAAAATTACATCTGAACTCCTTGTTAGGATGCTAATTCACTCATGTTGTCCCAGTCAGTTGTGGTTTAGGGTGATAAGAGAGACAAGCGTGTAAAATGTGATAATTCCTGTGTCCTAATCACAAGCCTCATCTAGAGTAAACCTCGGTCCAATCTCCTTGCCCTTTTCTCATTTTCTCCGTCCTCCCTGCATCTCATTTCCTCCCGTCCTCTCCCTTCTGCAGGGAGGAGATCATCAGGCGGCAGGGCCAGGTGGATAAGCAGTACGCAGGGCTGAAGGAGCTGGCGGAGGACCGCAGGAAGAAGCTGGACCACACCTACCACCACTTCCTGCTGAGCCGAGAGGTGGAGGACCTGGAGCACTGGATCGCAGAGAGAGACGTGGTGGCCTCCTCCCAGGAAATGGGCCAGGACCTCGACCACGTCACGGTATTATTCACACAAACGCATGCAAGCAAACCTTATAGGAGTAACATTTAACACAACACTTAAAAATCTTGCCACGGATTTATCGAGACATGTGATTGATGATATTTCAGAGCCGTGGTCGGGGCCATAGACTCTAACTGTCTCAAACGTCAGTCAGATAAAGGATCCATCAGTGAATAAATGAATATGATTCATGTAGGCAAATAAACAAACAAGAGTTTGCTGATGCTGTCAAGCTCATTTCATTTATTACATTTTTATCAGTTGCTTCTCCAGTTATTGTTGATGATTTAGGGTCGCAACTGACAGTTATTTTCATTGTCGATTAATCTGTCAGTTAATCAATGAATTCATCCTGTCACAGTCTTGTCACTTGAAAATTTGACCAATTTTTCAAGTCTCTCCCCTAAGGTTTTTATTTTCATTATTGATTAATCTGTCTATTATTTTCTTGATTAATTAATCAGTTGTTTGGGCCATAAAATATGAAAAATGTTGATCAGTGTTTCCCAAAGTCGAAGATGGCGTCCTCAAACGTCCTGTTGTGTTCATAATTCAAAAATAATCAGTATACTGTCAGAGAGGAGCAAATAAACCAGAAATTATTCACATTTAAGATGCTGAAATGAGATAATTTTGACATTTTTTCTTTAAAAAAGACACAATGATAAGTCAAAGTGGTTGATGGTTAACTTAATAGCCGATTAATGATTGATTAAATGGTGCAGCTTTATAATGAGGCATAACCAGAAGAAGTTTTGGAAGCACTGATATAGACCAACATATTCAATTAAACAACCCCTCTGCCCCTGCACTCTAGGGGATGAAGAGGGAGAATGTAAGATTAACATTAAGGTGACAAATTGCCTACAGAAACATGCCGCAAACATAAATTCTCTCGGCCTTAGCTGAAGCCAACAAAAACCTGGGTGCTGTCTTTGAGAATTGCTCTTTGGGGCTCATATTTTGCCAAGTCAGCTTTTTAACATTTTAAAAATGTAGTAACCATTTCTCCCTCAGCGAGCGATGAATGCGCGATTTTACATCCAGCTGTCTAGACCAAAGTCTGACACCCCCAACACCCCTTTGGAACAGTTGGGGATACAAACAGGAAGTATAAAGTTGACATAGGCTCTGTTCAAAACCACATACTAACATACTGACTACTACATCTTCAGTAAGTATCTACTGCATCCTGCCAACCAGCAGACTGTGTACACTCAAGTCTACTCAAACAATATGTCTTCTCTGCATCATATTACTGATCCAAGATATTGAATATTTACTAAATATTTTGATGTTAAATGTTATTTCTGCAGTACATTATGTATCGCCCCCTTGAAGTTATCAGGAGCATCTTTTTCTGTGATTTCTTCAAGGATTTCTGGATGTTTATTGAATAATGACTCAGAGAAGGAGTACAATCTTTGATGCAGTAATCAGGCACCAAGGGTTTTAAAGTACCTTAATTGCCTTCGTAAGCTGTGAGTCACGTCCACTACTGCTGCTGCAACTGTTGCCAACCGTTGTTGTTCATGAGCGGCCAAATCATCACCCAGGGGAGGCGAGAGTCACTCTTTGAAAACCTTTGGGCCAGGCCATTACCACGCTTTCCCACCTGGTCTACCCCCTCCCCCCCAAAAAAAGTCAAATCTCTGCTGCCTAACAGCTTAAAGAGCACATTACATCATTTTTAAAGTCCTTTCATTGGTTGCCTGTCAGTTTTTGTATTGGTCTGGGCTGATGGATGATGCCATCGTCCGTCACGATGCCTGACAGCCATCGACCACTCGGCCCTCTACCATCGTGACATCATGATTTAAAATTGCCTTAGAACTGATGAACATGTATTTTAAGCAGTGTCAGCTGGAGAGCCAAAAATGAAGGATGGGTTTGAGATAAAATAAACTTTATCGATCCCACAACAAGGAAATTCACACATTACAGCAGTTCAAAAAAGCACAGGTAGAAAAGAATAATATATATATATATATGTATATATATATAATATATATAATATAAAAACATAATAAGATTTTTGATAAATAATCATTAGTAATGTGGATATAATGATTAAGTTGGTAAAGGCAAATAGTCAATCACTTCACTGTAATGCAGCCTTTAAAACTAGGAAGACAACACTAAATATGATATCAATATGTTGCCCAGCCCTATGCTGTACTAATACAGTCTGATTGATTGACTTATTGATTGATAAGGTAGAAGTCCTCAAATACACATAAAGCTACATGTGCAAGGTTTTTATGTAAACACATTTTATGTAATTTAGGAGATGAGGCTGTTTTAGATGCCCACTTACTAGAATTTACACATTTATGAGAACTGAAACATCTAAACTAAAGAGAAAATGATCCAACTGCCTCATAAACAACAAGAGAAAACCACTAGAGGATAGTTTTCCAATTTAATGCTCTTGCTTTTATGTGTTTTGTTGTAAAATGATCACAGATCTTTTTTGATGAGCATTCATGAGCAATCATTGGATGATTTCTTACTCTCACTGCCATATGGGCTCCAAACTCGCACACTATCCTGTGCAGCTTTAAATCTTGATACAGTTTCAGCTTCCATACATACATGTTATACAACATATATTTTATTTTTGAACATTTTTCTTTTTCCCCACAACAGAGAGAACAAAAATAGATAAATAGACATGACAAAGCAGAGCAAAATAAAACAAACAAACTGCCAGTGCAGAGAAAAGGTGCACATATGCGTAAAATGACTAAAATGTCCACAAGTGGATTAAGGATCAGAAATAAAGCCCATGCTGCTGAGACACAGTGAGGTAGAGGAAAGCCAGAAAAAAATGAAATCCTGGTGAGTCAAAGCACAATATAATAAAATGCAATGCAGCACAGCAGAGTACAGACTCAGTATAACACCTCTCCATCCTAGTATGATCAATAACCAGATCATAAGGAACTTGGGGTGGGCGCCGGACAGAGTATACTGAATTTCTTCAAGATACAGACAAGAAACCGTGTCATTTGGGCGCCATTTTTAAAGCAGAGAGGGGAGAAAGTTTTCCGCTCTCTCAGGATATAAGCCTTTTTGCTATGACCATACCAAATATAAGGGCTTGTTTTAATGCAGAAGGAAGAGTAAAAGAAAAGTCAGAGCAACCCAATATCACAAAAATGTCACTGTGCAACTTAAAAATGTCATAGCAGAAAACTTGTGGCCAGACCAGAAAAGATGGCCAAGGGTCCCGTCAGCTGACTTATACTTATCACAGGTAGCAGAGACAGAAGGTTTTGGAAAAGTGCGGCTAAAGGATGACTTAATCCATTCTTGTTTAATGTGGAGAGAGGAGGTTGCCAAAGAGAAGAGGCCAACAAAAAGTGAAATTAAATGTTACCTAAAGTTTTTTTTAAAAACATATCTATCTTTCTCCTTCAGCTCCTGAGGGATAAGTTCCGAGAGTTTGCGCGGGAGACGGGGATGGTGGGTCAGGAGCGAGTGGACCTGGTCAACCAGACGATAGACGAGCTGATCGAAGCCGGTCACACCGAGGCCGCCACCATGGCAGAGTGGAAGGATGGCATCAATGAGAGCTGGGCCGATCTGCTGGAGCTCATCGACACTCGCGCTCAGCTCCTCACCACGTCCTACGAACTGCTCAAGTAAGAAAAACAGTATTGACGCGGCAGAAAGACGGGCAGTTTTCTGGACTGATGCCATCTAGATTTCATGTCTGTTCCCAGGAGCAACTGTAACACATCTGGACGCCGTGAAGAATTTGAACATGACAATGTGACATTGATTATACATATAAATGTCATGATAATACAGATCGATTCCTCTCTTTTTTTAAGGTACTTTGATGATGGCAAAGAGCTCGTGACTCAGATCCACGAGAAGCAGAAGGAGCTGCCCGATGATGTGGGAGAAGACTTCAGCAAAGCCGAGTCCTTCCACAGAATGCACGCCGCCTTTGAGAGAGACATCACCGCTCTAGGCAAACAGGTACGGCATAGGGGGATGAGGCCTTTTACCGCGAGCGAACGCAGCAGGCGGCGGCTGAGAGGCAACCTTTGATGATTCATACCTGGAGGAGGGAGAGGAGTGCTGCAATATTTGGGCAACTGTGAAAAGTTTTCTCAGAGGGGGAGAACCCATAAATGTTGGTCCAGAGGGGGGAATCTGACATTAGTATTGTCAGCCTCTTAATCCTATTGCTCTTGGGTGAACGACCAGTTAATAAGATTTTAAAAGTTAAAGCTGTAGGAATCTGTATTTTTATATAATGAGTCAGATTTATATATGGGATGTAAAATGAGTGATTTTTTGTTGTTGTTGTTGGTCTATTTCCGTACACATGACATGTATTGCATGTCTCTCCCTCCTCTGCTTCTCTTCCTGAGGTTTCTTCAATTTTTTTTAGAATTAAAGTTTTTTTTTTGGTGGTGAATTTTTCCTTAGTTGGTGGAGACCAAAACAGAGCTTAAAAGGCTTTCCTTTGTTTTGATATTATCATTATTATTATATAAACAAGAGTCAAAGCGTCAGTGCCCAGATAATCTATAAAATACTCCTTTATCATTGAAATACTGATGAGAAAAGTGCTTAGTGAATAAATGTTTTTGTCTCCCAATCATATTCATCTTATGATCTCATGATGTCACCAATGAAAAATCTCTTAAAAGCTTGTTTTATGAGTTTTCTGCTTGTCTGATATGGTTTTCCCACAAAAAGTTAAATTACAGAGTTAAAAATGAATCCTTCTCCCTCAGTGAATAAGGCAGAATCTATGAATATGCAAATAACTTTTCATTTCAAAGGTTCAAAAACTGGACTTGAGGACCACTTCACTGAAAAGTCTGTTCTCAGTGTGTCTGCGCTGAAGGCTCAAAATTTATCCACACAGTGAAGGTCAAACGTCCATGTAAAGTGTCAAACAAGCAAAACACAGACTTTTATTTCTGTAATTTCTGTGAATTATTCAACTCTTAATTCTTATCCCTCAAGGTCCAACAGTTCCAGGAAACAGCCGCACGTCTTCACGCCCAGTACGCAGGGAGCCAAGCGGACAGCATCCAGGCCACAGAGCGAGAGGTGGTGGACGCCTGGAAGGGCCTGCTGGACGCCTGCGACGGCCGCAGGGCGCGACTGGTGGACACGGCCGAGAAGTTCCGCTTTTTCACCATGGTGCGAGACCTGATGGCCTGGATGGAGAGCATCATCCAGCAGATAGAGACTCAGGAGAAACCCAGGTGAGCACAACTCAGGCACGTTTAACTTGAGACTGGGCGATATGGACAAAATCAAATATTATGTACTTGTGACCAAATACCTCGATATTACATTATCGTAGGGATTCCTGTTGACACAACACAATGAGATTTTTGATGAATAATCATCAGTAATGTGGATATAATGACTAAGTCAGCTAGAACAGTCTGCTAAGTTCAGAAAATCACCTGTTTACTACTTTTTATTGTAATTCAGACTTTAAAACCAGGAAAAGACAACACTTATGTCATGACATCATAATATCCAGCAATATTTTCTCTCATATCATGATGTCATTATAATATATCACCCAGCCCAGGTTTAAGTAGATATCCATTGAATAAACTCCGTCCTCAGACATTGATTTCTGTGAATTCCAGACTGCAAGAGGATGCAGCATCATTCTGTCAATTTATAAATCAGAGTTGACATGGTTTGAGACGTCTCGGCACTAACCAGGACAACACAACCTGTCATAAACATGCCATAGCAGGCCTGATTATCAGACTTAGACGATTTAGCTTTACATGTTAACATTATCATTTCTGAGTTTTCACACAAGTTTTAATTAGCATTAACTATTTGGATTAATTGCTCTGTTGGTACAGATGGATTAAAAACTACTATGTGATAAGATGTAGGCTCAAATAAATTGATTTCTGCCATTTCCAAACTTCAAGAGGCTTTTTTTTCCCCTCTTTTCTCTGAAGAGACATCTGATTCAGACAGCTGAAAAACAAACCCTGAAACTTTGCCCTTTGTGTATGTGAGATTCACTTTTTATTCACATGAATTTCAATTGTCAACAAAAATTTGGACGTTGATTGTTTTGGGTTTTTTTTTCACACCTCATCATCAAACGTCTTTGTCAGTCCTGTTCTCAAAATCCTTGACAGCTTTATATATATATATATTTTTGGTGATCTTTAATGTTTTAAAGTTTGATTATTGTTTTGACAAGGAAAACTGAATTGTTTGTTGTTTCTCTCTTGCCTGTTGGCAGGAAACACTGCAGTTCATACTGTGGTTTTGAACTTGATATTTTAGCCAAGACACCACCTCTCACAAAAACAACAACCTCTGTGACTTTTTGTCCTCATGTTTTCTTTTTTTTGTCTGTTTAACAGGAGATAGACATTGTGGTGCAGGTAGTAAAAAGTTGCTTTGATTTGATTCACTGACATGATGATGGACAGTGAGGGTCACATTAATCTCAGCTGGTAAACATCCAAATTATTAAACAGTCGCTTGGTCAATGACCCCAATTTATTTTTCTGCCAAACTGAAAAGTAACCCATTTTTAAGTTTTGGTGGTTGTTAATTTTGGACCCTGGATTCTCAGTTTTTTCTCAGCCAGATCTTTGAAAGATAGAAAATCTACTGGGGAACCTCTCATGTCTGTCCCTTAAAATAATTTGATATTCCTCATTTTTTTTACACCTCTACTTAGTTATGTAGAAGAGCAACACAAGAGAAATGTATCAGAAAGATATTAGACATGTATTAAAAATATTTGCACATAAATCCATCTAGAGAGAGCCAGTTTCCACCATTAATGTGCAACATGTGGACCCTAGAAAGACAAGCTTTGCTTTAGGGCACCGCTGATCGCGACTCAAACAAATAAACGTGTGAAATGTGTTTGACTGACAGAGGAAGATTTAAAGATATGTTTATTAAAGCTGTAATAAGCGATTCTGAAGAAACAGTTGATCGTTGCGTCTCATTCCAGGTCATTAAATAGTGATGACAGAAGGAGCAGAAGTCTAGTATTTTCACAAAAATGTTAAAATATATTAACATTGATTTATGCCATTTCCAAACAGCAAGAGACTGATTTTTTTTTACTTTATAGTCACATCAATTTCAGTTGGTAATAAACATTTTTTTGTTGGTGTGAATGTTCTCAACTAAGTAATAAAAGTAGACTCAAATAAATAAATAAATTAATAAGTAAAAACAGTAATATTTTAATTTGTTCTCACCACTTATTGTTCAGTAGTTGATCCCAGTGGGTCCAAATTGGTTTGTTTGTGTTAAAAACAGTTCTTAACTTTGACATGAAGCTCGTAATTAACCTTAATGAAGAATATTCAGGTTTTTAAAGGCTGTAAGTGATTTTTTTTATGGTACCCTTCCAAAAAAAAAAAAAAAACACCCTAAAAAGCAATTTGTTCCTGAGCAGATAATCTAATTATACACATTACTTTGAGCTTCAGTTTATTATGTCATTATAAGACTGTTTACATAGCACAAGTACAGTATGTTTGCATGAGATAAAGGACGCTGTGAACTCATGCAGTTCCAGTTCAGACCAACAGAGGTAGATACACTTCTTGCATTACCTGTCATCACTTTCCATCCCTCCCTCCTCTTCATCAGGGACGTCTCATCCGTGGAGCTCCTGCAGAAGTACCACCAGGGGATCCGCTCCGAGATCGAGGCCCGGGGAGCGAAATTCACCGACTGCATAGACCTCGGCAAGGCCCTGCTGACACGCAAGCACCGAGACTCTGCTGAGGTAAGGCTTCAGCGGCGGAGACAGCTCCTTTTCATCCTCAGCTGGGCTTCAAATCGCTGCTTTCATTAGATTTAATTACTTTTCTGGGAGTGATTGTTCTTGTCTGGCACAATGGAACCAATTGGATCGCCACGAAAGGAGAAAAATTCCACTCATCTTACACTCATCAGGGAGACTATAAAGCAAACACTAATTAGAAATGGAAAAGCCAAAAGAATTTAAATGAGCAATTGACCCCGGCCTGAATTTAACGTGCGGTTAATTACTTCACAATACTAATTCTTAGAGGATAATAGCCAGTCTTGGGGCTGCGTTGTTTAATAACGCTGATATGTAACTGCGACTGTATAACTGCTTGTGTCAGATCAAGGAGAAGCTGGTGCAGCTGACAGAGAAGAGGAAGGAGATGATGTTCAAGTGGGACGACAGATGGGATTGGCTCAGGCTCTGTGAGTAAAACCACACTATCCTTCAACCTTAAAAACAAATCCTGCACATACTACATAAACATTATTCCTGTCACAGATCTATACTAAACTGACAAAGACATACGACTAACTGATGTGAAAGCTCATATATGTACAAACCTTTGCACACGAAGGAGCAGAGTGACAAAACAAAACACTCAGACTCCAACAAGCATTTTTTTTTGTTGCAGTTTTAAACTAGTCCAAAACAAAATCAGGGATGTTCTATGACAGTGTTCCTGCAGAATAAAAATGTGAGTGTTCTGTTCCCTCCAGCTAAAATTTTGGACTATGTATTCACTTTTAAATTGAATTAAAATTAAATCCAGTTTGCCTCTCTGTGTTATAAACATAAATATTTGGCCAATTTAAGTCGAGAGAAAATGTTGCTTTATACAAGATGGACAACAGCTGATTGTAATATTTCTAAAAATCTCTTTACTCTCAAAAGTGTCCTCACTTTTCAAAATATGTTCAGCATCTAAAAGAATTGTCACACACTCAGTTAATCAAAAACTGTTATTACTTTGTGAAAATGTCCCTACTTTCCAAGAAATGTCCCATATTTCTGAAAGCTGCCCTCACGTTGTGAAAATGTCCCCACCTTCACAAAAATGTCCCCGCTTTGCATAATGTCCCCACTTCCCACAGTGACCTAATTTTTTGAAAATGTCCTTGTATTCAAAAATGTCCAGACATTCCAAAAAAATGTTCTCACCTCATGAAAATGTCACCAACTTCCTAAAAATGTCCCCACTTATAAATATAAACACATTGTCTCTTTCCGAAACGTGCTTTTACTTTCTGAAAATAATGTCCTCACTTTCCAAAATGTTCTCAGTTGAAAAGATTTCCCTCCTTTGTCCAAAATGTCCTTCACTGAAAAACCACATTCTGTAAAAATATTAATATCATCACCTTCTAAGATGTCCTCACTTTTATTGCCACATAAAACTAAGTCTTGACTCTGAACTTTATTTGGTTACCAGCATTTTGCTCACAAATGGGAAGTGTCTCCCCTTAAAGTGACTGTATGAACAATATATTTACAATAATAATTTTTATGAAATCGAAGTGTGTTTTAAAATGTTATTCTAAGATAGCGCCCACACTGTAAAAGCTCTCATCATAATGACCCCGGTCTTTGCTGCCTCCAGTGCTGGAGGTGTGTCAGTTTGCTCGGGACGCCTCTGTGGCTGAGGCCTGGCTGATCGCTCAGGAGCCCTACGTGACCAGCAAAGACCTGGGCTACACCGTGGACGAGGTGGAGAAACTCCTCAAGAGGCACGAGGCCTTCGAGAAATCCACCGCCACCTGGGAGGAGCGCTTCTCTGCACTGGAGCGCCTCACTACGGTATGAAAAAACAAACAAAAAAATCAT
This sequence comes from Lutjanus erythropterus, assembly GCF_056507025.1. NCBI lineage: Eukaryota > Metazoa > Chordata > Actinopteri > Lutjaniformes > Lutjanidae > Lutjanus > Lutjanus erythropterus. Next base: position 21,645,661 of record NC_139334.1, read on the forward strand.
TTTAGTTGCTGAAAACATTTGATAAACACTACGATCTCATCAGGAATATAGATTAGGAGAAATTTTAACCACAGGCGGCTTTAAACAACAAATATTTACTTAATGAGGGCTGAAGATGATGGTTGTAAATCTAATGAAAGATACTGATTCCTGCTCACCACTGTGTTTCAGCTGGAGTTGTTGGAGCTGAGGAAGCAGCAGCAGGAGATGGAGCAGTTCATTAAAGACGAGCAGCGCTCAGATAAGGACAGCAGGTACACACACACACACACACACACACACACGCTCACACATACAGACAGTCCCAGTGAATAAAAGGAAAAGTTTGGTGATATTTTAAATTTTTCTTACTGTCAACAAATCCATTGAAAACACTCAAACCTACAATGAATTGATCCCATTAACAAATAAATCTTGATGTGGTTTATTCCTCTGTGCTACAGAACTTCATTGTTTTCTAAAAGACAATTAAAAACACATTAATTAACAGACACTGTCGCACTGGGTGACATGTTCCTCCAATATAATCATTATAATGAACACTGGCATTGTAGTTTACTTTGAGTCAATCAATCAAACGTTCACTGTCCGCTGCCATAAATACTCACTAGTGCAACAAATCACTGTTGAAGAAAGTTTCCACCAAAGACATTACATATTCTAAATACAAAACAGTTTTTCTCAGTCGCTTTGGGGCACTTCTTGAATCGTTCTTAACATTTGGATGCATTTCACAAAACAATTTGTGCAAACAGCACCACATAATGGATTACATGCAACAGCCTGCTACTTACTCAAAATCCTTAGTTTATTTTTCAGAAGTAAATATTTATGTCAATGCCGTCAGAATGAGAAGTCCTTGTGTCATTGTTTGCATAGAAGGTTGTCAAAATGTTTAGCCATGTTGTCAATAAGTGTAATGTGTAGTTTCTGATGTAAAGTACGGCTTTTGATGGCAATGACTGAAAATTCACAAGACTGCACTTTTTCTGTATGGTGTACGTTAATTTTGATCTGATCTGTCAGTCATTTTCTAGATTAATCAATTAGTTGTTTGGTTCAGTTTGAATAATGTCAACAAATGTCTTATTTTGTCCACAACCCAAACATATTCAGTTTACTGTCACGGAGGACTAAAGAAACCAGAAACTGTTCACATTTGAGGAGCGAAAATCAGACAATTTGAACGTTTTTTTCTGACTCAAAAGGATGAATCGATGATCAAAATAGTTGGCGATTAATTTAGTAGCTGAGAACTGAATCGATTCATCGACTGATCGTTGCAGCTAATTTTAACAGTACAAAGTTCCACGTTCCTGAGTGTGGAAGATTGATCGCAAGAGATTTAACTTCACTTTTATGCTTTTAGTGTTTTGTGCTGTCCATGATATTTCTGTACAGACATGAAAAAGACTGTTTTATAGCTCTGCATTAGCACAAATGGAAAAAAGTAATGAATTAGAAATATAAACATAAGAAACACCCCTTAGGCTGTACATGTAGAGCTGTGTGGCGCTGTGGCCTGTGAGCTGTTTTCGAGATCTGGCTGATCATTGCAACATACATGCAAAGATTCATGGCAGTGGTTCGTTTTGTTGTGTTTAACCAGTTAAAAACTCCTTGCAGTAGCTTTAACTCGTTTTACTAAATTAGATTTCAGAAAAATAGCAATATACCAATAAACCTTTCTAGGATGCCTCTTTAATACCCAATTACCTATCAATTAACTGGTTTACCTGTCAAATGTTCCAAACAGGTGGATTTTTGTGCATTCTACAACTTTCACAGTCTTTTGCCACCCCTGTCTCAAGTTTTTTGGAATGGCACTAAATTCGGAATGAGTGTATATTTACAAAAAACAATAAAGTTGATCAGCTTGAAGGTTAAATATTTTTACATAATGTCCCAACATTTTTGGAATTGTAATTTGTACATCTACATGAATGTGCCAAAACATCTGCAATTTGTTCAGAAGAATGATGAATTTCTATCATGATTTACACAAGAGACTGGATGATGTGGAGGCTGAGCAAGTAGTTTTTGAGAATTTCAACTGTGATTTGAGAAACGTACCAAAGGGACTGAAAAAAAAAAACTGTAAGACACATCATATTGATACAGGGAGAAGAAACGGGCTCGGGGCTGAGAGCTACAGAGGTCAGAAAGTACTTAGCCACAGACATCTGCAATGTTTTGTGTTTTCATGGGGTTTGTTGACAATAACAAAAAAAAAAAAAAAAATACAGAACATTTCAAGACTTATCCTTTAAACTTTTCATGCAGGCACACACTGCCTCTTCTCTCTGTATGCACACACACAAACACATTGTTCTTCTTCACCCGCTGCTCTTTAAAGTCAACCCCATGCTGCCCTTTTTCCTACAGGAGAGAAGACACCGGCTTTGTAGAAGAGTCTTCGCAGCTTTACACTATTGAGGAACAGACTCTGGTTAGTAGTTCTCCTCGCCCAGCTCCTGTCCTCTGTACTTTATCATGCTGTGACCTCTGAATTTTTTTTTAAAAAAAGAAGAAAATCAGCCTCTCGTCTATGCTATGTTCTTACTAACTCCTGCATTTAAAAGAGGTCCTTGACTTTCGTATTCTAAAACAAACTACATTTGACTCGGCTGAGAACCCTCTTTGAGCTCTTGTAAAAAATAATCTCGGATGCATAAATCAAGGGCACCCTCCGCTCTCCAGATGCACAGGTTGATTTGTCGATTTCTCTATGATTTTTTCTCATTCTGTTTCGATTTTTTTTTCTATCCTCCAGTCTGGCTCTGGTCCGCTGGAGGGGACGGCCGGTGACTCCACAGTTCCCATACAGTCAGAAATGAAGGAGAGTGGTTCTCTGGAGCTGGAGCCCTCTATCTCAGTGGTGACACCGAAAGAACCAGAGAAGGCTGCCACCATGCCCATGGAGCCCCTTAGAGCCCAGGCTGTGCTGCAGGAGGGCATGCTGGGACGCAAACATGACATGGAGGGCTCAGGAAAGAAGGCTTCAAACAGGTAACTTAAAGGAAAAGCACCACAGAACTGTTTCTGCATGTTTTTACCAAATATAATCTAGTCTTTACATCACTCCACTATCCAGCCTAGACATTCATTTGCTTCCATTAATTTCTATGTTGCAAGAAAAGTGTATTAGTTCACCCTTGAAAAATGGCATACCATCTTTCATCCATCACAGTAAATATTCAGTCTGCATTTTTTTTTTCAAGTTACCTAACATATTACACTCCAACTTTTTAAATTAATCTGCAAGAGCAATCCAATGAAAATGAATGCAGAGTTCATTTTCTTTGTGATGGATTAAACAACTCGAGCATGTTTCAAGAGTTTTCTAATTCACTCTCAGTTTGGAAAGAAATGAAAGGAAACCAGTGGTTGCCTTGAAAGTTTATAAAACTTGTCTAGAAGTCTACAGCTGTATAGCATGCATTCAAAACACGCACGGTATATGGCAAAAGTGTCTGTGTATGAGTTGTTTTTAAAGAGCTAGAGCTTAGACACACATTGGTAAAGTTCTTTTTTAGACAGCAGGTGTTGTGGTGAGGAGGAAAAAGTAAAAGGTGATTTTGTTCCAGTTGCAGCTGCGTGTCTTAAAAATAAAATCTAGCAGTGCAAACTGAAAGGGCAATTCCTGTATTAAGCCTGAACCTTATTTTTATTTACACATTTTGGGGTCTGAATGACTGATGGGTACAAAAGGTTTTGGAATTGGTCCAGTCGTTCACATGAACGTCTCTGAAAAAGACTGTGACAGTTGGCCATGACATGGGCACTAACACACCACCATGACTTTTAAAGTCAGCACTGGTAACAATCTGGATGGTCCTTCTCTTTAGCCCAGAGGTCACGATGTCCATGACCTCTGATACCTTATGATACCCGAATTTCCTTTTAAGTTATAATTAGAGCTACTACGAGGTCATGTTTTGTTGATTTTGGAGGCCCGAGTGGACAAAAGTGGTTGTGTTTACACTAAAATAACCACCAAATATTACATCAAGATAAGACATTATCAGATTATCTAAATAAAAGTCTCCTCCTGCCTCATTTTAACTGACTAACGTACTCCTCACTGTATCTCAGGCTGGGAAAATGTAAACACAGACTGTCTGACTGTTCAGGCAGTCAACTCAGGCTGCACCGGAATCACACGTGACATGCCTCACACGCTGTAGTACAAACCAAACGCACCCTTGCAATCTGGTGGTCTGTTGAAACTGCCAAACCACCTCAGCGTCCACCTGCAGCCTCATACAGGGGGTCCAAGATATGTGTTCATCACTCCTTAATATCTGTGTGTAAACATAATCTGCGAGGAGTGATGAGGTCAGCGCCTAGACGCATAACTGCTGCTGCAATAAACATTCTTAAAACATTGTCTGACTGAAATGTAGGTTATACAGAGGCATCAGTATTAAACTGAGACTCTTTCATCACTCGTTAAAAACACCTTTAATATACTCTTAGGAAGCCCTAACATTGAAATGTTATCAGGAGAGTGTTAATTACAGACTTACTCACTTATGGATGTGAAATCTCTCATCCAAAACATACAATCCTGAAAATTTGAAAATGGGGAACTTAAAGTAAATTAATCTCAATGCAAGCTGCTTGTATTTTAGAGAGGCATGAAATTGAAGAAGCACTCTTTAAGCGCATGTGAATTAAATTATTGTGGGTATTTTAGACATGCACAGTTCAACGGGGAGCTAATGAAAATCTTACGCTGCCACATGTACTGCAGACACTAGACATTCACAGCTTAATAGCCCCTTTAGTTTCCGTGATTTTTTTTTTGTACACAAACATCAGCAGTACTGGAAAATAATAACTGTCTACTTGTCGAGTCCCTCTGTTTTAGCCACGTGTGATTTTAAGATGATTAAGCAGCTGTAACACGGGGGATCTGCCTGTGTTCTTCTAGATTAAAAAACAAAACTATTTCCAGTTTTTACAGAACAGTGAGCAACTGCATTCCTTGTTTCCAATTAACTGAATTAAGTCTTAGTCGAGTGGTGATGTTGTTGCGACTCTCGTAATTGCGATTAAATTAAATGGATTTTACATTATTGCCAGAAATTACCCACCTGAAAATGATCAATATTGACGCCCCTCCTCTTCCTCTCAGGTCCTGGAACAATCTGTACTGCGTGCTGAAGCCCGGTCAGCTCTCCGTCTACAAGGACGCCAAGAGCTTTGGCCACGGGGTGACGTATCACGGCGAGAACCCCTTGTCCCTCAGCAATGCCAGCTGGGAGATCCTCACCAACTACAAGAAGAAGAAGCACGTCTGCAAACTACGGTGAGAATCCTGACAAACTTCAGAATCACTGTTAAAGGAGTAGTTCAACATTTTGGGAATGTATTCACTTTCTTGCCTAGTCTGGTCTTATTAGGGAATATGTGCCGAACTGTCTCTTTTTTTACCGTTACTGGCCCGGTGCAGTGACCTTGAATGACTGAAGTTTTCAGGAAGGCACTGCTCCCAACCAAGAAACAGTCCCGCACATAACCCCAAATAAAACCATATTAGTGTTGTTTTTTTTGTATTAAGCAGATGAAATATACCTTTGGACAGAGCCAGGCTGTTCCCCACTGTTTCCAGTCTGCATGCGTAACTGCTGTCTCAAGCTTCAGCAGCATTAAATGGATAGTTTGGATTATTTGAAGGGGGTTATATGAGTTACTTACCCATAACCAGCATATTACCTACAGTAGATGGCCGTCGGCACGCGACCAGTTTGGAGAAGCAGCAGGATACCGGTGAAGGAATCCAAGAAATATTCCCTGCAGCAAAATATATTTAAGCCACGTAAAAAGACACTTAACCACTTTACATTAGATTACCCTTATAATTAATTCATAAATGGTTCATAATTAGGTTATTAATTAGGCTGTGAACACTTTATAAATCATTAATAAACAAGTCTAAGCAAGTTATAAGTGTTCATACACTGATGTGGGATCACTATTTGGCAAGATCCAGTTACTGCTTACTGCAAAAGGGAGCCTTACTGTGAAGTGTTAGGATCACAATATGCCACTTTAATATTCACTGTGCATAACATAACATGCATGCATAACATGACAGCACACGTCATTATCAACACCAATGATAACAATAATGAGGAAGGCATGCTGAAAATGTCAAGGTAAACAATTATGCCAAAGCATTAACATATGAATCTGGTAATTTCATTTGTTAATTTGATGCCAAACAAAACCTTTTGACTACTAAGATATGCCAACGGTAGTTAAATGCAGTAAATTATTAACAAATATCAGATGAAGCTGACATATAAATGCTGCTGATGGAAAAGACAATGTAAGCTGAGTAAACAAAGGCGAGCAACAGGCCAGGGTAACTTAGCTTATTAATTATTTATAAAGTGACAACCTAATTAATAACCTAATTATAAACCATTTATAAGGGGACTCTTATTGTAAAGTGCTACCAAAATCAGTTTAGCAAAATCAATATCAGTGTAAGTGTACAATATGATCTTGCCAACAGAGTCTAGTAGCTTTGGAGAGAGTGATATTTGGCTCATATCAATGTGGTTCCCTTTTGGAAGAGGGTGTCTGACAACAAAGTAAGGCGGTGAAAACATTCTAAGTATAGCATACACTTAAAATCATATTGATTTTGTTTTTTCGGGTGGCTAAAATATGTAGATTAAATTGCTTAGCTCAGCTTTGTCTTGCTTCCCCAGAATGGCCATCTACTGAAGGTAATACACTGATCAATAAGTACCTTATACAAGAAAAAAAAATCCAAAATTACCCTTTAAATACACTCAATTTGGTAACAATTGCTAAAAGAGGTCCTGTTTCAAATATGCAAGAAGCTAGATCTCAGTTGCTTTGATTACTAAAAAAAACTATTTGGAGAAACCACTTTCCTCTTTATTTTACTCTAATGTAAACTATAAAACAACCACTTGTTCCTCTTGTTTCTCCAGACAAAGTTAAACTTCCGTTTTCTTTCCCTCTCACAGTCTCGGAGACGGCAGTGAATATTTGTTCCAGTGTAAAGACGAGGTGAGTACTGAACGACCGAGAGATAAAAACGATATATATAACTTTAAGCAACTCTCCACGAATCACATGAGACTGAATGTTCTGGACTTATTCTGCGTATGTGTACTGTTTGACCTTTGACCTTATGTAAAGCAGTGGTCACGGGGCGTAATGCTGCATACACTTTTCATTTCATAAGCTGTTTCATTTTGACATGTCTTCCCATGTGTAAGTAATCTGGCAAGGTTATTTATGTAAGGAGCTGACATTAATGAGGTTATTCACAATTTTCTGTTTCACCATCAGCCTGTAAGAGATTTACCCCTCAGGGATCCTTCAGTTTTACAAAATAAATAATTCACAGCAAGGTTTGCTTCTATATTACCCTGATTTAGCCTCACAAACAATGTATTTAAAGTCTGATTGTTAAATGCGTGGCCTCCTACACTTGTTCATTTAGTCAAATAGACCACCCTCTGGAGGTGGACTTCCCTTTGTAAGCGGCTGTGTGTGTGTGTGTGTGTGTTTTTGTGTTTAAATTTAGGAGGAGCTCCAGCGTTGGAGCCAAGCCATGGAGAGGGCCGTTCAGCCCCTGGCAGCGGAGGAGGCGTCGGGGCCCTCGGGGGCCAAAGCCCACAGCCTGCCCGCTCCCTCCTCCTCAACTGCCCTCCCTGAGCCCAGCTCTGCCAAGAAAGACAAGGAGAAGAAGTTCAGTCGCTTTGCCAAGAAGAAGTGAAAAGGATGGGAGGGCCGCTGGGAGGGAGGGGGGGGGGGGGATGTTGCCGAGGCAACCTGGAAAGAGAAAGTAGTATTTGTGTACAATCAGTCAGAGCGAGCTTTTTATCACTAGACTTTTTTATATTATTTTGCGAGGATTAACATAAATATTGTAGTTTAGGTTAAAGCCATCACTCTTTTTGCTTGTATTTAAGCCAGTGTATCATTGCAAAGGTCCACTTTTTTTTTCTTTTGTGTTCTTTTTAACAAAAATGCCAAATTCAAAGCATCAAATTAAAGCACAGGAATGCTCCTTTCACACTCAACCAAAGAATGTTTGTAAAACTTTTCTTTTGTTACTTTCGCCGCGATTTCCGCTTCATTATGGCATGCTTTGATCTAGCTGTGTACGATATGAAGGCCTGTAATGAACATAGGGTGACTCGAGAGTACTACTCTTATTAATCTGCCTTATAACAATGGTTGTGAACTGTAATACTGTGCTGTTTGAATTTGGAGCTACTGATAGAACCAGAGTGAATATTAACAGGCTTTGAAGAGCTTTGTAAATGCGGTGTAAAGACTTGGTGATGAGCGAGCCGTAGTGCAGTGCTGTACAGTGCGCGCACACACACACACATACACACACACACCAAGTGTTAATTGCAGGCTTGCAAACTAAATGCTCTATGCACTGTGAAGGGTTTGACTGTTGAGATTTTAACTGATGACATATGAGCAGTCATGAAACACCACAATCAGTCAGTTGAGAATACAGATCAGACTGTGTTCTGAACTGAGCTGTGGCAGTAGTTATTTCTGTGAACTTGAAATATATTCAACACTTGTGTATTGAATCCTAAATTTCATATCTATTCATTAACATATATACATATACAGTTTATATATCTACAGATGCATGAAGTATGTTTTACGTTAGTTTGATATGGTGCTATTGTGATATTCTTGAACCTTCATTCAAGACCAACTCGACCTGCCTTATTTGTCTTCAACTTTGGCTTGTAGAGACACACATATCCTGTCAGCGTACCGTACATCTGAGGGGTGTTTCATAAAGGCGGCGGGTGTTATTCTGAAAAGCCTGACCCGAAATGAGCTGAACAAACTGAACTGGGATTAATTTGTTTCCTCGAGTCAAGGCCGGAGCAGAGACACAAGGACACGGAATTAACGTTAATTCATATTGACGAACAGAAAAGAAAACAAACAAACAAAGAATAGACCCTTTAAGTCATTATAATGATACAATTTCTCAAAACAATGACCAAACTAATCACTTAGTGTCTCAGAATAATGAGAAATTTCTCAAAATAAGTCAGTATTTTGAGGAATGTTTCAACACTAACTCATTATTTGAGAAAGTTTCCCATTATTTTGAGAGTTTCTCTCATCTTGTTTTTTTCATCCCATTGGCAGGAAATGGACCTCCATATTGGTAATTGGTAATTAATATAATTATAATAATAGTAATATAATTGGTTTGAGTAATGTTTAAAAAATGCATCCTGGGCTTTGGGAAACACTTATCAACATTTTTCAACCATATTCTGACATTTTACTGACCAAACAACTAATCGATTAATCTAGAAAATTATGGACAGATTAATCCATAAAGAAAACAGTCGATAGCTGCAGTGATGTCAATTAGATTTGGTTCAGTCAGAGCTGTGGAATATTAAATCATGCATCTTTTCTCACTACGTCTTAACTTTTCTTACCCTCAGGTTTGCATAAACTACAGGTCATATGAACTTTTTAAAATACAAAAAAATGTGAAATTATCATATTTATCTTATCAGCCAGCTGAAAAAGAAATCTTTATATCATGCATTCCTACTAATTTTATTAAAGTGGCATTTAAACGTAGAACAAATGGTGAATATGCTTCTTACTATGAGGCTACAGTTATGGGTCAACATTGTGTTTTGGCTTTATTTTAACTGCAGTCGATTTAAAAATGTCATATGTTAACAACTGCAGCCTGTGTCAGGATGTGTTAAATTTGACATTTACACGAAAAATGAGTCGAATTCACACAGCAGCAGTAAAACAGGAACCACCAGGGAGGAACTTTAAAGAAAATACTGTGTTTCCGTCTGGCATATTGTAACACTAGTTCAGCCTGAGGTGAAGAAGTAAGCCTGGTTAAACTGGTAATCCAGCTTTATGAAACACCCCTCCTAGATTTTTTTATTTACCAGAAACTCTGAGTGTCAAATTTACAGCCAACTAGAATCTAAACCAGGCGCTCTCGTCAAAGCAGAAACAAAAAGAGCCTGGACAGATTATTCAGTACCAGCCAAAGTCTAGGACAAGCTGTGGGTCGGATGAATCTTGACTGCTTTTCCAAACCACACAACAGGACCAGGCATGCTCTTAATCTACAGCGAGGATCATACAGTAGCAGTATGGAGCTGAGAGAATGTGTATTTGATATGAATGTAAGGGAGGAAAATTTGGTACATTTAACAAAAAAGCCATTATAGAATAAGAACCTCTAGTCGATACACACATACAGGGAATACAGAGTATGTACAGTATATGGAACAGCATTTATAGACGTTAATTTGTCACCGGGATGGTGGCTCACACACCTACACACACACACACACACACTCTCCCACTGCCGCCTTGCCTTGTACCGTGGGCTCCGTCCCTGAACTACGACCCAACTCAAGTGACCTCAGTGAATCAATGGAAGTCGTGTGTAGAAGGATAAACAAGATTGTTCAGCTCAAAGAAGAAATGTGGTAGCATCATGATGATCTCTGTCTGGATTACTTACATTTATACAGTAAGAAAATACTTTTAAAGGGACAGTTTAACTGAAAAGGGAAAAAAAACAACAACATTTTTTCCTCTTACCTGTAGTGTCATTTATCCATCTAGATTGTTTTGGTGTGAGTGCAGAGTTTTAAAAACGTCTGCCTTCTCTTGAATATAATGGAACTGGATGCCACTCAGCATGTGGTGCTCAAAGTGCCAAAAAAAATGCATTTTTAAAACTCAACAGCAATGTCTGTTTCCAGAAACCATGACCCAGTTACTCAAGATAATCTACAGACTTTGTTGTAAGCAGTGTCATGCAGGAACTATTTTTGCTGACCAGTACTAAATTTTTTGGGCCCAATACTGATATTAGGGAGTAAACAAATCTGGTATTGATATAACAGCCAATATTCTTCATACAGAATATAGAAAATATTTTCATGAACACATTTTTTTTTGCATGTGTGTCAAAGATAATGGGGTGTAATGGACACAGGATATTTTACAATTTAACAATAAACTCTATTGTACAGTAAAGTTGAACCAGTATTTTTAATCATTACTAACTATAAATAAAAAACCCTCACAAATAGAGCAAACCATATGTATATACAAGGGATGTTTATGATAAATTATTTATTTATTAATTGGCATTAAAAATTTAACCTATTAAAAATGTATTAATTGATACTATCAGTAGTACAGAAATGGAAGTAACTGTGCTTCCTTTGACATTGTTTAAATTTAAAGTTCAACTTAAAATAAGAAAAAAAAGAAAAAAGGAAAATGAGGAAAAAAAACATTATTGTAAAGTATTAATTATGAATGATTATTAATGTATTGATCAACTATCTGTTAATGAAAATGTATCAATTTCTTAAAAAAAATACAGTTTTGAAATTGGTGCATATTGGACAACATATGCACAAATGCCAATATCGGGGTGATAATATCAGTCAGCTGTACCTTCTATCAAACTATACCTGCCAACTGTATCACTGTGTTGAAGTGGGTGTGCATCTACTCATGGATGAGAGGCTCATGCTTGTGATGGTGCAGGATATAAACAGTAATGGCATCCTGCTCAGCTAAGCTGTAACCTCTCGTCCATGAGTAGATGCACGCTTCCTTCTGTGCGGTGATAAAGTTGCCATGTGCAATTCAGTAGAAAGAAAATGGCTCCTAAATGAAACTACTCAAATCAAAGTCTGTGGATTATCTTGAGTAACCGGGTCATGATTTCTGGAAAGACAAATGTAATTTTTTGGCACTTTGAGCACCACAAGTTGAGTGCCGTCTAGTTGCATTATATTGGAGAGAAGACAGACATCTTTATAGCTCTACAGGTAAGAGGGGGAAAAAAGATTTTTGGGTGAACTGTCCCTTTAAATCTGGGCTCTTTTGTGGCTTTCTAAAGAAATCAAGATCTTTCCGAAGGCCAGAAGAACATCACGTCTGTGCTACTAGTACCAGTAGTCAAATTTCTCTCTCTCTTTCTGTTATAAACGCACCTCAAAATGGTTTGGGAATCTTGCGTCACATGTATTCAGTCTTGTTTTTATTGGTCACTCTATCTACAGAAACACTTCCTCCTCTGTCACCTCCATCCACATTGTTTACTCCTCCACTCCTTCATACAGTACCTGCCTTTTTTGTTCAGTGGTTTTTAATCTGCATTTTGTACTCTCTAGCTATGTAAAATATACAGAAAATGTTGACAAGAAATATCAAATACATTTTGAGAGAATAAAGTTTAAAATAAACTCCTGAAATGATACAGTTTGAGTTGATTTGATGTGTCCGCAGCTATACCATTAACTGTTTATACACTGTAAAAATGAAAAAGCTGAGAAAACTCAAAATTTCAAGGCAGCTGACTGCAACAGGAGGAGAAATTTTCAAATGAAGAAAAATAATGACATCAAACACTAATCTTTTGTTGAGATAATTTGATTTTCTTCGATAGATAAATGTGAACATTTGAGTTTTAGAAACCATAAAAAATGAAATAAAAAAATTGAGTGAACTCATTAAAGTGAAAGTGAATAATGGTTAATATGTTAATATCTTCAATTAAAACCATGCAACTTTTAGGCACCCAAATAATCACAAATAAGGTTCACAGCTCACTGTGACCAACTTTTGAAATACAAGAATCAAAGATTCACGTTTATATAAAGAAAAAAGAAAAAAGTAAATTATTTATATTTAAGAGTGAGGAAAAACTTTTGCTGTTAGTATTTTTGTTTCCTTAGAGCTTGTTTCCAACTCTAAGGGACAGTTCATCCCAAAATCAAAAATACATATTTCACCTGGCCTGTGGTGCTATTTATCCATCTAGATTTATTTGGTGAGAGTTTTGGAGATATCTGGCCTCTCTCCAATATTATGGGACTAAAAGACACTCTGCTTGTGGTGCTCAAAACACAAAAAATGAAACTGTTCAGAACAAGGTCTGTGGATTATCGTGAGTAACCAGGTCATGATTTTTGGAAAGAGACTCTGGTTTCGATTTTTTTGTTTGTTTGTTTTGTTTTTTGAGGACTTGGAGCACCACAAGTGCCTTTTAGCCCCATTATTATCGAAGAGAAGGCAGACATCTTTGTGGCTGATATCTCCACAACTCTGCAGCTCACACCAAAACAATCTCAATGGATAAATACTGCAGGCAGGAAAAAATATAGATTCTTTTTTTTTATTTTGGGGTGAACTGTCCCTTTAAGACTCTGAGTTCTGCTCAAAACTCAAACATCTACTGCAGTATGTTGCCTTGTAATTTTGAGTTGGGTGTTATTAATGAACACTGATTTCATTCAATTGTTAATACATAAAAAAAAAAAAAGGTGCAGTATGATGAATTTCAAAATAGATTTATTGAATACAAACAAGGCGTGAAAACAAAAGGCATTTTTTTACTTTGTTGCACAGTCATCCGTTAACCAAGCTAATTTCAGATAAGACGAGCTGCATATGAACATATTCAAAGAAGACAAAAAAAAAAAAAAACGGTCGGATTTACATTCCAGTGGCTGTTGGTACAACAATGAATAAACAGCCTCAAGACAGCGACTCAGCCTCAGGCTAGACTAATTAGATCTCAGCTGACAAGTAACAGGCTGAGGATGATCACTTATAGCATTACAAAGCCCTGAATAACAGTTCATTTCGATCTTTACAAACTCAATAGGTGTATGCCTGCAGCAGAGCATACAAATTATCATTTTTCTTCTAAACAAATAAGCCAGAAGATGCATACGAGAGATACTTTCAGCATACTGTATTACTTTATCATTAGCCAATTTTCCACAGCCAGGCCTTAACAGAGCCCGCCAGAACTTATTCCACTTCTCCCCCTTAAACACCGTTCATTTACATGTACACTTCTGCATCTCGCTGCCAGCAGTAATTTCTCAGCCTGGCTTCCACAAAACAAATTATGCTTTCCATGATCAGATATTATCATTTCACTGTAGCTCGGCTGTGAAAACTGGCTATTTACAGAACAGGTGCAAGAGGAGCCGTTTGTGATACAGTGGCTATTACAACACAACCACGGACCATCTTTAAAAAGGCACCGGCAGGGTTCCTACACAATATTTCCCTGCTAATTCCTTCAATTTTTTAAGATTCTAGCTCATTTTCATTATGACAAAACTGCTCCATATGCCACAATGACAATAACCTAGCGGGCTAATGTGAGAATTTATAGCAGATTAAACAATGTACAGTCATGTGTTTCCAAACTGAACATTTGTTTTCATACTTTTACAGACTGTGTAATTATCAAACTCGAGGAAACTAATTTTCCGCACATTACCGGACTTGTGTAGGAACCCTGCATAGGCTGCTAAATCTCCTCTTGGGTGCTATAAATCTCTATTAACCAGGAGGTAACGAGGAAAAGAGAATGAAATAAGATTAAAGGGACAGTTTGTTTTTTTCTGAAGAGGGGTTGTAAAAGGTATTTATCCATATTCAGTGTATTACCTACAGTAAATGGCAGTCAACATGAAAACCAAGCAATGTACAGCATAAGCAGCAAAATGTACTTTAGCCACCTGAAAAAAAACAAACAGTGCAAGCGTATGCTTTTTCACTGCTTTGAGTTTCTGTTAAATGGGAAACTGAAGCCATTGTACCACTTTTGTGTTTGGCAAAACCTGATTAGATCACCATGGTAACTGATGCTGAACTCATAACCTGGTTCAGACCAGTTTTTGTTCAGAGTTTCAGATTAAATCGGCTCTGAAAAGCATCACTCTAACTTGTTTGATGTAATTACAGCAGTACAAACTGTATTCATCACCTTGCCATGGGAACCTCAGTCTGGTGATGCGGAAAGTCAATTTTTTTTCCCCATTTGTTTCAGATCATATGAATACACACAAATGTTCCACGGCAGATGATTGCAAATTGCAAAGGGTACTTTGCTCCTGCGTCATGCGTCATGCCCCTGACGCTTTGAGAGAAAACAACCACTCTAATCTGACTGGTGGCAAATCCAAATTACATAGACATAGAAGTACCTTATTTAATCTTCAGGTCATGTATTTCAGGTACATCTGTCACTTTTTTTGTTGTTGTTGTTTTGGTGCAGTTGAACCAAACTCCACATTTTTTTTCACAGTATAAACTTTAATTCCACCATCAAGACTATTTTATGATTCAATGTGATCTACAGACACAATCAGCCCACATCATTTACTCAGTAAAATCATTAACTAACCTGTGAGAGTTTGCCACAGACACACATACTGACTGGCCGCTTTTACAGCGCACCCAGAGACGGGTGAGGTCGTAGCACATGACGCAGGCCTGCTCTCTTCCATCACAGCTCAGAACACCAGTTAAGAATATTGATTAGTCTATCCTATTTATCATGGATAATAGGATTCAATAATAATAATAATAATAATAATAATAATAATAATAATTCACTTGGATTTGGCTTCACTTCATTGTGTCGACATCTCCTTTATTATGGGCCAGTTACAGACCTACAGAACCATGTTTAAATATGCTGTATCACATTTAACATTTAATGTGCAATTGTGTGTTAGAAATAAACAATAGGCATTAAGAAGGCATTAGTAATTTTCTGACAGCATTCCTCTATTGCCTTATTTGTAGCAACAGTGGTGTTTTTTGCTGATAAGTTTTTAATATCCTCCACAGCTCTCCATTATAACAATGGGCTCGTCTTGACTGAAGTAGGTAGCACGCAGTCGATCAGTTTTGTACGAAAGAAGAGTCAAATGAGGCACCAAACGCACCTTTTCACGTGAACGCGTACAGAGTCTGAAGAAGAAAGCCTGGGTTAACAAACCAAGTTGATAACCGCTGTTGTGATACCCGTTATCTCTGACTGGGGTTTTAGGTTTTGTCGGGCACTCTGGTCTACCGCTGTCTCAGTTAGTTTGTGTTACTGTGCGAGTTTAGAACTAGAAAACACCAAAGTCACACTAACAAACAAACTAACTGAGGAGGCAGCGGTGGAGTACCAACTCCAGTGTTCTGCGAGGCAAAATTACTGTTTTAGCAAAAAGAGTCTGGTTGGTTTAGAGAGAGCAATAAATTGCTTATATAATGGTTATTCTTACACTTTTAGATTTTTTTTAGGTGGCTAAAATATGTTTTGCAGCTGATTCTGTCCACAGCAGCACACTGCTTAGCTTCATATACCAGTGCTCCTGCTGGGGGTCGACTGCCATCTACTGTAGTTAATACACTGATTCTAGATAATTACCTTGGTATTACCCCACATCAAATACTCCAAACTATCCCTTTAACAGCCTTTACTCCGGGAAATTAATAAACAAGCTACAGTATGTTTCAGCATTTATGTCAACGCTGCAGTCAAGAGTGGAAAAACCTCAAGAGACACTAAATGTGAAGTACAGCAGTTGATCCACTGATGACAAATCTACTGTTAACTGTTACTCTCATGTTTCCATATTCAGTGTCATTAGAAACTCATCTAGTTGCCTTTAATGATGAACATTCCCCATGATGCTTTACTGACGCTCCTCCACACTCGAAGGACAAGAGACTGCTATATATTAAAATTTCTCACGCAAGGTCAGCGCCTCGCAAATTTCTTGCACACAGTTACAACAACCTCGACTTCTCAGTAGTCAGAATGCGAAAACATTAAATTGCTATGATTCAGGGGTAGGTGCTTTGAATTTCAGCATGAAAGGATTTACCGTGACTCACTTCAAAGCACAACGTTTGATTTTTTTTTCTTTTTAGAAATAGCTTTTACATCCAAAATGGCATTAGATGACATGAGAACTATGTGTTGAAAAGCACAACTTTATTCACAAGTCATTTCTGCTTGAGAAAGAATAATTAAATAAGCATGTCATCTCATAATAATACACATGATACAATAAACTTAATTACACATTGAACCAAGAAGGATTTGAGACTTGATTAAAGTAGATGTAGATGTACGAAGATGGGACCAACAAGGGGTGACACATAAATTAACTCTGTGCTGTATATCACTAAAAGACAGCTTAAGGTTGGTTCTGTGACCTCATCCATACAAACCACGCACACTTACAAAGAGAGACAGTTCTTCATGTTAAGAAAAAGGCAAAACAGAGAAAAAAAAATGTGAAAGAAAAGCAGCTGACCTGTGCTACTTCCCTTCCTGTGAATGCTGAGATATGATACAACAGGTCTGGTGCGTAATATTTGGTATCGAACAGCAGTGAAAGGCAGTCAGTCACTTCCTCTTTGGTGCAGTTTCTGACGCCCACATCGCTTCCAGTCCAGCATGACTATAGATATAAGTGTCAAAGGTTATACTGGTCATGATCAATTTATAAAATTGTATAAATGTTTCTACTTACATCAAAGTGCAGCAAAGACAAAGCACGCTGCTGGCAAAAATATTCTTACAGACTGAATTTCTTTTCTTTTTTTTTATGTCAGAGGGTGTGTATGACAGTGTGCAGTGTGTGTGCAGTGTGTATGTGTGTGGCGACAGAGGCTCAAGGTTGATGGACAAAACTGGCAGAGGCAGGAGGGTTCCTTGTCTAATTGATGAGCTTGGTGGCTCTCGAGTTCGCTTCGTCGATACGGATTTTGTTCATTACCGCCTGGAAGACAGAGAAGAAAGGCATTGTCATGCAAACATTCAGCTTTTTTCTTTTCATTTAGCAAGTCAGTGACTTGAAAGGAGACATATCTAAAAAAAATGCAATGACTTTCAAAAACTTTTTGACCTACATTAAATCTAATACAGTACAAAGACAAGATATTTAATGTTCAAACTGATAAACTTTGTTTCTTTTTTAAATATACACTCATTCTGATGCCTGAAGTTCCAAAAAAGTTGAGACGTTTTCAATGGGAGACAGGTCTGGATTATCCTTTATACAGTTATGTGGGTTTTTATTGCAGTTTTTAATGCAGTGCCGCCTGGGGGGGGGGGGTGAAAGGACACAGGCATTCAGTGTTGGTCTTCTGACACCCACACCATCATAGATGCCGGCTTTTGAAGTTGGCACTGGTAACAATGTGGATGGTCATTCTCCTCTCTTGCCTGAAGGACAAGACATCCATGATATCTGAAAATAATCTTGTCTTTGTAATGAATTCTACTGTGTACAAGTTGAAGGCATTCTACTTTTATTTACGGTTTTCACAGCGTCCCAGTGTTTTTGGAATTGGGTTTCCCCAGAGTTCAAAAATGAGTACTGCAGCTCAAATAGTAAGTTGAAGGTATAGACAACATATTAACATATTAACCATTATTATCCAAGTTTAATATATGACCTATAGTTGAAGCGAGTTTCTCCGCTCAGGCAGCTTGCCTGCAGGCTGCATGGACACAGAACAGGAGCGCAACACAAGAACAGAATTATATTTCGACACTGACAAGCAACAATGACTCCTACACTGTAAGTCAAACAGCTGTTTATAACTGTCACTTGTCTGTTGATGTTAAGCTAAGTCTGTAACACTGAAAACAAAAGCCCACTGCTTTGAAATGACACACTCTGAAGTTCACTTCACACTTAATCATTCGGCAAACACTCAACATTTCTTTTAACTCTAATAAACATGAAACAAACAAACAAAAACAGTAATTTTGGCCCTGAATGGAAATTTCAGAAGCAAACATGCTGGCTGTTAGCATGTTTCCCTTATCTCTGATGACATATCATAGTAATTTTATGATTTATTAGAGTAAATATATTACATATACACATTTGAAAAACATTTAAGCTTCCCTGTTGAGTTTTTGACCTCTTGTGCTAAGGAGCAGGTGGGTGATCTGTCAATGGTTTCACACCATTATGTGCCAAGACGAGCAACAAGTAATCAGTGTTCATTTTGTCAGCTTTAATTTAATTTCAGTCCTGTGTCAAATGTAGTTTTTGTCATATTCAGTCAACCTCATCCTGTATTTTTTGTCAAGTTTTAGTTGACTACAAGTCTGGGTGCTTTGGTTTCATCTTAGTCAAAGAAAACTAGGGTGTGCCACGCTGTTTCATTCATGATATATCGTCACGATGCTTTTAATGACGAGAAAAAAAAACTATGATCGTGGAAACAATGACAAGCATGGCTGAAAGTAAAAGCAACATTACTACAGGCTCTAAGCTGGGGGATTTAGTTGGAAAAGGGAAGCAACTTCAGTCGTATGGAAGTGGTTTGGTTACGAAACGTCAGATGTACAACAAACCATGGTAATGTGTGAAAAGTGATTAACAAACTGTGACAACAAAAGGAGGCAAGAAAACAAACAATTTCACCACCTCAAGCAGAAGCAGCTGGTTGAGAGCGAAGAAAACTGAGTTCTAAAGCAAAACTATTTTACAGTATTTTGTCATATCGTCAAGAATATTGTTATTGCAGAAAACCCTGACTATTATGATATTATTTTAGAGCCATATCACCCACTGCTAATGAAGACTGATGATCATTATCCAAAGAAAAACCCAGCCAACAAGGCTGTATGTTAAGTTAAGTTTTGCAGCACAGGCCACGACAAATGTAGCACAAAACTTCTGGTATCAAGTGACTGACAAAAGGACATTTGTGCTGCATACATGACAAATATTGTCTTGATTTTCCCATAATTGTAAATTGCAGAGAAATGCTTGCTGCACAAAACATCCATATATTACACATCTAATGAGCAGCACAAAAAAATATCAGTAAATATATATCATCATACTGTACATACAATATTTATATTAAATTCATATTGAGCAGGAAGTGGTGTAACAACTAAAATCTAGAATCCATAAGATTTTTGTTGTTGAATTAAACAGACTAATAAAATATTGGAAAGAATACACTACCCTATTTTTAGCAGCTTATTCCTCCTTTTTTACCAATTTAAATTCTACTTAATTCTTCATCTAATTTTAGTGTTAACTCAAACTACTCTTATCTGCTCACTTTGCTTTTTCCTTCACTTCTTTTCCCCACAAAAACACCTACACCTCTGGTCTCTCACAGCAGACACGCCAGCTTGCTCTGCCTCTGTTTCTCTCTCTGCCTGTACAGTGTGTGTCTGATCTATTGACTTTCTTTGTCAGCAGTATGTTTTATAAAGAAAGTCCCCCCCCACCACCACCACCAAACACACACACACGCGCACACACACACACACACACACGCGCACGCACACACACACACACACACACACACACACACACACACACACACACAAACAAACAAAAAAAACAGAACTCGTGTTTTGGCCTGCAATTCAGTTTTCACAACAGATGAGCCTCATGTTGAGGAGGCTTTTTGTTATTACTCACTGTAGGAGAATGAACAGGAGAGCGAGGTGAGATTGTCCACTAGTTACTCGATCGCAAATGACGATATACTAGAACGAGTCACAAATATCTCTGGATGGCTAACCCAAGTAAAGTCTTTGTGTGTGAGGTGAATTGACACTTGTTTCACACAGATAAACAAGCAGCTTTGTCTCACACACACAGATTGCAAAGCTATATAACACTGGTGCTACTTGGTCATTTCATTCATTGATTTTTTTGTAGCATGTAACTGTTATGTTGCACTGTACAGCCTTGGCCTACATAATGTATAACCACTGTAAACAATACAGTAAACAAAGTCTGCTTAGCAAATGTTTTATGAAGAAGGAAATGAATGAACATACTTGTTCGACCTTAAGGAGTGAACAACACAGAATGTAATATAACTTTTGTTTGTTTACAAGAAACAGGAAAACTCCACAGGGCACCTTTAACTTGAATGCACTTAATTGCATTCACCCTAACCAAACATGCAATTCCTTAAAAGATGCCCTGTGGTGTTTTTTTGTAAACAAAGCCATGTTTACATTTATCGTTTCTCACCATAATGCAAAGTATGCATCCTTGAGGCCTAACAAACACGCTGAATGCATTCTCTTCCTCATAAATATTTTACAAAGCTATTTTTTAAAAAATATTGTGAATCCAGCATTATTTAAATCCACGTTCGCAAAACTAACAGGTCTGTGTTTTCCTTCCCCATTACCGCAGCCAACTGTCCATCAGTGGAACAGCATGAAACCATCGGCAGGTATGTGTGTCATGATGCTGGTCCATGTGCATCCTCATGCACATGATAACCAACAAATCAGGAACCCACTGGTAAAACCATTGCTCCACGGGACACTTTTAATTTGGCCATTAAGCTTGACAGAATGAATAACAAAGAAAAAAACTATTTCATGAGGGAAGATGAGGCGACAGAATCTGCTTAGGAAGTGTGATCAAACAAATAAAAATGCACATTAACATCTGACATCTCAGACTCTTACCTTGTCAGTGATGTTGTCAATCTGTTTGTTCTGCTTGTCTATCTCGTTGCCCATGTCCACAGCCATAGTTTTCAGGTTGCCAATGATGCTGCCCACTGCCTCCAGATTCTCCTCCATCTCATCCTCGCGTGCATCGTTGGTTATCCTGTACCACGGATAAAATGCACGCTTTATTTTGTCCAAAAGGTCTTTGTCTCAATGTGTCATTTGTGACAAGCACAACTGAATTTCTAAATTAACTAGCTTCCTGCATCATTATGGTAGAGATTCTTAAAGGGACAGTTCAGACTATTTCACGTGGGGTTGTGTGAGGTACTTATCCACTGTTGTGTATTACCTACAGCAGATGCCAGTCGGCACGCCCCTCGTTGGAAGAAGCAGGGAGGGGCACCCTGTCTCTGACCCTGTCTACAGCAGTGCTTAGCACGATTACTCCTGCTAATTCTCCAAACTGGGGGCGTGTGTCCACTTTAAATCATCCAAACTATCCCTTTAAAGGAAGCAAAATGACCAGGAACCTACCTCTTGACGTACGGGCCTGAGGGCGCCGGGGCGTTCACCTGGCCAGCCTGGCCGTTGCGAACACCTGAGGGCTGCCTTGAGACAACTTTTGAGCCATTGGAATCAATTTCGCCGTCACCTCCACCAGTACCCCAGGTTTTCTTGTATCGTGAGTCGTGCTCGATTGACGACACCCTGGAGGAAAAACAGAAACTTACTACAAACCAAGCAGTCCATAGATGTTTGAATAAAAAAACCTAGAAAAATGGTAATTTAATAAAACCACATGGGCCTCTTAATAAAAGCATCAACAAGAGGTTTCCAACGCTACAAGTATAATGAAATGAAAAAGATTCCCTACCTGATTTTATGGTAATCATCAAAGAATCCTCTTCTCCAATGTGAAAGCATTTTGGGAAGATTTTTTTAATGTTTAGAATCAGATACAATCTTAATCTTACTGTGCGCACACACACACATGCTGACGCTGCATGTCGATATGTTTGATCGAAAGAGTTTTAAGTATACTCAACACAGGGCTGCACATCTGTCATGTTAAGAACTGTCATATTCCTCTATTCATTCACAAACGACTGGAAATATTCACAAACTGTATCAGCAATCTTTGGACCACAAAAATCACATTTAAAATGCAAATTAGTGTTTTCTTCTCTACATATCACACTCTGCTGTAACAAGTTCACGCTGTGTTCATGTGAAAAATCACTCTGACGGATCACAGTAGTGTCATGGAAGTGTTTGGTCTCATAACAGAGATGTCGCTGGCTGCAGAACAGTTTTTCCATATTCTGTGATCCCATTTCACTTTTTTTCTTTTAAAAGGGACAATTTACCCCAAAATCAAAACTTCATATTTTTTCTGCTGGCCTGTAGAGCTGTTTATCAGTCTAGATTTTTTCTTTTATGTGTGTTGCTGACTTTTGGACATTTTGGCTGTAGAGACATCTGCCTCTTCTCCAATGTAATGGGCAACAAAAGCACCAAGAAAATACTTTTGGAAAATTCAAAACCAGTGTCTCTTTCCAGAAAACCATGACCCGGTTACTCAAGATAATCCGCAGACCTTGTTATGAGCGGATTCATGTGGGAACTACTCTCCTGCAGAAAGAAAATATTTCCTATATGAACTGCTCACAACAATGTCTGTGGATTATTTTGAGCAACCAGGTCATGATTTATGGAAAGACACATTGCTGTTGAGTTTGGCAGATGTATTTTTTTTTGACACTTTGCCTTCTCTCCAGTACAATGGAACTAGATGACAGAAGTCCTGTGGTGCTCAGACATCTCTACGGCTGATATCTCCAAAACTCTGCAGCTCAGACTAAAACAGTATAGATGGATAAATAACACTAAAGGCCAGAGAAAAATAACTTTTTGACTTGAGATGAACTGTCCCTTTAACTCAGTGTTACTCAACATAGAAACATAAGTCTCCTGTCAATAAAGGAACAATCCAATTTCAATTGTTAATTTGTTTCTGAGTAATCCTGCTTTTTCCATGAGTTTTATCTCTACATACAATAATACCCATGAGCATCAACTGCAGTTGAGAGCAAAACATGCTGCCATAGATGCTTATCCAAAACTGACCCGAAATCCCAAAAGTGAATTAATTTAAACTACAGGTTTTATTAGGTATTATTAGCTTTATCAGTACAATAATCTCAAACTTTGTACAGTTGTTAACTGCACTTTTACAAGAATGTTAAGCGAAAATAGTCCTTACTTTTTTATATATACACAAGCCAGTACGTTCAATTTAAAGGAAAAAAAAAAAATCAACTAGATATTTTGCAACACAGTTCAGGGTTCAACATTTACTGTGGCTTGAAGGCCCGCGGCCACAAAAAGTTCATCTGTGGCCAAAGAGTTTACCTCCATACTGGAAGCCTTCAAAAACATCAACACAACATTTTAGTTCAACACACATCTTGATTCCTTCACTCCTCTAAGTTCAATATGATCTAAAAAACAGTGAACAGAACTCGTCACCATCTCGCTACTGATATGTCAGGGCAACTGAAATATGGTTTTGCAAGAGCAAGGTATGAGCAAATTTTAGTGTTTTTAAAAGCGATTAATTGTTGAATTGACAACTAATGTTACCAATGATTGACTACGAAAAGTGCTTACAATTTGCAACCATAGTTTTCACACAATTTTACATTTAGGCCACGAAAATTAGGGGCCTGGTGGCCTGTAGGACCAGTGCATAAAATATTAATGTCTATCCCTGAGGTTGGTCAACTCTTGTCCTGAAGATTTAACCAGGAGTTTCACCGTTATCCGAGCTGTAGAAAAGCTCTAACTGTCAGTCACTTCACATTGTCAGTGGAGAAAATGAATATGATTTTTTTACTTCTCGAGCCACATTGAGTGAAAAAAAATCCTCAAACTTTGCAACTTGAAACATGTTGCAAAAAAATAAATAAATGTTCCAATACTGTCCATTTTGGACTCACCTACTGAGCTCTGAGGACTCTGATATCCCCTCCTTTGAAAAGAGATGATTATTTTAGCCCAGCCAAGCAATACTACAGAGACACTGGTGGAAGAAACACCCGCCTCATAATTACAGACTGTTGTGCTCATCCTTGGAGAAAGTGTTGGTGTGGTAGTCTGTGTGTGTTTTTGTGTTATTTAATTTCCCCATTTTATAAGTGAGTGGTATTAAGGTTTGCTTATTCTCCAATTAAGAGAAACGATCCCTGTCTGTCTAATTTCTGCGTTTAAATGTTCAATAAAATGCTCATTACAAAAACAAAATAGAAAAAAAAACATGATCAAATTGATCAGAAACTTCAGTTGTTTAAGAAGATTCCTTGCCCGTTTGCTCAGTACTGCTAATATCTACCACAGCGAAGTTCATTCATATTTTTTTTTGTTAAAACATGTCACATATCTCCTCCATAAATTATCAAGATAACACAAGCACAGCACAGAGAAAAAGGAGAGAAAAGCCTGATAACACACAACAGTGATCTGGAGGCTTCAGCAGCTCTGGCTGTACAGTGTACCTGTCACAGGGGCAGACACAGAGGCCGCAGCACTTGGAGAGGTCAGTCAGGTTTTTCTCAGCCTGTTTCATGTCCTGGTTGATCTGGTCCATGCCCTCCTCCACACGCCTCAGCTGCTCTGAAACACAGACACGCCACAACATGTCACACTCTTCCTTTCTGGATCCAGGTATGTTTTATACACCAGGAATTTGTCTCATCCTTAATTTTGTTTTGTTTATTACCTGTTATTCAGAACAGATTAAATTAAACTTTAATTATCCCTGTGAGGATTCCTAAATTGGGTCAATAACTGGGTCATTGCAGCACCAAAAAAAAATGGGAGTAAGATAACAAAAAATAAATAAATTAATAACATACTGCAGGTAGTACAACAAATAATTACAGATGCACATTTTTAAACAGGGAATGCATATCTTGGACGGCACTTGCACATAAAGTTGGAGGCAAAAATAAAGCTTTCAGTACAAATAATGAGAAATAACTTGTCCTGAGAAAACCTGAAGACCATTAACGTGGTAAAAAACTAGTTTGGTGCTATAAATAAACAATTTCCTTGATCTTGTGGCCAATACTAATGCACACTCATACAAGAATTTTTTAAAATTTATTTTCAATAACAGCCCTCAGGGAAGTGTTGCTTTTATAATGAAACTGTAATGATTGTGTGTAAAAAACAAAACAAAAACTCCCTGTTTCATTACTTAACACTACAGTTTTTAGGTGCTTACAGTCACACAGGGTGGTTTGAACAAATTACTTCAAATGTAAATTACAAAATATTAAACATTTATTTAGACATAACCTTGTCAAAACTCTTTGTCCTTGACATTTTTCTATAGCAAACACCTGCTTGAGCTTCCCTGTATGATCCAAGTTTCTGTAAAATCTGTTCCTTGTAATCATCTCCAAACAGGGCTGCAACTAACCATTATTTTCATTAGTGATTAATCTGCCAATTATTTTCACATTTCATTGATTAATCATCCAGTCCAGCAGTTCCCATAAAGTGTGCTGTCAAGCAAATCCAGGTGTGCTGTGTGATTTTATGACAGCCATACATTATTACTGCAATATACAACTATACAAAAAGTTATGAATGAATATTTTATTAAATATATCCCTAAACTGATTGCTGTTTTTTTCCCACCTGCACTCTGATTGGCTGATAGTCCTTGTCTCCGTTGGTTTGGTCGGTTAGTAAGGGCGTCACAATTCTCTAAACGTTCATTTCGGTTTGACTTTGGATTTCAAGGTCACTAGTTTTACGCCCTGACAACTGTTTACATTTTTAAAATCTTCTTTAAGAAGAGTGAAAATTGCCAATCCTGTCTGCCAATTATTGAAACTGAAGGCTCATTTTGATTTGATTTCCAATTTAATGTTGAAAATGTAGCACCCCTTTTAGCTAAAGAGGCTATTTGGCACAGATAAGAGCACAAGTGTGCCTTTGTACTTTGGTTTGCCCTTTAAGGTGGCAATTCATTGTCTTTTGACTAATCGTTGCAACTTTATCTCCGAATATCTTTGAAATACAAATGTTATTGAAATAATGCAATTTGTATGACATTTGTATGTGGCAAACTGACATCTGGTTGATTTTAGCTGCAAGACAAACTTGCAAAACAAACTAGCTACAAGACAAACTTGCAAAAAAGGAAAGCAATGTGATACACAAAGATGTGCAATATATAATATATTTTTGATTGTTTTATTTTGATTGCAATGTGTCACTGCTTACTTACAGTTAGTCTATTCTTTAATTCATTTTAAAAGGAGCTGACACTCTGCTAACACACTGGACACTGGCAGGATAAGGGGAGGAGGGTTCTGTGTTTTTACATCGATGATGCTTCGTGCACAAACAATCAAAGTTGATGGACGATGTTTCTCAGATGTTAAAGTTCATCACCATCTTTTTGCTGCTATTTACATTCGACCTGATACAAATTCCAAAAATTGCACTACAGAATTATGTGCATGTGTGTGTGGCATGAAAGAACTACAATTCTTGTTTTGTTGTGCACCTAAACCACTTTTTGCCACAGACAAAGAGCAACAACAAATTTAAAAAAAACAACATACAAATTATTCACTGAGTTAGACAAAAGAGGTGAAAATATCTGCCTGAAATCAGTGTTCATGTTGTATATCTACCTCCTTGCTCGTCCAGCATCACCATGGTGTTAACGCCGGTCTGTTTGCTCTGAAAACACAAAAGTCACACACATTCAGAATGAATGAAAAGATTACAGAGAGATTTATGCTATAAAAAGAATGAAAATAATTTAACTCTTAAATGTATGAATCTGATTAAGATCGATTTTGTTTAAAATTTGAAAGCTGGCTGAGGCTAATATAATTAATACAAAAAAAGTATCAATCTATAACTGTAGGAACCTTTTTCCTGTAATATTATGATTTCTTAAAATGACTCTTTCCTCAAAATATGATGACTTCATTGCCAAAATCTCAAATTAATACCAGTTAATTATTAAAATTGTATTGTGAAAGGAGAATATAAACTTTTCAATCCAGATATTCAATTACATCAATGTAACAGTCTTCTCTAATCTAATTTCAAGCATTCAAAGACTGCCTCATTTATCAACAAATCGTAAGCTAGGGCATTATATCACTGAAATCATCATGCATTGAGATGAGATTTCTCTAATCCTCATCCAGGCAAGGACCAATTAAAAACCAGCATGGACCAGCTACATGCTGGATGATACAAGATGATTGTGCTTTTGTGTCAGTAGCAGCAGCAAATTGTCAAAAGTCTCACCTCCTCAGCCATCTGCAGCATCCTCCGTGTGCTTTCCAGTGACTGCACGGGAAAAAACAGGCGTTATTGAATAAATAGAGGTGAGCAAGTTTCTTACATGAAAGCAGTTTGCACAAAGAAAGAGGAAAAACAATATCAAAACACAGACAAAAAGAATTGTTGTGTTTGGCTCCTTAAAGTAACCAAACAAGATATTGCAAAATAAAATGAGTATGACTCAAGTGCACACTGGGGCAGAATTTTGTAAACCATATTCAGACAGGAGAGTTGGGACACAACCCAGAGAGGATTTTACATCTATCTGGCTTCTATCTGGATCTGGTTCTTCCAGCTCATTTAAACAAAACAACCGACTGGTATGAATGTGGCCTTAAGAGACGGAGAGGGAGAGAGAGAGAGGGAGAGAGCAGAAGAGAAGAGAACAACAGAAGGGAATTAACAAGGAGACAATGAGAAATAGAGCAAGATAAGAGGGATAAGGCAAATGGAAAGATACACATGATAAGAAAAGCAGGGAGGAGGAAGCTACACCATTAATATTCATAAAGATATGAAAGTAGATGGCAACAAATCTATAAAACCAGTTCTATGTGCGTGTAAAGCTATAAGATCCTATCAATGTATGTCCACACATTGCCTTAAAAACTGCTGTCACATACAGTATCTTTTCCTAACCTTTACATCAGTGTCTGAATTACTCTTTGGTCCTGCATAGCTGTGCAATACATCAATATAACATCCACACTGTGACAGTAGATATCATCTAAGATTATACAGGTATATTATCATAAAAATCATAATTCAGGTTCAGTTTGTTTTACTGGTTTTAGAGGTTACAGCACGGTTAAGTAACAAAACAGTTCAGTTCCCTATCACACAAGACAAAGAAAAGCAGGAAATCCTCACAACTATGAACAAGGAAATGCTGGAGGGCTGCAAACTGATGATTATTTTCATTATAGATTAATTTGTCGATTAGTTTCTCGATTAATCATTAGAAAAATGTTGATTGAAGTGCTTCCCAAAGCCCAAGGTGACACCCTAAAATGTCCACAACCCAAATATATTAAATTTACTTAAAGAAACCAGAAAATATTCACATTTGAGAAGCTGAAGCTGACTCCCCCCCCCCAAATGATTAATTCATCATCAAAATAGTTGCTGATTAACTTCATGTAATCGATGAATGGCTCAATTGCAGCTCTGGTATTTCTGCCCAAAAATAAAAATACTTCTACAATTTAACTGGTTATCAAAATACTGAAAATACCTTTTCTGACAATCAACTTGTTGTTTCAGACAGCTCAAGCTTAGAGAAATTAATGCTGTTTGCATGATTTTTTTCTGTTTCAGTCTTTTTTTTTTTTAGGGCGTAACTCAGTTATCCTTAAAACATTTTTATATCATATTGATATTAACAGAGGTATCTGATTAAAAATGTAAAAAAAAATACATGATTTTGTTGGAATCAGCCAGCCCAACTCCTCAACACTTTACTGCTTTAATGCAGAGCTGAAAGAATCTAGAATTGATCAATTAGTTAGGGCTGGGTGATCTAGACTAAAATGAAACCTTTTATTGGAATACGATTTTAATCTGTATTGATAATTATTGATCTTTTCAATTACCTATTTTTTATAAAGACCAGGAGAACAAGGTTAAATGTAACCATTTTATTTTGAATTCAACCACGTCACTCCTGCATGCTCCATTTTCAAGGGATGTGCTGTTTACGAGCCAGGACATTTAATTGCATTCAACGCATTTAAGTGAAACTATTGGACACACTATTATTTATTGCAACTGATTAGAGCTACACAATTAATTGAAATACTATCAAAGTCGCAATATGGCCACATGCAAAATCCAATTCACTAAACCCTGCAATTTTATGATAAAGAAAAAAATGTGATAAAACAGCATTATAACAACTGCTACATTATAATGCAGTGCTGCAGAGATGCCATGGCCTACAAACGCTGCTCTCCAGATGTCAGAAAACGTATTTGTTTGGTACAGACCCCAACAAATCATGCAGCCCTACTACTGATGAAGTGTTTCTTGCCCATACACATTGCTATTGTTTATCGCCCAGGCCTACAATTAGTTGATCAACATAAAATCGATTGGCAAAAAAATTGATAATTACTTGTTCAAGTAATTTTTTGCAAAGCCATCAATGTTGAATGTTCACTGGTTCCAGCTTGTGTGGATTTTTGCTGGTTTGTTAAGTTTTTTAAGATATTGGTGGAAGAAAACAAGCTATTTGGATTTAACTTGGGCTTTGGGAAATTGTGTTTTCATGACGACATTTTAGAAACCAAACAATTAATTGATAGTTTTCCAATTAAAGTTTTTTTTCCCCCCAGGTGTGAGCAGCTCCTCTTCTAGACTAACAATTAGTCAAAAGATTAATTGAGCCACAATAAAGGAAAGGGACAAATATTCCCTCGTTTCAGCCTCTCAATAGTGATGATTTTCAGCTTCTTCTTTTTTTTTTTTATACCTAATGTGACAATAAACTGAATGTTTTTGAGTTTATCATTTACAGCCCCGGACAGAACAGTCAATAATATGTGTTTAGCATTGAGTGTACTTCATTTTGTCATTCTCCTTTGTGAACACATCACATACTAATTCTAACAAAGTTTTGGTGTGTAGCTACAGTGTTCCTGTGCGTCACATGTCTTAGCTCTCCCTGATCAAGTGACATGGGCACAACTGGCACAAACATTAACAGACAGAAACGCATATGCACGCACAGACGGAAAAGTAAGTTGACGGCGAACTGGAATGCAGTCAGTTCAGGTGAGTCACGCCTTT
Organism: Lutjanus erythropterus; assembly: GCF_056507025.1. Taxonomy (NCBI): domain Eukaryota; kingdom Metazoa; phylum Chordata; class Actinopteri; order Lutjaniformes; family Lutjanidae; genus Lutjanus; species Lutjanus erythropterus. Next base: position 21,676,157 of record NC_139334.1, read on the forward strand.
GTGTCTCTATTAATAGCAAGTGTTGTACAGAGAGCGAAGCTTCCAATGGAGTGAAGCTCGGAAGCGACTCGGGGCATGACTTCCATTGTTACCGCCGCTAATGAACTGTTAACAAGAGAGAGTGAGGACCCGATTCCTCATTCTCTCTGTGTTATGTTTGCTCTGAATACATTAATCAGCGAGTTGAGGAAAAGACAAACACGGAATTGGCGAGAGCGAAGTGTTGAGCTCAGCCAGGTTTCTGTTGGCTTAGCCAGAACATCACTTGGGTGGATAAACATTACATTACGTCTCCGAAAATCCTTGAACTTGGCTAATTAAGCCCGAAAACGCCGTCTTAGCCAAAATTTCCAGATTGGGGTGCTGTGACTTGAGATACAGACAATAGTGTGGTATTTTTATCATTTGTTTGGGATGGCTTAAATGGAAATGCAGTCAGGCGAGGTACGTGCAGGTTCCAGCAAACTACATGTAAGGCTTTGGAAACAGAAAATTCAAGTATTGTTCTCCCACAAAAAGCATAAAAACACAGTATGGGTATTAAGTAAAAACACACAAACAATGTACTTTAACTTTGACACAATGTTTTAAGAGTGTAGGAGCCTTGAAATTATAAGACAGCTTGTGCTAGATGACCTAAAAACAATCTTTTCTTATCATAAGAAATTCCGATGTTGCCCTGATACATAACCAGCCACGCTCTGGCTTTGGGTAACCACTCAGCTCATACCTGAAATACTCAGAGTGGTAAGTAGCATTAGCAGAAGGACCCTCCCATGCCCTGTCCCCTCTATGAGCTGTTAAGTCAACCCAGCAGCAGCAGAAGGAAGGAAAAGAAACAGAAAATTGCAGGTTAAGTCAAAGAGCACACACACAGAGGGAAAACACACACAGTTAAGAAAAAAAGGCACACAGACAATTAGTACAGTTAAAAATTAGAGGAAGGTGAAGTGCGCAGCTACAAGCTCAGCTAGAGTAAGCTAATTTCCCTCCATTTGAATCAGATGGCTAATCATATGATGCCCTGGAGTGCTGATTAAACAATTATCTCCTTGATAATAAAACGCTTAGATATAGCTGACAACATTCAAACTGTCAAAACCGCAGAGGGGTGAGGGAGCTATCAGGCTAAATTAGGCGTAAAGCCTCACACACTTCCTATTAATGCCAGGCTTAATAATCAACTGTGAATGCAATGAATATAATTACACACCCGGTGCTCTTCCAATGCTGTGTTGAAGCAACCCCAGGATGACATGTGTGTATGTTTTTTTTTTTTCTTTTCCCGTACTGATGCTTTTCAAACTAGGCCAAAAATTGTTGATTTTCAGCATGGTTAAGGATAAAATGAGAATTCCTTCACAGTAATGATGAATCTTGATTATTTTAGTGAGTAGGATTAAATCAGTATTTCAATACTAATGTACAAATGCATGATGAAACTAGGGATGCTAATGACTAATCATTATTTGAATTAATCGTCATTTGTTGAACAGGTGGACAAGAGTAGTCATTTCAAGCAGGAGCCTTACCGTTTTATTATTCTGTTTGTTTAAATTGTTTTTTTGCTTCATGAATTTGTTTCACAAAGCAAATGTGCTGCTAGAATTGTTTAAATAAAACTCAGAATGAAAATAAAGCATGAGTTTTGTATATCATTACATATTAATTGATTAATCGATTGTTAACACTGCCAAGTATCCATTTGGAACCTGGATGCTACACTCCCACGTTTTTGTCTGCAATTTACTAATGGGGACAACATTTTTTTAAATTGGTCCAGTATTGAGTGAGACTGCTTCAGCCATCAGATGTGACACAGGCTGCAATGTGACCCCGTCGAGCAGCTGGGAACAGTCAAGTATGTCCATCAAAAGTGCCTCTTTTTGCCTCCGACAGACCCAGATTTTTATTATAAGTGACTACAGACAGACTTTTTTTTAAGAAAAAGGTGAATTGTGTTTAACCAGAAGCAGCTGTTTTATTGCTCTCGCCAAACTACTCAGACTTTCACCGAAAAAAACACTTCATTCAAACTCAACAGAAACAAAATAAAAGTCAAAGCCATCTTGGTTCATCTTTCCGTTGCTTCAACAACCATCGACTCTGGTTTGGTTGAAGTAAGTTCTTATTTCACTGCGGCTGATCCGAAAATATTCTGACTGTACGCGCTATTTCTCCCCACTGCCTCTCTGATGTCTGACCTCCCTCTTGCTGCTCTCCCGATATTTTCACATCAAACATGGCTGCAGCGGTCTCGCTCAATACTGGACCAATTTCAAAAATTGCTGGCCCCATTAATCACTTAGACACAGTTTGAAAAATACCTAAGTAACCCTTTAAGACTTTCTCAGCTCATGCAGCACTTGTTTGGCCTTATTTCAATCTGAACAACGGCGGTTTTACATCTGAGACATTGTCCTGATTGCTTGTTTGTGGGTAATTAGCATATGTGTATTAGTCTTTTGGTCATGAATTAAAAGGCATACTCCACCCAAAACAACCCCCCGTTTTAGTATCAAATGCTCTGTTGGCAGTTTCAGCCTCAGCAGACAACAAAAATTGGGTTATACTGAATTCCAGTGGGAACAAGTTGTGGGATTAAAGACAGAGGGACTAAAAAGGGTAAAGCTTTATTTTGGGTGTCTGTAATTTCTAATGAATTTTGTAGGATGTTTCCTGGATGTCATTTTGGACTAACTATGTGAAAACTACTTTTTAAAGAAAAGTTAAATTCAAACCTAAGTAAATATTCCTTTATAATAAATCTAACGGTGGAAACTTGCCTGTGGACACACATTTGCATGTTCAGCTCATGTTGTGTGCACTGACTCTCTAGGTTGTGCTAACATTTCATTTATTAGGTTCCCCATTAGCTTCAGCCGTAGCAACAGCTATTCTTCTGTGGGTCCAAGAATTGTAATTAATTAACTGGATGTGTATCACTTTGTACCAAAATACATTATTCTTCCTAGGAAACGTCAGATAGAATTACTGACCAATAAAATTCAGTATTACCAAAAAAAAAAAAAGTATTAAAACTTCTCAAAACTCTCCTGCAAACATTATCCACCTCCCAACTGTCCAACTGTATGCTCAGTATGTCCCAAACACTCAGTTTCACCACGGCGTCTGTCTGTAGCTTGAACAGGTTCGGCATTTGAGACAAATTTTTGGGTAGAAAATCCTTTTAATGAAGTTTTATACTCGCTCAGGGAGAAACAGACCATGAGAGGAGGAAGGAGAGAGGGATTTTGTGTGTTTATTGTGTGCATGACGTACATCATCAGTCAGCTGGTTGGCCCTCATCGTCATCTGTTCCACAGTCATGTCTTCCATGTTGCTGCTGTCCTGTTTGGAGGCTCCCCCCGTGGCACCGAGCTCGATATTCTGCGGCCTGAAAGAGGGACAGATTTCAAAGGTCACTCACTAATGTTACATCAGAGGGCGTCAATGATCACGAAGCCCTGTGACTCAAACAGAATCGCGACCTGGCCTAAATACACTGCTGAGGGGAATTTACTTCCACAAGGAATTTAGCGTCATATTGATTCCAATTAGTGATGATCAACAGAAAGTCAGGTCAATGACAATTTCCTCTTATAGCCCAACAGATACAGCATTTCTGAGACCAATACTGATTATTTGGTAGTTCAAAAAATCTGATATCTGCTGACATCAGTTTTTAAATATGAGCACAAAAAATAAACAAACATGTTTGATAAACATCCCATAAGTTTGGTTGTGTAAAAATGTGCTTTGTACTGAATATTTTATAGTTGGGATATCAGCTTCTCATCTTTGGCATTTCTGTACAGCAGTTTCTTGTTACTTATTTACTTGGAAGACACACAGCACATGCTGACGCTAGTGTATCTGTTATGAGATAATAGCAGCAATATTATTTTTATAATCAATTAATTGGCCACTCAGGATCCAGTGGAAACAACTTGTGAACACAAAATTGACATATCATCACCTTTTAAGTTGATATGGCAAACTTGTTTGCAAACAGTTGCTTATTTACACATTCAGCAGTTGCTGAGCAACATGAGCATCAATTTCATGTTTGTGGCCGGCTGATGAATGCAAGTCCAGTATTCACTCTTTAAGCTCTGCTTTTTGTCTCATCCAACTCCTGAGGGAAATTTCTGATCATTTCGCAGCTAAAAGATCCACTATGTTCACCAGTTGCCTAGTTGCCAACTGAATCTGTCTGCTGGAGAGTTGTCACGATACCACACTTTAAAACTTTGATACAATACTAGTATAACAAAACAACAGTCAATACCTCATTTGATACCATGGCTGAAAGAAAAACAAAACAAAACAAAGGCACACAAAACAGAAAAGAAAACATCAAAACCCTGCACACAGTGCTTGTATAGAAAAAGTCACTGAACACTGTCTGATTTTATTGCAAGCCAGGCAGGACAATAAAAACGAACCTGAACTGAGGTCTAGAAAGAGCATCTTTAAAAGTTTCAGTAATTCTGATAATTCAATTAAAGGATATTGTGTTGTTTTAAACTTGGGGTAGACTAAAAGTATTGACACTAAGATACTTTTGTCCACCTTGCTGTTTAGTGCTGTGCATGTAGTGTCCAGTTTTTTTAGAGCTTTTTAGCTTAAGTAAAATTTTGGTCAGACGGCTAAACAATGAGCAGAAACTCGGTGCGGATTCTGGTAATAATTCTCTAAGAGTTAATCTCTAAAGGGGACCGCTAGAGCTGGGCAATATATTTACATTATATTGATAATGCAAGATGAAACTGGACACTCTCTTAGATTTGGGATATCATGATATGGCATAAGTAATATGTTTCCTGGTTTTTAAGGTTGCATTACAGTAAAGTGATGCAATTTTCTTAAGTTATGTTTCTAGCTGTTCTATTATTTGCCTTTACCCACTTAATCATCATGTCCACATTACTGATGATTATTTACAAAAAATCTCACTATGGCAATATTACATCCTTATCTACAAATACAGTATATTTTGTTGAAGAGTTTTTGTAATCCTGAGCCTTTTTGGTAAGGCTACATAGAACACTCAGAGCTGAGTGTAGTTGTGTTCTCCCTGGAACAAATAGGCTTGGATTTTGATGAATCATACAAAAAAACTTTTCAATTTAAATTTTTCACTAAAAATATTGCAACAAGCATCACAGTTTTTTTTGTTTTTGTTTTTTTTATTTTTTTTTTAGAAAAGCTGCTGTGAAATCAGGTGTTTCAGGCCACAACAATCCCCCAAACAGCCTGCGAAATCCTGGAGGAACTGTCAGATTTCCTCATTTAAATTTTCTGTACATCAGTGCTTAGCGTCTTAATGCCTGACGTTAAAGCACATCATTATGTCACAGTACTTGTCAGGGCTCACTGCCGTACTGTCATCTTAAATACGGAGAAACACGTTTACAGATCACAAAGGTCAACTGCATGAGAACACCAATATATGTCCGTGTCACTCATATTGACAGGGAAAATAAAGATGCAAAATCTAAACAAATCAGGCTCTTTTCCTGCCCCTGAGAGAGTGTCTGGAGTCTGAACACATACAGCAGCCTTGTTGATAAAGGAAACAAAATCTTTTTCAACGATGAAGCAAAACTATCCCTTGGTGAGCCTAGAGCAGTTCCCTGTTTGTATAAAGGCTAGCTGCAGCGCGGCTAGCAGACCTCATGCTAACAATGACGGAACAGAGATAAGGAGGCTGCGATAGGGAAATCAAAATCATGAACTGGCATTTAAGATTTACTACAATACAAATTAGATATTAAAATATAGCAGAGTGATGAAATGATAAAAGTTATAGGTTTTAAGTCTAAACACTGTCTAGAAAAATAAAATACAAGATACAATTATTAGTGAAAGCGTAAGAAGTCTTAGTGTCAAAAAGGTCGACCTTTAAAAGAAGTTGTGTTCACAGATAACAGGGACACTCAAGTGTTCACACTTCAGTTTTTAAAATGCAGCATCAGAGTTCAGTTACACATATTTGCATGTGTGAATTTACTAGACTGTTTTAACTAAGTAAAATAAACACTGAAAGGCTTAACTCATCACACAATACACATTACTAATGAAGTACTTTTTCAGAATTTTCCCGAAAGCACCAAAACTTATCCACAAAATGTAACTGATTTAATTGATGTACAGTATATCACTAAAGGAATTAGGTCAAAAATGTGATATTTGACTTTGCTTTTCCTGTAAAATAGGGTTTCGTGGCAAGAGATAAAATGACACAGTTATTAGCTTTTATGGTTAAGTCCATATTGACTTAATAGATTTTTGCATCTCATACTATAATCTTACACTATAACAGTGTATGATAATTTATCATGGAAATCACAAGAGCCCACAAGTCTACTAGTATCTGCATCAGAGCTCAAAATTTACTTTTTTCCCCTCAGTGTCTTGCAATTGTCCTGAATTCCTCTTTCAACTGTGACAGACTTAACAACCATTGCCCCAAATTAGGTATGTTAATGATTAATTGTTAATCAATTAATCGTCATTAAGAATTTAACCAATTAAAACTTCATTAATTGATAAGGTATGTTTTGTGTAATGTTTCTCTGGATATCACGGGTTTTCTCCTGGTTTGGTTTGATTTGATTCGGTCAAGAACTTACAGTAATTTTGCCCCATCTGACATTTTTTTGAGACATTTATTGAAGACCAATAGGCAGACAAGAACAGCTGTTTTGAGGGATAGCTATATTGTTTTATTATTCTGTTCATTTAAATTGTTTTTGCCAAATGAATTAATTTTTCATTTAACTAATGTGCCGCTAGAATTGTTTAAGTAAAACTTAAATGTGTCTTATCAATGATTACTCTACTGTTAATGTTTTCAGCTATGCCTAAAATTTGCAACCCCAATCTTATATTTAAGTTCTTTTTTTTCATTCTACATAATAAATACAGTTCAATAACTCCATTTTCAGTATCAATTTAATCACTGGTTGAGTTATATTTTTTTGTTTTTGTTTCTTTACTATTTTTGAGCTTTCTGCCTGAATTTTTTATAGGACAGCTGTAGATATGACAGGAAAGGGGCAGAGAAAGTGGAGGAATAACATGCAGCAAAGGGCCACAGGCTGGAGTGGAACCCACAGCCGCTGCAGAGGACCTGCGACCAGCACACGGGGCAAACGTTCCATCACCGAGCCACCAGGCCGCCCTTCTTGTTTATTTCCAAGTGTTTGATCAATAAATGCATCACTGCAAATGCAAACCAGTTTCTGATGGATATTTACATACACAGCTGTTGAACATATCTCACAGTCACACTTCAGTGCATTTGTGCGATGCAGCATAAAGCTTGTGTCTGTGCCACCTTACCTTTTTTTTTTTTTAACTTGAACAGCTATGAGATACATTCCACGATGCATAGCTAAATGCAATGATAATTTTCTCTACTGTCCCAGAATTGTCCCAGACACCAAATCTTTGCTCCCCAGGTGCTATTTTTTGTCCCCAGGACAACTAGACATCCTTGACTTCGAGCGCTGGACTGGATATAAGTATTGTCTTACAGCGGAGGCGATACACTACACCTTCTTAATTGGCTGAAAGCATGGTAAAAGGTTTGCAAGTACACCATTACTGTTTGTAAAAATGGTTTGTTTCAGTGTGTTCCAATGCAACAAAGAACAACTATGGTTCCACAGCTTTAAGGACGAGTGCAGAAGGAGCCTCAGCTTCAGTTACTGAATCATCAGTTAAAAAAAAAAAAAAAAAAAAAAGGCACCACAGTTACACTAATGATCTCTTGTGATTTCCTACAGCTGATCACGTCAGGACAAATTGAGCAAGCACTTGACAGCTTCATGCAGGCTCTGCCTTCAGATTAAAACTTAGATTTCATAATCTTGCACAACATGCGCAACAGCAGGGCAGGCACGAGGTAAGGAAGTGTTGCTGAGAAGCTTTTACTGTGAACCAGGGCCAATCATGGAGAAATTGGATATTTTTCTGTGCTTTCAGTTTATTTTTAAGCATTTCAAAAGGAGTAATGGACTTCACTGGAGTTCAGTCAAAGACTGGCAAAGAGAGGTGAATCAGAATTAAATGCCTGTGTGTTAGAGGAAGGTAAAAGCAGGACAATACTAGAAATATAGCAAAATGGTAACCCCTGTGGTACATTTCACAGGAGACATTGTGAATACAACTTCAGAAGCAGAAAGGACTTCAGTAATAAGTGTGTTTTTCACTGTGTTTTTCCAGGTAATCCATTTGGGGAATCATTTCGATCACAGCGTGATTTAGGCTACCTTGCAGAACGGTTTAGCAGATACGAAATCCAATCCAAACAAAATCTGATTTGTGCATCAAGTGACCTTTGTGCAGTCCAGCAGCATCACAGGATGCAATGAAATGACGGGTGTAATGGCAGCCTCAGACAACCTTTGGTGCAGGAGGTAACATGAGATCAAGATCATCATAACCACAGACTTAAGCTTGTTTTCTGTGTCCAGAAGGACTGCACTTTCAAGGACACTGTCGGCTGACCATCAATGCAACGCAGTGACTTTATGTCTGGAGTTTATCAGCAGTGAAGGCAGCATTCAGATCCTCACATAATTAAGTAGACATACCAATATCACACTGTTTAGCAGATACTGAATTACAACAAGTTAAAGTCCTGCTTTGAATACATCACTTAAATAAAATTCCTGTCAAGATTGCCAAATCAACAACACAACAAGAGGATATCTGTAGCTCTTGCTGCAGCCAAAAAGTTGATTTTCTGTAAATGGAGAGACAGCAGTGCTCCACACACGGACTGACACACAGTTGAATGTTGCTCAACTTGAAAAAAATAATTTACATGAATATGGGCTCTCTGGATAAGTATAACCCAGCATAGTTACCCTGAAGACCACAGATATAACAGTTACCAGTTAAAGGATGGTAATAAAATTTGTAAACAGCTGATTTGTTGTAAACAACTGCACATCTACTCATTTGCTACAAACCCTGAGCAGCTATACATAATGATGACATTGATTTGGATACATTATGAAAGATGAGTTGTTGTTTTTTGTAATATTCAATATCTTTTTATTCATATGGGTTGTTAGGCTGGCTAATACACAGTTAATTTGTGAAAATGTATTTTGCGTGTATGTGTCGGCCTATCAGATGATTGATTTTGTATTTTTGGTCTGTCAATGTTTATTGTTTTGTGCTTCTTGTCTGCTGATTTATGTCATGTTTTGTTAAACAGGCCTACTAATTTAAAAAGAAAAAAAGAAAGAAAATGGTGAGTAATGCTGTCGCCCTGAGCCCAAAGTGACACATTAACAATACTTGTTTTGTTCTACCAACAGTCCAAACCACAAAATGATTATAAATACAATAAAATGATTAATATAGTTAAAAGGAGATGCAGCAAATACTCCCATTTATGAAGCTGGAACCATGAAATGTCTTTACATGAAAAGTTAGAATCAAAACAGTCAATTGATTTTCTGTCAATCATAAATCGACTAATAGTTTCAGCTGTACTTGTATATTTTTACATGTTTTGTGTACAAAAATCTTAAATTTGTATAATAACGAGTAACCAAAACTGTCAGAAAAATGTAGTTATGTAAAAGAACAATATTTCTCTCCTGAGAAGTAGTGGAGTAGAAGTAAAAGATGCAGAGGGTGAAGTACAAGTACGTCAAATTTGATTTCAAGTACAGCACTTTAGAAACTGCTTTTAGTTAGATTCCACCCCTGGAGTTTATAAAGGTACCAACATCCAGGAAACACAGCTTTATTCCATTTTCTGTGTCTTCCTCTCCTGTCAACCTCTCTTCCTTTAAAGTTCAAGTGACATTTTCTTGTTTTTCAAATTACCCCATGAACTCCAAGTTCCCTTTCCTGCTGCAACGAACATCCTGAGAGAAAGAAAAAAAAAAGATAGGGAAAATGGATCGTCTACTTGGCAGACAGATCAGAGGATTTAATGTTGTTGACTCTGCATCTTTTTTTGGAAAGAGGGCACTTGATTCACACAGGCTTGACTGCTTTTTCTAACTGATTATTGGACTTGGCAAGATGAGGAGTTTACAACTGTAACACTGAAGGAGAACTCATTCACACATATTGTGCTCTTTGGAAATATCAAGCCATAACAAGAACAGATGGACATGTCAGCAGTAAAAGATCAATCACATGTGCGCCTATATAGCTGGATATCGATTCACCCTTGTGACTCACTGATGAGAAGGTTACACTTAAGCCACACATGGTTAAATACTAGATTGTTTAGTTCCCTGTGCAATTTAAGCCTGTTGTAACATACGCAGTAAGCCCTATATTTTCACACATCTCACACTCGATAGCAACACAAGGCTGTGGCAGCACACTACATGTGTTCACAGCCACAAGAGAAATCATTTGACAAGTCTAAAGGACCTACCCGCTCATGCTATAGTTTCTTCAGGGCACCAACAGCAAGTGTCAAACACAATAGCTCCCACGGGGAAACACATTTCTTGTTCATCTACCCAAACCTGTTCCTCCAGATCTGACTACACAACACACACTGACGTCTTTTCTTATTCTCATCACGCTGCGTGCATATCCTCTTTCTTGATCTTTGTCACATTCACACACTGTTTTTTTCAACTTTATTTTCCTAAAGCTTGTCCTCAATGATCAGGGCACATATATTTTGGTTACGTGTGAATTGTGAAATGTTTTGGGCAGGGTGGATCTGGACTGAATATGCTGACCTGCATGGCAAGCCATTTCAACATTTAACTACTAGACAGTAATTCAATTCTTCCTAGTCAAAAAGAACATTTCAGATATCCACAGTGATATTCATCCACAGACAAATTACATTTTGTTGTTTGTGTTACCATTTTATCGTGCTTCTCTATGCTGCTATAAATTCACTTACATCCTCTTATTTATGTCTGTAGTTTTATTGATCATTCCTGTGTTTGGTCAATGTTTATGGTGTTTAAATGTGCTGTATAGATAAACTTGACATTATTTTTTGCTATTCGTGTGTACTGGCATTCGGTTTTAGTTACACACAATTACATTTTTCAGCATTTGGAATATCTATGTAGGAACAATTCCCATTTGAGATATAAATGTTAAACTGGCCAACTTTTTAATAATTTTTAGAGATCTTAAATTTAGTTTTGACTGTAGTACAATCAAAGCTGTAAATAGAGTCGTTTGGAAAATGCCTCTCCTACTGCCTAAAATTCTGGTAGTGGTATCAACGAGGACTTGGCACTGATCTTATACCAGGTAACTAATTAACACCAAAACACAACCCTGCTGAACCATTTTTTTCCCAGGATGGTTAAGTCATGTCCTATGGGATTACTTTTCTGTATGTATTTACTCACGTTTTACAAAGTGTTTAACCTGAGCCAGGCCATGCAACAATGACAGCAATAATATCACATCCATATAGGGTTAGTAGTAGCAGGAGCCTACACAGCTGTTAAAAAATAATAATACATATTGTATATTGTTTTTAACGCACTGGTATCCAATTAGTACTTGGTAGGGATGAATGTTTAATCAAAGTTTTATCAAATCAGAGATGTCCTGGCTCTCACATCATATTCTACGGACTTAAGAAAACATCATTGTTAGGTACAGATCCCTGCAATAAATTAATAAATAAATAAATAAATGTGGTGTGGGGAAGTGTGGGTAAATGTTATAACGGCATGCCATAGACCTGCATACCCTAACAGACAGGAAGAGGACCAATGACATCATACTAAACAGACAAAACCTAAACCATGACTTTTCATTTCTTTTAAAGCATGATTTACAGTTTAGAAACAAGTGTCAACGGTTTTCACGACAGCTGCCAATCATTATGTAAGAAATAGGAGAAAATACGACAGATGGTTAATCATTTTCGTTGTTAACTTACATTTAAATAGCTATATCCACACACCTGACCTTGGTTATCTCACACACAGAGGAGTAAAGTTAAGTACTAAGCAAGTATTTAACGAGAGTCACTTGATAAACAGGTGACGTTAAGCTGAATAAGAAACATGAGCCAAATGCACTTAAAAAAACACAAACTCCCACACCCAAAGTTGTGGCTGTAAAGTCCCTGAAACAAGACTTCCTGACGGAATGAAAGATTTGAAAGTGTCGAAAAGTGTGTCAAAGAGGTTCAAAGTTTTCTTACATTGTCTGAAAAGTTGCTGATGTGCTGCTCAAATATCGTAAACAGGTCCAGGATACGGGAGAAACTCGTTAACTCAGCTAATGTGTTGCTGCTAGCCTCCTGCTAGTTAGCTAGTTCCGCTTTTCTGTCAACTGCCAAACGCCACCACTCAAACAACAAATATGTTATGTAGACAGGAGAAGGGAGAGAGATATTTATCTGAGGAGTCAATACTTACAGTTAACCCTCCTTGTTTTAAAGAATGACCTCGTTACTCCTCCTTCTTTTCGGTATGTGAACTTGGCAACTTCTGGATTCCTTCAGTGGTTCCACCGTCTGGCTGTCCCGGAGTGAAGTGTGTCGCTGCCTGGTGCCTTTATGTGCCGTCGGAAATATCGGTATCCCACAGACGTGCCGGTATAAACTGGTTCAATAAACTCAAGTTCTTTGAAATACAGCGGTAACTAAAGAATGGTGAAATACCCCGCATTCAAAACTTCAGTTATGTAAAAAGTAAAGAAAATATTATAAAGGAGAATGAAAATGAAACATTTCTGGGTAAACTAGTTTTTAGTAAAATTGATTTTTAGTTAACAAAACGCTGCTTTTTTCACAGGAAAATGATGATGCAAATCAAGTCAATGGTGACCAGTTTTCAAATGTGCTTTTAAAAAAGAAAAAAAAAATGCCTCCATACTAGGACTACATGCTTATTGTTATTCTTATTGTCATTTACATTTGAAAACCATATTATTTTGTGATTTTTGAATAAATATATATTTTTTGCAGGGATCTGTACCAAACAGATATTTTCTTAAGTCTGTAGAATATGATGTGTGGGCCAGGATATCTCTGTAACATGATGATATTTAATTGAAACTAGCATTTTGAAACATATCACCTTCAATAAACATTCCAGGTGTCACAATTTCAATATTAAATTGATTGAAGTGAGCTTTCAGTTTCAATAATCAAATTGAAAGGCAGAATCAGGGAATCTCACAGCATTTGTTTTTCTCTCCACCCCTGGCAACTTGGGGCATCTGAGATGACATAGTGTCACCATTACATCTGGTAGCTTTGTTTTTATTTTTTATTTTTTTTAAGGAAATACAGCTCAAGACAGTCATAACACCCCCTGCACCTCCTTTGATTTGAAAATTGTAGTAATCCGTATTGCGATTTTGATAAAAATTTTTGATTAATTGTTCAACCTTACTCCATTCTGCTTGACTGGCATCTCCAAAAGCCCTGGCATGCCGTTCACTTGTACGTGCACACCGTCGCACCACACACACAGTTCACACAGTGTGCAGATTCTGCAGTGCTGTTTTCCTGTGAAACTCCAGCAGTGTCTTGTGGACTAAAAAATTAAACCCAACTTTCACTTGGCATGAGGGTAAGCAGAAAATTACTGAATTTTCATGTGGGGGTGAACTATCCCTTTAAATTATATATAACATTGGTGGATTATTTTTTATTAATTTATTTGAAATGAAACAATGTACATTAATCACCATTCAAACAAATATAAATGCACCTGAGTTAAATAAAGGCTAGTTTTCATCTGCAGTCCCTTTACCAGATGTTTTTATGCACCTTAGAATAAATTTAAAAAAATAACACAGTACTGTATGTACAATGGTTACAATGCATTACAATAGGCCTATGAGCAGCATGTTAATATCATAGCTGGTTTTGATCTGTACATGGATACCTTGTCCTTCATGACCATTTAAATTTACAGGAGTACTTAAGTACAGTAGGGTTTTTAATGTAAGCCTCCTTGATTTTTTGATTTTTTTTTTTTCTTTTGGTAAAATTCATGAGTTTTGGCTACTGGATTAGTCAGGATAGGAAACATTTAATTTCCAGACATTGTGACTGCCCTTCATTCTGCTTCTGCACATTAGCATTTTTTTTTAATCATTATTATTATTAGTCGATTTTATTCGAGCAGTTGCACTTCAAACTGTAATTCTCAGAGGAAAGAGCCTTCTTTGAGCACTTGAACGCAGCACATGATGCTGCGCATGTCCTGTCATATGACTCCAGAGGAAAAAAAAAAAAAAAAAAAGAGGCGCTGCTCATTTTCCCCACATGAGTGCAGCATTTACCCTTCACCCAGACCTCCCCCTCACCCCCGCCCCCACCCCCACGGTCCCCCCCACCCTCCTCCTTCTCTGTATTTTACATGAAGACAGACTGCTGGATATTTTTCATAGTGTTTCTGAGAGATGCTCTGAAATCTGAGCCTCTAGCATTGAATCTGCTGTGTAATTCCCCAAGTTTTTATGGTTTAAACCACAAAAGCCTGTTCAAGGTGACTGCAAAGACACCGGGCAGAGTGCCAGCCAACATATCAACTGACAATGTCTAAAAGGCGAGTGTTTTTTTTTCTCTCTAACTGCAGCTAAATATTTTCCCTGTTGGGTCACCTACAGCTAAATACCTACAAGCTGTACATTTTGTGACACAAGGGAGGCTCCAGCAGCACTGCCCTCACCACCCAACTGCCCACGGTGCCTGAATGGTGCCCTGCTCTCTCTGCCCATGTATCTTTTATAGAGTCTACATAGTATGCATTATTCAGCAATAACACACGGTCCATCTGGACTCCTGTGTGTGTGCGTGTGTGTGTGCGTCCTCAGTGTCTATGCATGGGTGTGTGGTCCATAGTTAACTTTCCTGCTGTGCCATTTCACCATTTCACGCCACATCCAACAGTGCTTGAAGAGCTCAAAATTAGTATTTCCTCTGTAATTACTACTGAGGTATAATGTGAGTGTGTGTGACAGAGAAATGTGTGTGTGTGTGTGTGTGTGAAGGAGAGGAAGGAAAGAGGAAGAATAGAAAAAGAGATAGATTAAGTGAATGTGTAATAGTGACTACAGATGGCACGTTCAGGATCAAGCTCTTTCATCATGCTGTTCCTCATTAATAGAGATGGGAGCGCTGCCCTAATTCCATAATTCCTAAATCATGCCAGTTAGTTGAATGCGAGCAGACAAAAGTACAGCGGAGAGAGGAGAATGGATTAGCCTATAGCCTAATAATGTGTCTGCGATAGCGAGAAATCAACAGAAGAAGAGATGAAGGGATGGAAAAGAATGTAGAGGGGTCGCCATCTGCATTTCCTGGCTCTCCTTTTTGGTTGTTGCCAAAACCAACACCATATAGGCCAAATTTATTCTCGCCAATTATTGTCCCACATGTACGCCAGCCAATGAAAATAGCCGAAATAATCAAGTGATTAATTAAATCTGGAAGAGAATATGCAGGGATATAATAGTGTGAGCGTGTGTGCATGTGTGACACAGCCCAGATCACTAGTTTCTCATGATTTGAAGGCGCACATCTGTTCACTTCTGGCTCTGTTCCAGCTGTGTCACACATCCATCTTCCCGCTCATCAAGACATGGGAAAGAAGGTCTCGAAGCCTTGTTTGATCGGGCTTAAAGCAGGAACCTGTAATACTGCGCTGTACTGTAATAAGTCATAAAATGACCATGACTTGTCATCAGAGATTAAGGAAACGTGCTTAGCTGAAATACTGGCTTGTCTGCCAACAGACCTACAGCCACAGTGTCCTCCTTTAAAATATATATTCTGCTCTGTAACTTGTGTTATTGTTTGCCTGTTCAATGTTAGAGGAGTGATATGCAGCATTTGTGTATGCAAACATGAACACAGCATCCCAGATAGGGAATTGGAGCCATGGACTTTACATTAAATAGGTGGAAATCTCATTTAATACACAATCTTCGGTTGAAATGAGCTGTTTCCCCCCCGCCCTCTCCTCACCAGACTCAAGGATGCTCAGAGAGGTTGCAGGAGCACTGCTGGAGCACAAGACGCACGCATCGTAAATTGACAATGACAAGTGGTGACAAGTCCTAGACTTTAAATTGATCAGCTGTTTATAACCGTCAACTGTCCGTCGATGTAAAGTTCAGCCTGTTATCCTGAAAACAAAAGCCCACTGCTCTGAAAAGACACACTGTGCACTTTGGGTTCAGTATCTGCCAAACTCAATTAACATACTGCTCAGTTTAACCGTTAAAAACATCTACACCATCTAAAAGATTATTAATGATTTCTTACAACTCATGAACAGACACTTATTCAATCTGTGATCATTCGTCTTTTGACATACTGTGGTCATTTTATGATTTATTATAGTAAATATATTACAGGCTTCTCCCTTAATCAGAGTTCAAATTAATGATGAATGTTTGCTGAATGAGTAAGTGTCTGTTTATGAGTCGTAACAAATCATTAATTATCTATCTAGTAGATGTTAAATTGAACAATTTGTTAATGAAGTCTGGCAGGTAGTGAGACCGGCAGTCACTGAACTCCATTTCCTGGGGCAGTGGGCTTTTGTTTTTTGGATATGTTTATGTTTATGTTTATGTTTATGTTTATTTAAGGATTGCCATTAGAGGCATGTGGATGTACCTCTAGTCATCCTGGGGTCCTGAACATACACATATAAAAACCACCAGATGTGCACAGCAGATGTATAAATGAGTGAATGAGTCAGTTCACAATGTTGCGCTCGTCTTGTGCTCCTGCAGTGTTCCTGCAGCCTGTCTGAGCCTCCTCAAGTCTGGGGAGGGGGTGGGGGCAACTCACTTCAACCATAAACTTTGTATTAAATACAATTTCAAACTATTTAAAATGCAGTCTGTGGCTCCAACTTACTATTTGGACTGCAGGACTAATTTTTGGACACAAAATTGTTGCATATTGCCCCTTTAATTTTAAGTTAGGCTAATTCCGCTGGTACCTGATACCTGTCAGGACAGAGAATTGGCTGACCAAGCGTGCATCTCAATATGCAATAGAGATAATTTCATTCTCTCATCTCTTCCTTTTCCCTGGAATCTACTCTTTCCCCATTTGAATTGAGCTCTCATATGAAGCAATTTGATGGAAACCGGAGACATCGATAGCCATTAGCCCGCTTTGCACAGGAGGGCCAAACATGGCAAGCCAAGGTTCATCTATTATTCATGCACCTCAGTTTTCCCCAAAAACAACGTTTCTGATATTCTTTTTGCATCATGCTGCCAAAATAGACGAGTCAGTGGTTTCAAATAACGCTTTTAAAACAGGCCTGATAAATGTTTCAGGCTAGCGCTGGCCCTTACAAGCCCCAACGGGGGAAAGTGTCTATTGTCTGTCTGTCTGTTCGTGTCGGGATAACCTATTGAGCTCAAAGAGGAGAGGAAACATTTCATATTCGCTTTTTTACATATTTAGCCTGCAGGCATCACCGGCGTGTAACGGTTCCATGTCTTGCTCAAGGACACCTGACGTTTAATAGACACGTGAGGCGTTGTGGGAGTCAGACCTGTGACTTTTAAGTTTCAGGGGGATCTTTCTAATCAGTGTTCTACATTGATGGATACAGCTTCCAGACCTTTTTTCAAATACTAAATAAAAACAATACAAATACATTCACAATTTTACTTAAATAAAACTACAAAAAGATGATTAGGAAAATGTTCTTAAAATAAGTAAAAGTGGTTATTCTGCAGAAAAAATGGCCCTTGCCTTTATATTACACACACAGGTTGTTAATACTGATGCATCACTGTGTTAAGTAGTATTTCACTGCTGTAGCTGGTTGAGGTGGAGTCAGTTTTAACTACATTATATACAGTCCAGTGGTTCCCAAACAAGGGGTCGAGTCCCCTCCAAAGGGTCACAAAATAAATCTGAGGGGTCATGAGATGATTAATGAGGCAAGAAGGAGGAAAAAAAAAACAATGTTCTGCAACACAAATTTGTTTTAATTGTTTGGACTTTGCTTGTTTTTTTAAAATCAGTATGGATAATAACTCAGTTATGTCTCAAGTAGTTATTTAAAACGAAACCATGTGAGAAGCTCTGACGGGAAATCTCTCTTTGGTAGAAATCCTAACAAATCATAAATCAGCCTTCTGTCAAAATGTTGCACAAATTTTAACATTTTTTCCAGGAAAAATAAGAGAGAAAATATGAATAAAGCTGCACTTTATATTTCTCTCTTCTCGTCCAGCATTTCAACTTGACATGTTTCCTAGATCTCTGATGACATATTGTGGTCATTTTGTGATTTATTACAGTAAATATATTAAAGATTTTTCCTCTAATTAGAGTTCAAATTAATGCCAAGTGCTCGCTGAATGTGTTAGTATCTGATTATGAGTCATAAGAAATCATCAATATTCTCTTAGAAGAAGTAGATGTTTATGAAACTTAAACTGAGCAAAATCTTGATGGAGTCCGGCAGGCAGAAGACCCTCCAGATTGTGTATTTTCAGAGCAGTGGGCTTTTGTTTTCAGGATATACAGGCTTAGTATTACATTGACAGACAACTGACAAGTTAAAAACAGCTGATCAACTCATAGTCCAGGACTCATTGTCGCGCGTTATTGCCTACTTACGATCTTTATACCTCTTTGAGTCTCAAATATCAAGGTTATTTAAATGAAAAGGGGAAATCAATCTTTGGTGGAAATCCTAACAAATCCTAAGCCAAGTTTCTGTCCAAATGTAGCAGAGATTCTAACCAAACTTCCAGAGAAAGAAAATAAGAATTAAAGCTGCAATGTGCGATCTGAACATACACAATGCAAACCTTCTGCCTCTCTGCTGCCTCATATCATTCCGTTAAGCCCGTGTCTGATCTTTGTTTTATTTAGCGCTTTCTTTCCCTCTGTCTTCTCCTCCAAGGTCCTCCTTCTTTTTGGCTTGTTTTGCTGTATCCCATTGTAGGCAAAGGAGGTATTGGAAAGTCATCACAAGTTGCCATAGCTTTTGAGACAACCAGAGAGGAAGGGAGAAGCCTAGACGCATAGAGGGAAAAGGAAACTAAAACAGAGGGAAGGGTCATGAGATCACCATAGAATATTTTATGCTCTGCTTGGTGCCAAGGCTTGGCACCAGTTCTATTGAAGTCTATGGGAGATGCACGGAGAAGCACGCTGAAACCCGACATATCTACACTGTATGACCTTCGATGAAGAAATGCCTTGAAAACATAAAACACACTAGAAAAACTTTTCATTTCTTTTCATTTTTTTCAAATGTGTGCATTCATTTATATGCTGATGGTCTCCAAATAGCGTGATTGGCATCGCATCTTCCATAAACTTTATTGGATCTGGCACCAAAGTCTGCAGCATAGAAAGTTTGTTTGTGATATAACGACCCTTCCTCCTTTTTTAGTTTCTCTGATGGAACCAAGATGAGCCTTTTTGATTCAGAGCTCTGATTGGCAGGTTATATGTTAACTAATCCTGACTTCAAACCAGGTTCAGTTTTTTTTTTTAAAGTTAAATACAGAGTCGCCGTTCCCCATGGATGCACATTTTTACAAAGGAACCCTTCAATTAAATATTGTTAGTGACATGCAATTGTCAAAATTAGTTACTTCAACAAAATTATAATGACATAATATTATATACTGAAGCTTTAATGTGTGTTTCCATCCATTGTTGTTATATAGGATATGTGTTTGAGATAAAAAGCTTGTGGTGTAAATTCTCCAGTCAGTTGCCATTAAACTTTTACATAAGAGGAGGTGATATTACATAATTAAAAGGCTACTACTACTTCTGTAAAACTTTAAGTAATAGAAAAAATGTTGGTAAATGTGATAGCATTTATGTTTCATGTGTTTAAGGTGCTGTTTTTGTCTGCTGTTATTTTTCATCTCTAAAGTGGAGTGAGGTTTAAGTCACATGTATCATGTATGTCGTAATTTTTTTAGACACAGATGATTACAATCCAAAAAGGCTGGAAACCACTGGTTAAATCTCAAACAGTGCGTTTATAAACTCATTATATGTCTTTTAAAGTGTGTAAGATTTAAGGGGGGGTTAATATTTGCAGAATTTGGCAGAAATAAAACACAATATTCATAAGTATGTTAAAGAATTGTTATATTTTTGTTACCTTAGAATGAGTTGTTTATATCTACTGAGGATGCGGGACCTTTCCATGGAAGGAACAAAGGGACACGGCCTCTAGAGAGGGACGTTTTTTGCGTTTTTTCGAATCTATCCTTTTTGGTAATTCTGTTTTCATAGCACTTTGTTGCATTTTCTTTTCATCAATACATCAAACTTTTCCACCTCAGCCAAGCGTAAAAATGTTTAGTGATATTTTGACTTTTTCACAAAATTTTCAGTGTTTTGAAGAGGGTTTTTTTTTTAGATGCAAATTAAAAATGTGCAGAAAAACAGGTGGCTGGAAACAGTTTAAACTGAACTGAACTTAAGTGGAAAGAGTGGAGTGGAAAAACACAATACTTCCCTCTGAAATGTCGGGGAGCATAAGTATAATGAGGCCGACCATGGAAATACTCAAGTACCTCAAAGTACAATACTTGAGTAAATGCCCACGATTACTTTCCATCACTGGTGGGCCACCCTGCTGGAAATCTGATGGAAACAAGAGAGGAAAGGCTATCAAGCTATTCAGTCTCCATGTTGTCAGCAGCTCAGATTAGCTGTCACATCGCTGAGGGAGAAACAGCTGAAGATTGGAGAGGGTGATTTCATCTGAATAATTTCATGCTTTGACTGGCAGAGCTCAATGCTCGCCGTCCCAAGACTTTGACGTCAGAGGAAGATAGACTGGGCAAAAAATAAAGACCCAGGTGCACTCCAATACATGAATACAATAATCATCTGCCCTTTGGGTGAAAGAAAGAAAGAAAAAACACATCAAATGAAAATTAATTCACATTCCCGCTGAAGAAATCCCACTCGCTCGGCTCGTTTTTCGAGTAGACAAAAAGACAATCTTTATTTGTGTGTTTCTCTCCTTGCTCTGACTTGACTGTGTTTACTTTTGACTGACTGACTTTTAAATGACTGAGGTCAGCTTCTCACAAAAACACCACAAACAGAAAAGGAGACAAACTCATACATGACGCTCAGGCCTCGGAGGCATCCTAACCACTACCAACCATGGATATCACAAACCAGAGAAGAAGAACGATAGAAGGACAGCATCAGTGGAATAGAAGAAGAGAAAACACGTTTTTTTTTAATCTTCCACAGGCTATACCCCATCACTGCATCCCACACAGGAGTAATTAACAGTGATTTTAAATGCTACAAAAATAAGATGAAACAGGGAAGGAAGTGCTTCCCCTTGTTTGTGTTTTTGTGTGTGTGTGTGTGTTTTTTTTTGTATATGTGTGTATGTGCATGCCATGTAAATGTCTAGATCTGCATGTGCTTTTTTCTACATATGTCTGCACTTCTGTGTGTGTGTTTATCTGTACATGTGTGTCTGCATGTGTGTGTTCACAGTGCTTACTCATTATGTTCACTTCCCAACATTAAAGAAGTCTCAGTCCCATGATGCACACACACTTTCTCCCCCTCCCCTCCCTCCTCTGCTCCCACTCTCTTTGTGCTGTTCCCTTTATAGTCGTGTCCATGAATGCTCAGAGGAGCAGTCCCGTTATCAAAGACTCTGTGTGTGTGTGTGTATATATGAATGTGTGTATGTGTGTGTGCATGCGCATGTGTGTTTTTTGTGATGCTACCACACACACACACCTCGCCTCATTTGCCACAGTCTATGCGCTTCCCTTATTGGTTTAACCCTCAGACCCAGGACCGGCTTCAGTCAGTGTTTACGTCCATTGTGATCCGGCCCCGGGCTCCTGAGGGCCGATTTCCAGTCAGTTTCACCCCGTGGGTCCATTTATCTTCCGGCCTGAGCTAATCCATCAACGACCGAAAGCCAGACAGGAGAAACCGTTTGCGAGGAGAGAGGTTGAAATTTTTCCTTTTGATGTCTTGAAAAAGTCTCAGGGAGAGCAAGAGAGCGGTAGCAGGGTGTTTCTGATTTTTTCCCCCATGAAAAAATATATCATCATTACAAACGAGATTGATCTGAAGGGTTTCACAGTGGTCATGCAACTTGAGTGTCGCCTCCTTTTCTCACCTGTCCTCCGTTCATCCTTACCTCACCCGCCTTCTGCCCCCTGCACCCACACATACACCACCCCTCTCCGCAAAAATCCCCCGACCCGTTCATCCCGCCAGTCCAAGAGAAGGTACTGTAAGTGACCACAGTCGTAATAATACAGAGAGACAAAGAGGTGGGTGACCAGTGGTACATTCATACATGAGAAAGTCATGGTTCCAGAAGTCACCCGACCCAAATCGACATTAGACAGTGCTGAAGACGCCTGTGCTGGCCAGGCTGTGATAAATGCTTTGTTTAGAAACATGAATAAGACAAAACACATCCCACCTGAAAATATACACCTCACCAAACCCACCCAGAACACCCCCCCACTACACATACACACCCCACCCTCCCACTGGAACAAGCTATGATTATACTTGTCATCATAATCTGATATACCATAGAAGCACACTTCCACCAGTAAAGAAAATAATATCCGAGTGGTAAGTCATAATTATGACATAAAAAGTCATAACATGTCATAATTTTTACCCCATAACTATGATTTTTTTTATCTCATAATATTGACTTTATCTCATAAGTCTAACCTTTTATCACATATAATTATATAAGAATATAAATCTCATGATTTTTGACTTTTTATCCCATAATTATACAACACCAATTCCAAAGTAGTTGGGTCACTGTGTAAAATGTAAATTAAAACATAATGCAACGATTTGAAAATACCTTTTAACTTGTATTCAACTGAATACATCACAAAGACAAGATATTTAACGTTCAAACCGATTTACCTTAATGCTTTTTGTAAATATACACTCATTCTGATTTTGAATTTGTTTGAAACATTCGACAGGCAAACAGGTAAACTGGGAACAGGTGATAGTATAACGGTTGGGTATTAAAGAGGCATCCTCGAAATGCTCAGTTATCCTCAAACAGGTTCACCACTTTGTGAAAAACTGTGTGGGTAAATAGTCAGCACTTAAAGAACAATGTTTCTCAACTCAAAACCGCAGGAATTTAGGGATTTCACCATCTACAATCCATAATTTCATTAAAAAATTTCGATTATCTGGAGAAATCCAATGTTGATTGCCAGTGACCTTTGAGGCGCAACTGCACTAAAAACCCACATAATTGTATAAAGGATATGACATGTGCTCAGGAACACTTTGGAAAACCGTTGTCAGTCACTGCATCTACAAATGCAAGTTAAGACTCTACCATGCAAAGACAAAGACATGTATCACCAACATCCATAAATGCTTCTGTCTTCTCTGGGACCCAAGCTCACCTGAGACAGACGGAGGAAAGGTGTGCTGTGGTCTGACGAGTCCACATTCATTGTTTTTGGAAATTTTGGACATTTTGTCCTCCAGGCTAGAGAGGAAAAGCAACATCCAGATTGTTACCAGCACAAAGTTCACAAGCCAGCATCTGTGATGGTAGTTGCCCATGGCATCATGGGTAACTGTCACATCTGTGCAGGCCCCATTAACGCTGAAAGGTGCATACAGGTTTGGAGCAACACATGCTGTCATCCAGAGAACTTCATTTTCAGGGACGTCCCTGCTTATTTCACCATGACAATGCCAAGACACATTCTGCACATGTTACAGGAGCGTGGCTTTATAGTAAACAAGCTCAGGTACCAGACTGTCCTGCCTGCAGTCCAGACCTGTCTCCTACTGAAAATGTGTTGTGTATTATGAATCATAAAATACGACAAACAGAGACCCTGGACTGTTGAGCACATGCAGTCATATATCAAGCAACAGTGACAAAGAATTTCATTTCCAAAACTTAAGCAACTGGCATGAAATTCAGTGTGCATTAACAAAAAAGAAAAAACCCAAATCAATCAGTTTGAACATTAAATATGTTTGTACTGTATTCAATTGAATATAGGTCAAAAGGTTTTTGTGTTCTGTTTGTACACAACATCCCAACCATTTTAAAATTGGGATTGTATAATTATTACTCTGTATGTCATAAATTTTAAGTCATTAAGTCTTTTTATCTCAAAATCATGACTTCATTTCATAATTATGACCTACTGTGAGTATGTTTTTTTTTTTCTTATAGTGGTGGAAATGGGCTTCCATATATATCTGAGCTTTTCATAAAAAATAAATCTATGATTTTTAGATCGCATTGCTGTGACTCTAGACTGGGTCTGAAAATATCAACACATATACTATTACATTTCCCATATGGTCATATTCATTTAAATCCATGCCTGCATTGTTTCCCCTTTCTTTTCTGCACATGCCAGGTCACTTTCCTCCGCTCCATCTCATACATTTGCTCTTTTTCTCTTTGCAGTTGGAATGGGTCCAGATAGTATAGAATTTCAATTACAATGCAAGCTTGGCCACTTCCAATTCTTGGTTTGACGACGGGACAGCAATGTGAGAAAAATCCAATTTTTGTGCATCCAGGCCTATCGCTTAATGCATCCTGCCGTGATTGGATGATAGGAATTCCACTGGAACGACAAGTTTAATCATAGCGGTGGCTACATCTACCCCATCAGTGGCCAAGAGTCAATAGTCAAATCAAAAGGACCCCCTGATATGAGTGCAGAGACATTTCCCTTGTGTTTCTCAGCTGAGAGGTGCTGTTCCACCCAGAGTTCGGGGATCAGAGATGAAGGGCAGCTTCCCAGACAGCTTAAGGCCCAACCCTCTCAGCCAGGCCTGGGAAGGGTGTCCGTGGCTGGGCCTCGGTAGGGGGCTGGCAGTGGGGGTGGTTGGTGGTCGTATAGGGGTGGAGGTGGGAGAGAGGGAGGACGGAGACAGAGGGCTTCCCTGAGGGGTGGTGGATTTAGAGGGACAGCCAGCCCAGCCCAGCGACCCTGGGTGGGAGCTCCAGGAGGAGAAGAAGAAGGGTCACAGCCAGGAGAAGAGTCCCAGGAGCAGTGAGGCCAGAGCAGCTAACGGGGCCACGGACCCTGGCCTCCAGCTTGGACCTCCGTCAGTCAGGAAGGGCTCCGGAGAATCGTATCCCGAGCCATCTGAAACGGAGAGAAGAGAGAAAAGAAAAACGACAAAACATCTGAACTGAGAGGGACACACAGACAGATACAAAGACAAGACAATCTAAAAAACAGTGAATGAACTTACAGAAAGACAAGCAGACAAGTGGAAGTAAAGCAGTAGTTGAGATGATTTGACATGGGGTTGTATGAGGTGCATTTCAATAGTTGGTGTATTATCTACGGTAGATGGCGGTCGTAACATCTTCAAGCAGAAGCAGAGAGGATCACCAGCATGAAAGCAAAGCAATGTACTGCCATGGACAGGATCAGCAGCAAAACATGTTAGCCCCCTAAAAAAAGACCCATTTAAAAATATCAATATCGGTTTAAGTGAACACTATATTTAGAATATTTTCGCCACTTTATCTTGCCATCAGACAGCCTTTTCTGATGGAAAACTGCATTTAAATCAGCCAAATATCGCTCCCTCCAAACCAACCAAACTCAACTGGCAAAATCAGTAATTTTAGCTTACAGAACACAGGACTTGCTGGTCTACTGCTGCCTCCATCTGTTAGTTAGTTAGTGTTAATGTGTGACTTCTTTGTTTTAACATAAGTAGAATTTCCTTTAAAAGAATTACCGTAACATTACCAAACTTATGAACAATTTGTTGTAGAGTCTTGGGGGGGGGGCATCACTGCACTCAGCAGAGTTCAATTTTCATTGGTCGTGGTTTGCCTCACCTCATACACTTTAGACGTCCCCCCGTCCAGAACTCCTGAACCATTTTTCATAAAGCTTTGCGGCAGGGATCATTGGACTTTGATGGGAGTTCCCTTTTTCAATTGGTGTGACTTAATCCTACTTCTTATAGCCTTAAAGCCATGGAGGTCAAGTGGTTGTGTGAGCGAATGCATGCACTTGTGGAAGTAGGAGCTGGTGCAGCTACTGCGAGAGCTGCTACTGGTGCTCCTCCGTGCGTCTCCAAACCAGGGGCATGTTCACCGCCATCTGCTGGTGCTGGTGACACACTCACTAGTGATGAGTACCTCATACAACCCCACTCAACAAAACCAAACTATCCCTTTAAGGAAGAGGTGGGGAGGTGGAAAGTGAATGACACACGACAAAACTCTCACCCTTCACAAGGCAAAGAAAGGCAGAAAGACGGCATCAGTAAAGGGATGAGGGGAGGAAGGAGGGAGGAGGAGAAGACGACAGCAACTGAGCTCTGCAGGGGGTTTAACCAACCTAATTACAGTTTAATCACAGAGACTCAGAATCTGGAGCAGCTGACACACACACACACACACACACACACACACACACACACACACACACACACACACAAAGACACACATCCACTACTCACACACATGTGCAACTGTTCACAGCTCACTCTGGTGACAATATTTCACAGATGAGATGGAAGTTGCAATGTCAGACAGATTACTTTAACAGCACAAAAAAAAAAAAAAAAAAAAAAAAGAGCAAAATCTGTGCGAGGAGCTGCAGCAGTGACAGAAGAAAAGAATAGATGTTGTTTCAGTAATTATGGAGGAGGGGAGAATTTTCTTTCCCCCCTTTAGCGAGATATGGAATGATCTGAGCCTGGAAAGCTGCGAAGGCCGACTCTCATCCTTTTACGAAGATCTTCAAAGCCGTGTCATTATCTAGGGAGATGTGCTACTACCCAGGTTTGATTCTTTAGTCGGGCTTAGGGTTGAAAACTCACGAGGTGGAATCCGCCTTTGAAAAGATGTACAGGTAGATTTTTAAAAAGATAACGCAAGCGTAGCGTAATGCCTGCCGCAATCTGATCCTCGTGTATGCCAATCTTCTGCTGAGTTATTTTTAAACGGTAATATCATAGGCCGACATGGCACTTTTGTGTGAGCGCTGCTCCCTGTCTTCGCCAATATATGAGGGAGCTATTTTCAAAGGACTATATCTCACCAGGCTGTTTGGAAACAAAGGCTCAGTATAATGGCGAGCAAATCAGGCTTCAATTTTTACCATAAGGCTGAAGCATAAGGAGAATTTTTAGTGTCCATTATTAGACTTCTACAGTATGGGATGGGTTTATTATTAGATTGTTCTCTTGTTTCGTACATATCATAATTATGAATTTTTAAGTCGTAATTTTGACATTTTATCACATAATTATGGTTTCTTATCTCATAATTATGACCTACTGTGGGTTTTTTCCCCGTTTACTGGCAGAAATGGGCTTATCTGAGCTTCTCCTAGAAAGTAAATGTATGATTTTTGTGTCATTGCTATTACTCTAGACTGAGTCTGACTTTTTAACTCATAATTCCAACTTTTACTTGTTAATTTATTGTTAACTATTACGCTTTAATCTCATAATTATGACTTTATTTCATGATTTCAACTTTCTCTCATAATTTTGACTTTTTGTTTTTAGAGTTTTTACTTTTATCTCAAAATTAGGACTTTTTATCTCTTATTTTTGACTTTTCATCCCACAATTTTGACTTTTTATCTCGTAAGTATGATACTTTTATCCTGTAATTATGATTTATTAAGGGGATTCTTTTTCTTTTATTGGCAGAAATGGGCTTACGTAGATATCTGAGCTTCTCTTAATTTTTGTCATTGCTGTGGCTCTAGACTGGTCTTACTTTTAAACTCAATTTTTTATGTCATAATTTCAACTTTTTATCTCATGATTTCATCATTTTATTTTATATTTTTGACTTTTTATCTCAAAATACAGACTTTTTGTCCCATGATTGTGACTTTTTATCTCATAATTATGACTTACTATTACTGTTATTTCTTTTACTATCAGAAATGGGCTTCTATAGATCATAAAAGACAAATCTATGATTTTTATATGACATTACTGTGGCTCTAATCTTGGTCTGACTTTAAAATTCCTCATAATTCTATTTAATCATAATCAATCAATTTTATATCATGATTAGGACATCTTATCAGCTAGATTTTTTACAAACACATCACAAGTGTAGTGTAATGATCCCCATGCATGCCAATCTTCTGCCGAGTTATTTTTAAATGGTAATATCATAGGCCAACGTATCAGCACCGCACCCTGTCTGCACCAATATACAAAGGAGCTATTTTCAAAGGAGTATGTCTCACCAGGCTGCACGCTGTTTGGAAACACGCTCAGTATTATGGCAAGAAAGTCAGGCTTCATTTTTTACCACGAGGCTGATGCATAAGGAGAATTTTATGAGAAAATATGAAGTGTCTATTATTAGATTAGACTTCTACTGTATGCGATGGGTTTATTATTAGATTGCTCTCTTGTTTCTTATGAGCAAATCTTGCTGGTGGAGTGATGTGAGGCCTTGGTAACGTTTTTAGAGAGAGCACTTTCAGCCCGCTCTGTTCTCTTTCTGCAAGGACAGAAGGTCTCCCTCACACCCAGTGTGATGTGATGTGATTTGATGTGAAGTGCGTATGCCACTTTGTGCCTGTGTGCATGCGCGCGCTTCTCTCCGTCTGAGTCAGTGTGTGTGTGTGTGTGTTTTCAGTGTGTGTGTGTCTGTGTGTGTAAAGGTGTTAAAGTGTTGCCTGGCTGGTCTGTGAATCAGAGCAGAGAGTGTTGCCGGGGCATTCTATCAGACCTCTTATTCCCCCCTAATTTTACTTTGATAGCCAATCTGGACCTTTGTGTGTGTGTGTGAGAGAGAGAGAGGGTGTGTATGTGTAGTTAGAGCGTGACTTACCTGGAGGTCTGACATACACCTTCAGCTTTAGACATGCTCGCCCCACATGGTTTGGGTGAGGAGACGCTGCAAAAAAGCAGAGAGATTGAAAGAGGAGATTAACTGAGAGATAAAGCGATTTGTGCTGCTGATGATTGCTCTCATAAAATAATTGAAAACATTTAATAAAGGTTTTTTTTTTTATATAATGTTGTTCTGTCTCCAAGCGCTGTGAGGCTTATTATCAGGTGGTTGGTTGGAGTGGGAGTTCATAGACACAGTGGTGTAACTGCGGCCCGGGGGCAAAAATGAGACGCGCTATTAATTCCCACAGCCCTGCCTGTCTCTGCATTGCTATTGTCTTCAAATTAACATATTGAAATACGCGTTTATTTAGTAATGTGTGCTATATAAACAACGAGACAGGGCATCATCACAGATCTGTGTTTGTTACAGGCAAAACGGATCACAGCACTACGATGAAAATATGTAAATAGATCAAGTATTATTTAGAACCGCACGCATTTATTTACTTAGAAAATATTTCTTATTGTATTAAGAGAAAAGAAGTGCTACAAAAAAAATACTGGGCCTTCTCTAAATTATATTGAGCACACAGACTTGGAAAGTAGACTCTTGATATAGGCTGTAAAATTAAGATTTTGTGGGTGTTATTAGGTTCTGTTAATTTCATTTTTAATATATAAATTTATCTTGCTTTATCTCTACTTTTCTTGCGTATGCTTGTATATGAATATATAGTTATCAGTTGTTTATGTTTCTTGAAAAACTAGTAAAGAAAGTCTTTAAAAAACAGCTGGTGATATTCTGTATTTGCTTGCTGTCAACAAATCCCATGAAAGGACAAAAAACAAACAATACACACAAGTATTGTTGGTGTAGCCAAAGCCTCATACCTTATTCCTCTATTGGCCTGTTCAGTCACTAAATCAAATACACCTACACTTTACTTAGTGTCAGTTCAGGTCAACATGTAAGAACACAAGATGCTAGACTCAATAAATTCCTGTTACGAAGTTTGGATTAATTTGAACTATATTCTTATTTTATTTTTAAGTTGTTAAGAAGGTTAACTAACTACTTGTAATTTTCTGGCACCTGTTCTCAAACAAGTGAAATAAAATTAGTCTGGATTGTTATGATATCAGGATTTCACTAAGCCAGTGATTTTCAAAGTGGGGTTCCTGGCCTCAGCAAAATGCTACAAATAAAAAAAATAAAAATAAAAAATTTAATTATCATTATGTGAAGTATAATTTATGATAATATATAACATACTGAAATCGTATCATCTTTGTAATTGCCTGGCAGTGAAAATGTAACTTATTACACCATAAGCTGTCAGTGTTGCTCTGCTCCTGAAATTTAAAGCTAAGTCACAAAAATTAACACATTTTTGAAAAGGAAAGGACACGATGAGCAGATCAACAGCCCAGCTGGTAAAAGCTCAGCTGCAAAAAAAAAAAAAAAAAAAAAAAAATCCAAAGTCACAGGTATGATGCAGCGCACATGAAGTATTGATTTACTGCTGCATGCACAAATGGCAATGAGAGCCCTAAATGGCTTCTCTGCTTCGAGATCCTCTCAAATGAGTGTTCAAAACCGCCTAAACCTCAGCGTCACTTGAAACAAAAGCATCCCAGAGAGGCCAGAAAAAAAAAACAGCTGACTTTGGGGTTTTAAAGACTTTTGCAGAAGTCATCACTCTGAAACGTCCAGATTTTTGGATAGTAATAGAATTCATACCCGGTGGTTATATAATAACTAGAATCTAAATTCGATCTAAATTCCTCCCAAACGTCCAAAGTATTGCTCAGTAGGTCAAACATACGTCTAATAATAGAAAAGGTACTTCAGTATAATTTCTTTGTAAAATCCCAAACTGTTACCCTCTTATTCTATAACTTCACATCTTGTTCCCTAGGAGGACTGTAATTATGCTTTACCTTGTGGGCTGTAATCTAAGGTGTGAATATAAATACGTTTGTGGACATTTCTTCCTGTTCACTTCTTTTTCTTCTCACGACTGAACTTTTAAAAGTTGTAATTAGCTTAAAATATCAGAGATGGTAAATCAAATGTAGGCACTGTAAAGCCAGGAAGGTGTAGTTTTTCTATCCAAGTGAATACTCAGTAATTTGTTATAATTTGAAATGAATGCAGTCATTAATGCAGCCTATTACTTCCTTGATGACATTTATTGCTTCCAGCAGTCGGAGAGTTTCTTATATTTTATGTCCTTTTAAGTTAAGTTAAACCCCAGCTTGTGAACTGCTGTAAACACACCGAGCACTTCAGGCAATGTAAACAAGTCTGTGAGGGAACAGCCTGCACACAGGGACTCAGTCACACTCACATTCATACCTAC
Source organism: Lutjanus erythropterus (assembly GCF_056507025.1). Classification (NCBI taxonomy): domain Eukaryota; kingdom Metazoa; phylum Chordata; class Actinopteri; order Lutjaniformes; family Lutjanidae; genus Lutjanus; species Lutjanus erythropterus. The sequence continues at coordinate 21,707,342 of NC_139334.1, forward strand.
AGGGGAATACCGGCTCTCAAAATCGACCTGACTTGAATGTCTTTGGAACGGGGATGGAAATCCATGCAAATTCCCCACAGACGCGGGTCCCTCTCGCCGTGAGGTGACAGTGCTAACCACTGAGCCACCGTGCCGGCCTGGCTGAATGCCAAAAAAAAAAAAAGAGAGAGAAAAATGTTAAAAAGTTACTGTGATTCAAACTTCAAAGTAAATTAAATTGAATCGGGGTTTTTAGTCCCACCTCACTCTGATGTGAAATAGAGCCAGAGACCTTAGAGGAGATGGCGACCAAGTCCCTGACCGCTCACGCATGCAGACGCTGTGTGCACACCCACACGCGTATGAGGATGTGCACACACGCTGGTGCTTGCAGAAGTGTGCGTGGAGACCTATTGGCCTCCTCCCTTGAGGAAATCCGCGTAGCCAGAGCCCACAGTGACCCCAGAGAGGACCATCATCAAGATCCACAGCGCACAGGAAATAAATCTGACCCCTCATCTGCCCTCTCCTCCGTCTCTTTCTGCCCACAACTCCTCCCTCCATCCTTCTCTGTGCCCTTCACCTCCTTTACCCTTTTATGGCTTCCCTATACTCTTTGAGAAATAAGGGTTCCAAAAGGGTTCTTCTTGAAGGGCTGAGGTTCTACCCAGGACCATCTGCTTCTGAAGAGCCCTTTTTGGAAGAAAGGGTTTGTCAAGGGTTCTCTGTAAGACTAAATGTTCCATTAAGAATACTTTTCTTCCAAAGAACCTTTTTCTTAGAAGAAAGAGTTCCTCAAGGATTGTTTAAACTCTTGATATAAACAGGTTCTCAGTAGAACCCTATGTGTACATTATAGGTGAAACCCTTGGAATATAAATAAAGTCTCCGTAGAACCCCTTGGTGTGGTCCAGAAAAAACCCATGAAAAATAAAAAGGTTCTCAGTAGAACCCCCTAAACGGATTCTAGATAAAACACATGGAATATAAACAGGTTCTTGGTAGAACCCCCAGGGTAGGTTTTAGATAAAACTGATGGAATTTAAAAAGGTAATTGGTCAAACCCCCTGTGTGGGTTCTAGATAAAACCCTTGGAATATAAAATGATTCTTGGTAGAACCCCCTGGATGGGCTCTAGATGAAACCCCTGGAGTATAAAGCAGTTCTCAGTGGAACCCAATGCATGTGTTCTAGATGAAACCCTTGGAATATAAAAAGCTTCTCTGTAGAACCCCCTGTGTTTGTTCTAGATAAAACCTGTAGAATATAAAAAGTTCTCAGTAGAAGTCTCTGGGTGTTTTCTAGACAAACCTGTCAAATATATATGTGTAAAAGGTTCTCAGTAGAACCCCCTGGGTGTGTTCTAGACAAACCCATGGAATATAAAAAGGTTCTTGGTAGAAGCCTCTGCCTGTAAGGGTGTTGTTGGCACCTTTAGATGGTGAAAAGGTTCTGATGGAGCCTCCAGATAGGGTTCTAGGTGGAACCATTACACCATAAAAGGGTTCTCTGTAGAACCTCTCACAGGGGGTTCTAGGCAATACCTTTCACACATGGTTCTAGGTACAATCCTGTATGTTGGATTCTAGGTAAAACTCTCTGAAAGGATTCCAAGTGTAAGTTTTATAAAAGGCTCTAACAGGGAGGGTTCTGATATGGGGACAAGCTGAAGAACCTGTCATGGTTCTAGTGAGTACTTTTATTTCTGAGAGTGTACAGCTGACTGCCTTTGCCTCAAGTTTCTTCAAATCACCCACCTACCGTCCTCACAGCACCCAGAGAAAGTAGATAGTGGTCCCCTATGAAGCCCCGCCAGCTTTGTATCGAGCGTCGTCTCCTGTTGTGCGTCTTTGTTTTGGGTTCCCTACTGTTTCACTGACAAATAGCAACATTTCAGGAAGAAAGGGCCAGAAGTGGATAGATATATACCCCCTCTACCCATTTCTTTTCTATGTGACCTCCAAAAAAATTCTCACTTTTGTCATTTTTTTTTGGAAGTCTTATCGGCTACCATTTCCCAGCACATCCACAACCCTACGTCTGTTGGAAACCCATTGAAAATCACTCAACCTCATCAGTTGGCAGCTGGGAGAAGTAAGGGGTGGAGCGGACCTGTCAACATGTCAACCACATGACAAATACACATGCACACACCAACCAGTGTGCACACACACACACACACATGCACATGGGCGCACACTCACACTGGTCTGGCCACAGATCGCCATCAAAGATCGATGTGTTTTACTGCTGCAGAGAGGAAACACACACACACACACACTCATCAGAAAGGCTGGGTGGTTATAACTGTCAACATGCCTTCGTTCCACATCAGTACTGACCTGTGCATGTGTGTGTGTGTGTGTGTTTGTGTGTGTGTGTGTGTGCGTGCACGCGAGAGACAGTGTGAGACAAAAACGTGCGTGGTTGTCAGTCAAGATGATAGACATGGCCTTTCACGGACTCACAATCGCTTGACAACTGACCCCACAACCAGCCTCAACTCCCCCACACCACACACACACACATACACACACACACACTCTTGTGGAATACACACTACCCTCAGGGGTCCCAGAAACACAATACTATAGTCAGCAACTATACAACTCTGGAGGGGCCCTGTCCATCCTTACATGAGACCGAAAACAAAAGGGTGTGTGTCCGTGTGTGTGTGTGCCGACTGGGAAAAGTGCAGTAGGACATCGGGTGGCTGTTATCTTCGCCTCTTTAGCTCTCTGACTCGCGCCTGCTGTGTCTTTGTGACGGTGCAGACAACAGACGGGGGCAAAGGAATATTTGCAGATACTTCGTACCAGAGGTGACATTCTGTGCTCAAGTAGTAGAAGTACAGATGATTGTGTAAAAAAAAAAACTCTAAAAGTACTGATTCAACTTTGTTACTCAAGTAAAAGTGAAAAAATACTGGTTCTACCGGTTATTTCTGTGCAAGGCTAACTGAAAAACACCCTTTCTGCAGTCGAGTCTCCCTGTCTGTCTGTTTCATCCTCTTACGTATTTTATGTCGCTTTCATCTGATGTTCTTTACGCCATTTTTGTCTTGTTATGTATTGTTACATCTTTTTGTCTTGTTTCGTCTTTTACGTTATTTTTGTCTTATGTTTTGTTCCACCGTTTTTGTCTTGTTACATCACTTTGGATGTTTTTGTCTTATTATGTATTGTTAAGTTGTCCTCCTCTTTCCTCTCATTTTCACCTTACGTTACGTCTTGTTACGTTACGTCTTGTTACGTTATGTCTTGTTACATCTTGTTACATTGTTTCCATCTTGTTACATCTTTTACACTGTTTTTCATCTTGTTATGCCTCTTTACACTGTTTTCTCTCATTGTCATCTTGTTACATCTTTTACATAATTTTCATCCTGTTATGTCTTCTTTCACTGTTTCTGTCATTGTTGTCTTGTTATGTCTTTTATATTGTTTTCATCTTGCTACATTTTTTTAATGTCATTTTTGTCCTGTTACATTTTTTGAGTAATTTTCATCTTACATGTTACTAAGTTTACTTCTTTTAAAATGTTTTTGTGTTATTACATTTTTAACATTGTTTTCAACTTGTTATCTTTTTTATATATATATAATTTTCATCTTGTTACATCTTTTACATCTTTTTGGGTATATCATTTTCATCTTATGTTGTTTTTGTCTTGTTACATCTTTTATGCCATTTTATCTTGTTGAGTCTTGTGTCATTTTTGTCTTGTTATGTTGTTATGTTTTTCACGTAATTTTCATCTTGTTTGATCTTGTTAAGTTTTGTTATGTCGTTGTTGACTTGGTACATCTTGTTATATTGTTTTTCTCATTACATTGTTTACATTGTCTTCATCTTGCATTGATGGATACACCAAGGAATCATCTTTTCTCTGTTATTGTCCCATCCGTTTAGACTGAAATCTTTCTTGATATTGGGAAGGCAGCACACAGTATTGCAAAATAAAAATAATCAATAACTCCCCTAAAATGCATTAAAACTGAAGTAACAAGCCTATTCTAAAAACGTATGGAGTAGAAGGTGCAGCTATTTGTGTTAAAATATAAGGAGTAAAAGTAAAAAAAAATACTCAAGTACAGATATCTGAAAACTTTACATTAGTACAGTAACAAAGTATTTGTAGTTAATTACTTTACATCTCTGCTTAGTACTGATTGATTTTTAAAAGTTACTTTGTAGACAAATAGTGTTGGAGGCTTCACATTATTATAATCTTATTATCTTTCACAGTAATTCAGCAGTGCAGCACATTATAATTGGGTTTTCAGTGATTGTATCAAATTAAAAAATCATGTCACTACATTAGAAATAAAATATGAACAACAAATTGAATTTAAACCTTTAAGTCAAGGTTCTGTTTTGCTCTCTGATCGAGGACAATATCGCTGTGGGGTCAGAATCACGGTCCAAGGACAAACAACTCGACAAAGAAATATGTCGCACTTGCATGCTGACCTGAGGCTGGCGGCGGAGGAACCTCATCCCATTATGGGTCATGGTGAGAATACATCATCTCCTCCTAAAAAGGTTAAGGTCAGTTTTCAGCCAACTGATGCAGCGGCAACATAGGGAGAAATGAGGAGACCTGTGCCAGGCTGCACAGGGGCAGAAACGCTGCTCAAGTCTGCAGTAGAGTCATTGTGTTTTTGAGAAATTCTGGACAACATAGCAATGACCGGAAAGCTTTGGTATGACTTTTAGACATTAACATAAAAGTAAACTCTGTAAAGTACTAAAAAGAAACTTTTATTTACTGGTGGTACTGGCAAATTACAACTTTAAGTACCAGTGCATAGGATTTTAGTGCAGGGGTCCTCGACGTCTTCAATGTGGACCCCTTAGCTGACAGAGAGATGGAGCAGGGACCCCCTACTACATATATTACATTGAATATTTTTGTTTCTTCTTTCCAGGGATGCATGATATGGATATTTTTCAGCTGATACGATAACCGATAATAACCTGCTGCTATCATGGCCGATACGATAAGATAACCAATAATTTGACATTTTTGTAAGAAGTTCAAATAACCTGTAGTACGCATGCTTAAGGGTAAGAAAGGGACAGATGTAGTGAACAAAGATGGAAGATTTAATATTCCAGAGCTCTGACTGAACCAAATCTAACTGACATCACTTTTACAACAAAAACACCTTCCCCTTCCAGGTATGTTGGAAAAACTACAGTGGTGGCAAAACTCATGACAAATATATAGCCACGTTTGGTTTGTACGCTTATATCCACGGCAGGAACATGGTGGGGTAACATGGTGCTCTAATTGGAGGCTATAAAGATCTAAACTGAATCGTACACACAGGATTTTTAAAGGCATAGTATGCAACACTTTCCTTAAAAAGTGTATAGACTCATATAACATAAACCCTTTCAATCATTGCTTTTGAACCACTAGAAGTGTTTGGTGGTAGCTCTGCTTCTATTTCCTTAGTTTCTCATTACTTTGCTGAGTTCAGTACACTTAACCCTCCCAAAACTTGGGTATTTGACGTCCAAGAAACGAGACTTTCTGCAAGCAACTTCCCAACAACTTCCACTACACTCAACTAAAGTGTCCTTTTTGAAAGTTTAGTTTTGTTTACCAAAGCGTTGCTGAGTTTGCACCCTTCAACCGGTCTCCAAATGGCAGCTCGAGACTGTCTGTACCAGACAAACAGCAGAAAAAAAAATTGTTTGTTCAAACACTCAAAACAATCTGTGCATACATTTTCCTGACAAATGACCTCTGACAAGTGATTGTGTGAATCATGACTGTCCTCTCTCAGAACAATCATTTTTCGTTCTCCATATTTTCCCAGCTGGTCTGCGGATTCAAACAGGCAAGTGTCTTGTCACAAGCAGCTCTTGCAGCCTCCGCACAGAAAAAGTGGCACTTCTCAGCGCGGCGCCAGAAAGTTTGGACATTGACAGAGCAGCTTTTGAAAGTCAATTTATTGTGCTTTTCTGTGATTACCAACTGATCTTGCTCTTAACTGTCCGGATGCGGTAAATCTATCCCACCCATCTGCCACACCGAGCGGCTGAAAACAATGTTTAAGAGTAATTTGAAGCTACTATTTGTCCCATGCCTGGTGGGGGAATGATAGCTTTTTAACTCTGTTCAGAAAAAGAGTCTCAGGGGGCAAGGCCCATCTGTGATACTAATACATTACTTGTTGAAGTGAGGAGAAACATCAATACAGCTAATATAAAAATGATTACAAACTACGCCTGGTGACATTTTTACCACTTTGCTGAGCACACCACTTATGATCTCAACAGAAGTACAGAGCGACATCAAGAAATAAAGAGAGCAGAGAGACAGGCGAGGGGGAGCGACGGCAAGATGGAGGTGTATTTATGCACGCCTGTGGGTGTGCGAGCGACATGGCGGGCTGTGTTTGAGAACTCTCTCAATCAACTTCTGTTGATTGCATATTTACATATCGTTTACAAATGCATACTGAACAGAAGCGTGGCTAACACGCAAACACAGGCACACGCACGCTCGCACGCACACAACAAACAGACAAACACCCTTTACCTGCAAACACACACAGTCACACACACGCACACGCACACACACTGTCTGGTTGATAACCCACAGATGTAGTAGTACTCGTGTCCAGGCCTGAACTCAAAGCCCAGGGAGAACGGGGTGAAGAGCTGGAACTTCTCTGAGAAGCGCAGGGGTCCATCAGGACCGCTGGGACGGTTGCACTCCCAGCGCTTGAAGCCACGCATCCGGTGCTGGCAGGAAGTGTAGCCCTCCTGGTTGACCATGAAGAGGATGTAGCGCTCCATGCGCCCGTGGGATGGAGGACCCTCATAGTAAGGACAGTAGATGTCCAGATAGTCATTAATGTTCACTGCCACCCTGTACTCTCCATGCCAGAACCTGCAAGACACAGAGAGAGAATGGTAAATTAAAGAGGTAGTGCACATGTCAACATGTTTTGTGAGCTGTAAACAGAATTATTTTACTGTACTGTGATCAAACACACCTCATGTTAATGTTGTTGCTTAATAAATTTGTAAAAAATCTGCATTTCATGGGCTGAATATGGCTCAAAATGTGTTTTAAATCATCTTGGGCTTTGCAAGGCCAGTGCTGACATGTTTGGGACCACACTACATCTGTTGAACTGAAATTTATATTTAAAAAAAATTTATATTAATTCCCTCTAATCCAAGCTGGGTGCCCTGCTCTTGAGTCTGTGAAACTGCGCTCATTTTCAAACAAATGCAGACAGAGAATCATCATTCACAGGAGTTTACACAATTTTTACAAATCCTCTACATAGTATTTTTCAATTTTGGCACTTTTGATGTCTGTAGAAGCTCTAGTGGACTGCATTTATTCCCTTGATGATGAGAAACAGCAGGGGTACGGCGATGTACCACCACCCCACAGCTAGCTACAGTGCAGACACAACACAGAAACTTTTCAAAAAAGGGCCACAAGTGTCTTTCAACTGTCAAAGCAGACTCTGTGTTTCCAGTGTTTCTCTGCAGACACGGGGAGTCTGACAGCAGCTGCCCCTGGCTGGTTAGCTCAGACTACCGGTAGTTACCCCTGCACTGAGCAACCCACACCACGTAGCCATGATGCCATGAGTGGCTGTGGGTTGTGCTGCAGATGGTAGGTTAGCTCCGACTGCTAGTTCTTACTATTGCTTACTTATTTTTCTTACTACAGATATTTATTCTATCCAAATTTGCTTGTTATAATTCAGGAAATAAATATTTCCAAAATGTGACACAACAAAGTTAAGAATTCTACTTTTTACTACTCTAATTAATTCTAATATTCTAATATCATTATATGACAAAATTAATATATATGTATAATTCTACTACTGTGAAGATTAACACATCAAGAAACATGAACACACCATCATTACAGTTTAAGATTCTTCCCTTCAACAGGATATTTTTTTTTTTTATATCTGTACTATATTCTATTTTCAATGCAAGACATAATCTTTCAATTTATTTAACAGTTTTGTCCCCCAGTTAAAGTTTCATAATTAATCTTTGCCGATATTAAATCAATTCGATGCCTTGAAGGCGCAACAAATACATTGCCAGTGAATATCGGATTAGAAAATACATTTTCCCAACTGTTTAGCATAACTTATGGTATAAACCACACCTACATCTAGTCTCCTCTGCAAATACAGATACACAGACAGATCATTTTGTTGGATGAACAGATACAGATACAAATAATGACATCTCTCAGCCCTACAGTGGTTGCACTGTGCATCCCCTTCCCTTGTCTCTCCACCCCTTGCCCTCTTTTTTTTAAGCAAAATTCAAAATTGTGCAGTGGGTGGAGTCAAGCTCAGACCGGGGGGCACAGTTACAATGTAAAATACTTCATGAATAAAAATAATCACAAACAGGCTCAGGAATATGCACAGAATCAGTGGGCAGAGGTGAGAGGGCTTCAGAAATAGTTTAGTTTTAGTGTTAAAATGAAATAGTGCGAAGCATATAATTTGAGAAAACACCCTATACATCATCCATAACACTATGAATATTTACTACCTATATTGGATTTCTGTATGATTGCACAGCATTAAGGACACAGTGGCGAGTATCCACTTTGTTATGAAATTGTATGAGCGCTGTTACATTTTTGTGTTTGCACATCCACACAAAGATCCGAGGTTACAGTCTACAGCAGAACAGCGAACCTTAGAGACTTAGCGAGTTGCTCAAGGACACTTCAACAAACGCTCTCTGATAGAGAGCGCTCAAACCACCTGAGTCATGAAGGTTTGCAGCAAAAACATCCTAGAGGGTGTTTTTTTTTTTTTTTAAACTTATTTAATAAGCAAGAGAATGCCCAAAAAAATCAATAATAGTCCCTCTGGTTATGGTAAAAGTTTGAGTAGTTAGTGATTTTATTTTAATAAAGCTTGGCGAGATGTGCTTCATGGGAATTATTAGCATGTTTGGAAAATCATCTTTTTCCAGGAAGAGCGCTTGAATGAGCCTTCTCGAATGATACTCCGGAGAAGTGGGTCATGTGATGGTAGAGAGCACACATTATTATCCCATCCCCTGCAGCAGTGTATCGAGGCGGCTGTGGTGAACGTCCACTTAGTTCGGTACACATACGGATCACTGAGGTTGGCATGATGAATAGAAGTGGGTCAGAGGTTGAAGAAACTGAAGAAGAAACATTAGTGTAGACATATAGACCCTACCCTCCACACATTGTGGAGGGTAGGGTCTATATTGTGGTGATTCTTCTAGCTATGTTCTTCCTTCTGGCACTCACTCAAAGAGCTTGTGAAATAATTGCAGGTAACATATGGAAATACATAATTGCTGCTTGAACTCAGTTGGTGACTCCTTTTGTCAACAGTCTCTGCGAAGCAGTTATAGAACATTAAAAACATATGGCTGCATCTTTTCCTGGTATAATACAAGCTCTATTTGTGTTTATGATTTGGTGCCAATGTTGCTTATATGGGAACCGAACGTCTGTTTACAATCTTGAAGTCACTGGAGTGAAACAGTCTCTCTTAGGGGATAAGGCTGCCGATATTCTATATTTTTGTTATTGTCGACAAATGCCATCAAAATGCCACAAAAAACAACAATATTAAGCCGGCCTGTCTATACTTCATGACCTCCCCATGCTGCCTGTGGCTCTCTCAATTGTTCTGAGGACATAAATCTTTAAAAACAAATGCACACACAACAATATGTCTTAAAACAGATGAGCTTTGCGGTTTTTAGCAAGATTAGACTGCTAGAAGTGTGATTTTCTGCGGTGGATTAATACACACTTAGGTGGCGCAGAGGAGTTCAAATTCAAGTTCAAATACTTTGTTACTGTACTGTACAGTTTTTTCAGGTGTGTGAACTTCAGAAATTATATCCACCCCCTCACCCCCACCCCGCCCCACCACCGCTGACATTTAAACACAAAACTTTCTGTACTTTCTGCCGTAAAAACAGGCTTGTTCCTTTTGTTTTTATGCATTTGAGGGGAATGATTGATTATTATTCTGGTCATCCTGTAGAGATGAGGGAATTTCAAACAAAAGAAAAAAGGCTTAATTAGACCTAAAGCTTGTTGTCGTGTTGATCATAATGTTCTGAATTCTGTTGCAGACACTGAAAATTGATTTGGAGCAAATATTATTATTTCCAGTTCACTTTGCACAGACACAACTGGTAGAAATGTCTTTTTTACTTGCATTTTTTGACAATAAGGAACATTTATGGCACAAAGGAATATATCTACCTTCAGGCTACTTAATTAAAAATAACAATAAGAAAAGTAAAGAATATCACCAAACTTATGCTTGAAAACAGTTTTACTATACTGGGGAATCTCATGTTTGCAGCCTCAATATGACACCTACATTTTAAATGTAATGCATGTAAAAGTTCTTAAAGCTGATAATCAATATTTAATATGTATTTGTTTAACCACAAGTCTTAGAATACACACTTTGTTTCAGATCTAATGTTGCTTTCAGATCAGCACCCCTCTGTGAGAAAATACAATACATCAGTATTTTTTAAATATTTGATATTTCAGATATTTTATTTACCAGCTCTCTATAAATCCTTTTATTTTAACATCTATAACAATCCACAGTCATTTAAAATTCAAGTTTCACTTTGAGACATTTTTCAGTACATCATCTAACCATCTCAAAGGTTGTTTAAAATTCATCAGTCTGATATCGTAGCATGATATCAAATCTCTTTGTTGGCATGGCCGCGTCTGCAGCGTCTGCGCCGGCTACTTCTTCACGGCACTCGTCATCGACACCATCACCATGGCTGCGATCAATTTAATTCCAAATGTACCACGGCAAATACATTTAAAATTCAGCTGCAGCCACACGTTATCAAATCTTGTTTCTCGAAGCTCGGTAAATTTGAGACGCAGGAAGATTTCTTCAATCAGACGAGCATAAACAAACCCAGTTGTCGGGCAATCTCGACGTCTCAGATGGCGCGCGCACACAGATTGAGCTTTTTAAACAAATTCATCATTTTCCCTCTCACCTTGGCAGTAATTGATTGCCTGGAATGAAGACATTTTGGTCTAAGCACTTTTGGTTAGTGGGATATTTAGCTTTGGGACAAATTATCCCTTTAACGGCAGTCCTATCTCTCTCCCAGAGGGCAAATCAGGAAGTGAGTTAGATGTGAAATGAGCGCCTTCATGCTTCGGTGCCCTATCAGAGCGAGTTTTGCAGGTTCTAAAGGGATCCTTGAACAGATCATTTAGAGGCATTGATCCACTGGGGAGCTCCTCTCGGCTCTCTCTGCTCCCAATCAACTCTGATTAACAACTAAAGGGGAAAGGCAGGGAGAGAAACAGAGGGAGGGATGCACAGAATGAGAATAAAAGGGCTGAAAGGAAAGAACAGAAGGGAGGGAGACGGGGAGAAAAGGTATGAAGATACGTGCCAAAAGAGAGAAGGACAAAAGAGAGGGAAAGAAGGGAAAGAAGGGGGCAGAGAGAGGGGTAATGAGAATGCATGAAATGAGAGTAAAAGACGGCAGAAAGAGGAGAAAAGAAAGAGCAGAAGAGGAGGAGGAGGCTGGCTGGAGGAAGAGCAGATGGAGGAGGAGTTTTTCTGTCTTTCATTTCAATCTGTACATTTGTGGTTTTTCGTCTGAGACAAATGTGCTTTGCCTATTGATTGTGCGCTGATACATTTATGGATGACTACCATCTGAGCATTAGTGCTTTAGGCATACAGTGAAGTGTATGTGTGCGCGTGTGTGTTTGCACGCCTGGATGCAAATGTGTGTGTGTGTGTGATGAAATGGTAGGATGGTAAAGTGGGCCTCGATGAGTGAGGATGCTCAATCCAAGAAAAGGGCTAATGTGCCAGGATACATTAGGTTGTATTAAGCTACTCAGCGCCCTGCCCTGCTCCTGTGACACCGTCTGCATTCCTAATACACCGCGGCGAGAGGGAACTCTGTGTGCAGGTGTGTGCCGGGCTGTTAAAGAGTACATGTCGGTGTGCAGTTACGTGTGGAGGAGTGTGTGTGTCCCTGCATCCCCTCCTCTCAGACTGTGTGTCATTTGGAATTAAACACACACACTGCACTGGCCAAAAAGACATGGGAATGCACTCACACTTACGGCACGTCTCTTCCTCATAGAGCTTATGCGTGTGATGTGTGTGTGTGTGTGTGTGTGTGTGTGTGTGTGTGTGTGTGTGTAGGTATCGGTGTGTCTTCCTTTCAGTGTGCATATTTGTGATTAGGCCTCAGAATTTGCATGTTATTTAAACCTGTTACATGACACTACAATAATCCCTAAACTTTATTTGAAGGGATGCGCCTGAAGCTGTGCTAACACTTTGTAATGCAGTCTATGGTTTACAGTGCCATTCTGTTGAATGAATCGAGTACCAAAGCAGATTATTGCAGGAAACTGAATATCTTTGGGTTTTGGACTAACAAAACGAGACATTTAAAAACTTCTACTCTGTGAAACTGGGATGGACATTTTAAAGCATTTTCTGACATTTTTATTGATGTTGCAGCCCTATATCAAACATGACATTTAACTTTATTCTTTGATGGTGCGCCCCATGTACCGCTGCTGTCAGTCCTCTGCAGCAGCCGTGTGTCCGACTTCTGCCCGAGGCCCTTGGCTGCATGTCATCCCCTCACTTTCTCTCCCTGTCCTCCCGTCAGCTGTCCTATCAATAAAAGGCATAAAACTCTCAGAGCTCGTAGCTCGTGGTAAATCTACCTTAGATGGGTACATAATTATGAAATCATGACTAATAATCTAAATCCTATCTTCAGAATACAAATGGGATTTTCACTCCTGGAACCTCTCTGCTGAGCTCTACTGCTCCCTATACCTGTGTTTTCTTCTTCTGTAGCTGCATTTAAGCACAATGAGTGACAGACTGTATTATAGTGTTTCTGAAGCTGCTATAACACTTACTCGATTCTGATCAATCCAGTCAATTACAGCATTCTAAGGTCTATTGTTTCTGTAAAGCAGACCGTTACTATGGACACACTTCTTATCAAAGACTCTGGAGGAACAATCAAATCATTGTTAAATCACTGAAATAATTTTAAAATGAATATTTCATGTCAAATTGTTGATTTATTGGTACATAACCATGGATGATTCAAGACCTCTCCTGGATCATCCTTTCGGTATTTATTTTACAATAACGACCTGCTCACTGTACATTATCCTTTATGTAATAAAAGCTGACATTATATTGTCATTATAGAGTAACTTAACATCTCCTGAAAATCTTGTTTTTGCTGTATTGTTTATTCGTCTTACTGCAGTGATGTAACATGACATCACTGTTGAGCGCAACTACTAGTGAAACAAAACACACGTCTTGACCACACCTGTCAAACGTTCAACTGGTGCAGGCATTAAAACAATTACTCCTTCATTGATGATGTCAAATATGACAGTGTTGTGAATAATTTCCTTGCTCTTAACTTGAGATGTGGAGTTTGAAATAATCTATTAAAGTTGAAAGTAGAATAATGAAAAAATCTGCACAACTAGAAACCACAAAGGTAAGTTGACCTTTTAAGACATCATTTCACTGTCAAATATAACAGTAATAAAACTGTAATGATGCCTTTGAGCACTGAGAGCACTTTAAGCCTTTAACGAACAACAATAGCTTCTGACCTCCTTCCTCGACGTTGAGAGATTACTGTAATTATGACACGGTCAGTAGTCTAGGTCGACAGGTGACAGTTGAACTCTCTGCTGCTAATAGAAACCCCCTACTGGCACAGTTCTGTTGCAGTTACAGTCTAATTGACACTTTTACATTCAACATTTGTGTCCAATCAGTGAACAGGCTGACAGTGTTGTGAATAATTTCCCTGCTTTTTAAGTACAGATGCAGAGTTTTAAATCTTTCCTTTCTAAAAGCTAAAAGTTTAAGCCCTTAACAAATGATAGCTCCTGAATACTTTGGGTCAACTTGACGATGAGAGATTAATTATGACAGTGTCAATATTCTGTGCAAACACTTGGTGACAGCTGAACTGTTCCACTGTTCCAGCAGCTGCATTAAACCTTTGTGTCAAACCAGTGAACTAGAGCTTTAACGATTAATCAATTATAAATCGATTGCTAGATTAATCGCCATTTTTGTGGGTAATTTTTGGGGTCAAAATTGTCTGCTTTACCTTCTTATATGTGAATATTTTTGGGGGTTTCTGTACTACCCCCTGGCAGTAAATTGAATATTTCTGGGTTGTGAGTGAAACGAGACTTTTGATGGTGTCATCTTAGGCTTTGGGAAACACTAATTGGCATTTTTCATAATTTTCTCACTTTTTGAAACAATCAGCTATTACGTACATACATATGAGATACTTTATTAATCCTCCTGAGGGGAAACTGAATGTCACCAATCGATTAATCAAGTAAATAATCAACCAATTAATCGACTATGAAAATAATCGTTAGTTGCCGCCCTACAGTGAACTAGCAACTATTGATGAGCAGTATTGGGACTAACACGTTACAAAGTAATGCCGTTATTTTTTGCAGTAACTAGTAATCTAATGCATTATTGTTTTAAATTCAGTAACTCAGTTAACGTTACTACATGATGCGTTACTCCGTTATTTTACGTTATTTTTTGTGTAGTCTCGGCTAGAGACTGAGCTGCAGCCAGAGCCGTGTAGTCCTGAATCTTCCTGTGTGTGTGTGTGTGTGTGTGTGTGTGTGTCAGCGGGGAGACGGGAGAAGACACGCCGTGTGGGCGTGTCTATTTACAAGACTGGTATCATCATGGCGTCGGCGGCGGAGGCCAAGTCAAGTTACTTTACATGGAGATATTCTCACTACTTGATCTTTGTCGAGCACAAAGACAAGAACGTTTTAGTTAAATGTAAGTTGTGTCTTGGATCAAAGATCTTATCTACTGCCCAAAATAGCAATTCAAACCTGTTGAAACACCTACAGAAACAACATGCTGCGACGAAGCACAGACACAGACTCTGATGCCACTTCACCTCCACCACCTCAGCAACAGCGGCTGGATTTAAACCGAGGGACTGACTGCTCCTGCTAACCAGGAAAAAGTTGATAAAGCCATTGCAAGGTATGTTGTAGAAGACATGCAGCCAATTTCTATTGTATTAATCTCCAATGCAAAAACAGTACTGAAATGAAGGCTATAAGAGCATTAATGGGAGACCTTTTTTTTCATAGTAACTAAAAAGTTACTTTTCACAGTACTGCATTACCTTTTGGTGTAAGTAATCAGTAAAGTAACGGAGTTACTTTTGAAATAAAGTAACTAGTAACGGTAACTAGTTACTGGTTTTCAGTAACTAGCACAACACTGTTGATGAGTATCTTTCTTCTTTTATTAACTACTCCCTGAATACTCTTGTTGGAGCATTATCTGCAAAAAGGGGCAGGACTTGTTTTCAGCAAAAAACAGGTTGTCTGCTGTCTTCAACCTTGTCAGTTTTTGTTAAACAGTTAAGATGGTGTTATGCAAATCTTTGTTACCCAATAGTGATGTTACTTATACCTGCGATACCTGATTTTCTTTAGCCACATGAGGGCAAAGGACTTTCTGGTGACCTG
The DNA here is from genome assembly GCF_056507025.1 of Lutjanus erythropterus. Taxonomy (NCBI): domain Eukaryota; kingdom Metazoa; phylum Chordata; class Actinopteri; order Lutjaniformes; family Lutjanidae; genus Lutjanus; species Lutjanus erythropterus. The sequence continues at coordinate 21,722,940 of NC_139334.1, forward strand.
GTGAATGTAAGTTCAATATTCACTCTTTATTTAGCTCTGATTTTGTTCTCCACCAACTTATAAGGGAAATATCTGGCTCTTTAGCAGCTAAATGTTCCAATATGTTTGCTAGCTGGTTGCCAACTGCCCATGAGAGCCTTGAGAGTGAACCAAAACAGGGAAGTTGTAGCCAGCTAGCTAAAAAAACAGAGCTGAAAGTCACAATAAAGCTTTGTAAAGCACATTCAGATGATAATCGTCTGAGGGTTCATCACTACAAGCAAAGTCTCTCACATTTCACAGTATTTGATACATTTTTATTGATTGTGGCTGCTTTAAAGTGCCTAATGTATATATACAGTATGTGACTTTTGTAGCTCCAAGTTGTACTGTCAAAAAAAAACTGTTGCAATCCTGCAGACAACACAACACTCCCCCTCAATGAATCCCACCTGAGGACATTGAGAAGCAACACACACACAGCCTGCACCAATTCCCGCTGGGATTGTCTCATTTTTCAACAAACAAAAACTTCCCCAAAACTTCATCCCATCATAATAATTCAACAGATGCTCCAGTACAGTTATAGAAAAGTCTACACACAGAGGCTTTACGGTAGCTTACAGCAAAGTACAGTGCAAAATTATAAATTTCCACTAATCCTTTTACTCATTCTGTGTAAACTTTTAGCACCGGGACAAGAAATAGTGAATATACTTCTTATTTTCTGCCTGATAAAACTTGATTATCTTTCATTTCCAGAGGAAGATAGCTTTATATATTGACAGTCAATATAATCTCCACATGTAAAACTACCAAAAGGAGGAAAACTTGATAATTAGGTTCAGGAAGGAAGGAAACTTAATCATATTTTTTGCTGTGAAGCATAGCAGTGTCTTCATGAAAAAGAAAGATTCTTTAAATATGCCCAAACGCCAGACTGGTGCTGAAGTGCATGTTGTTCAGCGCACGGCCTTTTCATTTTCTCGTTACGCCGCTTCAAGCCATTTCTTTTTAATATTGTCTGTGTGTAAACCTGTGGAATATGATATGATGGTTTGCTACGTTCCTAATCCCCTGATGTCTCACAGATTCTCCTCACTCTTTCAGTGCAATTGAATTGTCTGGTGAGGTTAGCCAGATGCAGCTGAAGGACTCGGGTTTTGGCTGCTGGCTCTCATCTGGATGTAAAAGGCTCATTTTGGGGCCTGGGCCACAATCAGTGGGAAACAGTCTGTGTAAAAAGGGTTTTATGGTGTTGTGTGCGCACGACAGGATGAAAAGAGAATAGAAATTGAGGAGTTTTAAAGTTGAAGTGAAAGATTAAAAGCTGAGAAGAATGAAAGCATGTGTATTTATGTACTGTAGATGCAAGTACAGTAATAAATGTGTGTGTGTAGCTGTGTGTAGTAGCCACTTCTTAGTATTCAGGCACCAGTGAGTCATCAACATCATCTCTCAGCATGGCTGTGATCAAAGCCTCTGGTTGGAGAAGACTCGATGTTTACCATACCTGCCCGCGTCCTAAACAGCAGGCCGGATGAACCAACAAACATCAAAGGATGCTTCGCTTTCTCCCCCCATTCTCCCGCTATCTCTCACTATGCCCCCCCCCCACCCCCGTCTCCATCTATAACTTTTTTTTCTTCCCCAGCTTCACTTGATCTCCCTCTGTCACTCTCGTTGATGCGGCATTCACGCTGCGGGCTGAAAAAACGCAGCTCTGAGTGTGAGATGTCAGTCAACGCAGACGCTTTACATACGGCGTCAAGATTTCGGTTCCAAACATGCTTCAAAGCAAAGTTCCAAAAGAAACAGAAGTCCTAGAAGGTCTGAGGAAGAGATCGCATGATGTCCTATAGTATAGTAAAGTCTTTGTGGGTGGAGTTGTCATATAGCCTGCTTTGTGTTCACCTGTATGTTTGATTGTTTCAGCAGGTGACCAAAAACTACATATGTTCATGCTCAAGTCCACAAACCTCCACTGATGCTCTATGTAATGTCAACAAAAATTACAAACTAGAAAAGTGCACCCAGTAGAGTGCACATCCCTGCCAGGCAACAGATGGTGAAGCGCCTACTGCAATGCCACCACAACTGCCAGATGCAACCAGCGGAGATTTGCAAAGTTCCACCAATGTAAACATGTGTTGTCCTCAGCTGAAACAAGAGTTCAAACTGAAGCAGTTGTTATGACCCCTAGCAGCCAGTTAAGAAGAGTGACAAGTCAGCTGTCAGTGGTCATATGAAACAGAGCAGAATCACTGCCTCGCTTCTGTTGGTCTCCACCAACCAGTCAAGTTGCAGTTTACATCAGTGTCCATCCAGACTCAGATCATGTCTGTAGTGAAGACTTTGATTGAGAGAAATATCGCTAAGAAACATCAGTATGAGAGATAACCTCTAGACAAGATTCAGGTCTGTTGATCATGCACATACGGAAGTGATTGCATGATAATTATTTGTGTATTTACCCAGTGATTCAGACCTGCCACGGTCTGTGCTACAACCTTCCACAAAGTTTCAAGGAAATTGGACCAGTGGTTTTTCCATAATCCTGCTGACAAACAGACAAAGAAACGGCACCAAAAACATAACCTCTGTGCCAGAGGTAATTATGATGGTAGCAAAAAGGAGGAAGTAGGGTGACATCGTTAAAAAGCAACAAAGTCTCAGTGGGGAAGAGGAGGTTGGTGTGGACAGTTGGGTCAATAAAACTTTAATGTTGAATTCAGACTATACAATATTTTGCTCTGTTAAGATGGTCACTGTGTCAGATTAGGTGACTTCAAACTCCTAAATTCTTGCTGTAACTCTACCAAAAGATATGACAGACTGGACGCTGGTCCCCGTCTAGTCATAGCTTCCCATTTTTCACAAGTTGTGCAATGTCATCGAGGAGAGGAGGTGCAAGGGAGGGAGTTCTAGGAAAAAGGGTGTAAAAAAAACACAATGGCATCTGAAGTTGTGTGATACTGGCTGTCTTGTGTTGAAAAAACTAGAAAAAATGACTCTGACCTTTCCTCTGTTTCATAGTTCCACCTTGGCAGCACCAACATCATTTCTCTTTCACTTCGCCATGTTTACAGTTGTGCACAGAAAAGAGCTTTGTGCTTGGTTCAACATTTGGATGAGATAATATGATCAATTGTCACGCCTAACGCCCATTTTTGTTCCCGATGCCCTGTGTCTGTTGGGCTGATTTAGTGTAGTTTGAAGGAGGTCATGCTGTTCATGTCTTGTTTCAAGCTGACAGTCAAGCATGACTTTACCTAAACCATGTTTATTATTCCAGCCATGAGTACTTCAACCTAAACTACAAAATATTCTAAAAACTGCAGCTTTGCAAATGGTTTTTGAGGGCGAAAATGCACCTCAATTATTTTGCTGAGAAACACTGAATGTAAACATAACTTTTGCTTGTTTATAAGAACACTCCTTGAAATAAAATTCTGCGATAAATAAGTAGGGCAGGCATGCAGTAAGCCCAGTGAAATCTAAGTTCTTATTCTCCTGGAGAGTTAAAAAAATGTTACTTATTCCCCAAATCACTCCATATTTCTTGGAAGAGGAGACAAGAAGAACAGGTGGACATATCAGGAGTGGATCGATTTTTCAAGTTTTACAACGTCCGATTCATCTTCACTTCTCCAGTTGAAGGCAAAACTTTGGAAAAATTTCAACTTTTGCTGCCAGTTTCTCTCTGCAGGCACAGTGGGTGATCATCATTCTCTTACTGACAGTAATGAACATCCGGCTTGCTTTCTACCACATACCAACACAAAGTGATTGCACCATTATCACTGGTTAACCGTGTCCAATTCCAGGCAAATGAAAATGCGGAGTCTTTTAAATGTAAAATTTCATATTCAGCATCCAAAATGTGCACGATTTCACCTCATTTGGCTTTCTGGCAGGAAGAAACTGAAGGCTGGTTTCATGATGTGTGTGTCTGCGCCTTACATTGCTGTCTCAGTCTGCTGCGCTGCAGCTCCACTCACTCTCAATGTCTCCCCAATTAACTCCACATTACTCTCCGTTTCTATCTCTCCATCTTCATCTGCTCCTGTCTTCACTCTGTCTTTAGCTCCTTTTCTTTCTTTTCTTTCCCTCAATCTTCATCTCTCCTCACCTCAGATTCATTTACTCGCTCTTTTTCCCCCCTTTTTTTCTTCTTCTCCTGTTTTTCCCTCCAGGAGCACAGCAGCATCTTTTGACATTGTTACTTTCTCCTCCTTTCAGTCTTCATGACTCTCATTCTCCCTTCTGTTTTCTTTTCCTTGTTCTTTTCTTTGTCTTAACTCCATTCGTGTATTCTCCCCTACCCTGCCTCTCTCTGCTTTCAGCTCGCTCTTTCTGAATGTTTAAAATGACTGCTCTGCGCGCGCGCACACACACACACACACACACACACACACACACACACACACACGTCTTTGCCTTGCTAAGACTCTTTAGCTGCTTTTCTCTCAGCGTGAGGTGTTCCTTTCTCATGCTGTCATCTCTGCCTGCGACTCCCGCTGCATTGCTGCTGATGCTTACCGTGGGTATGTGGGGCAAAGTAAATACATTACCTCCCCTTACACAAACACACGCTGAGACTCATATACCTACACGTATACTTGCATAAAAATAGCAAATCATGTGCCCTGAGAGGTAGCACATTCTGACAGAATATGTTAACAAATACACAATGAGCAGGTGTGTGGAGTGATGAATTACATGTAACAAGATTAGCCAATTAGGATTAAAAGAAAAGGTAACTGTAATCCATTGCAGTTACGGGAGAAAAAAAAGGCATTTTACCATGTGCAGTGTGCACACATTACAAGTCTTTACGAGTCTCGCAACACAACTCTGGTCTCGGTGAAACCAGCTAATCTTACAGCATTATTGTGGACTTTGGTGAAAAAATGCTTCACTGGGTGGAAAATGTTGCCTGAATTTAGTCTTTAAATCAGAAAAGAGGAACAACACACGGTACAGTGCAGTGACAGTTCTGCCTTCAGCTGTGAAAATACTGACATCATCCAAGAACTCGACATCTAACTTAAAGAAACATTTGTAGGCAAGACCAACTGCTAATCTTAGGTACACAGACCAACCACTAAAGTTAGCCACACAGACCAACTTCTATCATTAGCAATACAGACAAACCCCTAACGTTAGCTACACCGAAATCCAGTTAGCTAGCTGTACTACTACTTGTACTGAAAATTATTTTGCAACTGTAAGTGGTGATGCTGGTGAACAGGATGATGTGTGGGAATAAGTTTGTGTCAATTTAAATGAAGTTTGAGTGTGAATACTGAAATACTTAACAAAGTGCATTTAAATACGTAGAATTTCTGCTAAACACTAAACCGAACAATGAACATGAAATATTCTATTAGGCTCAACAACTGGCTCACCATATTTAGTATTGAGGTAATCCAAAAGGAACAGAAAGTAATTAAGGTGTGCTGCTTTAATATTGTGATACAACATTTTTTAACAAGTAATTAGGAATTGTATCGGATTACATTTTTAAAGTAACCCTCCCAGGCCTGACAATGAAACACATGTACATTCACATAAGCAGCACACGCAGGGAAATACTTGGATTCATAAACACAGATGTACATGTTTAATTATGCAAATTAGCCCTTGATCCTCACTTGAGTGTAAACACATGCACACAAACAAGAAATAGACACAACATAACATAACATGCACAAATATCATGCTGTACACTGCAGCGAGCATACAGCATCAAAAACGCACACAGTCCCAAGCTCAAGTTGTGCTGTTTTGACAAGTTCCACATCTGTCACTCTGAATAATGTCGTCCATAGATCACCGTGGTGACATTCACCACATCTCAAAGGTTATTATGTATTTCTTCAAGACGGGCAACATGGGGCCCCCTGCGGATTAAGCGCCGCCCGTGCCAATTCCTGGCAAACTCACACACATACGCAAACACACTGTCAGACACAAACATGCTCCCCGTCATACATAGCGACACATACAACCCGACACCCACAGCACTGAATTAACATAACAAACCTAGTCGGGGAAACATCTCTAGACCCCCTGGAAGAATAATTGTCACCTTGGTGATGTAGTAGCTAAAATATACACATAAAAAGTAGAGACAGAATAGACCCAAAGCCAGACAGATAAGTGACAAAGCCACTGATGGATGGACAAGCAGGACGAGTTAGTGAGACAGGCGAGATGAGAGTCCGGGTACACGCGGCGTCTCTGACAAGCTGACAGACAGGGTGCATGATATGCCTGTATCAGTCTCCTTGTTTTCTGAGGGGCATTCACCGTGATGCAGTACCGGCTTTGGCACCGTTGACAGCGTAAACAGCAGTGGGGCTGTATTGGTATCGACAAGGTTGGCCCAAAGCTAAGCGCCAAGTAGCTGATGGCTGGTGTCCGAGCACACCAATAAGAATCACTCAACTCAGGGGGGGGGCCACGGGCAAGAAAGGATTTGTGTCAGCGCCCTGCAGAAATGTCACGTATCCACAGAGTCAATGTTTAAAGAAGGGAGAAGGACTGGCTGATTTATTTTTCATTCCATCAATACTCATGCATTGCTAAGATTTTATGATGCAGTTTTAATGACTTGGATTGGGAGACATTTTTGGCTGTCAATCAACATGACTACCGAAAATACATCAATACCAAATTTCAATTTATTCCTTTTCTTGCTTGGTTATATTTCAACAGAACCAGCCCACATTTGGTGAGGAGAGCAACTTTGCCCTCTGAGGGCAAAACCGCAAAGCCAAACCCTCCATGGTTTGGTTCTGTTCTATATTTATGATCTTTTAATATTCTACACCAAGACTCCTCGGGCCTGGCAACTAAATGATATTAAAAGTTCCTAGGATCAGGACAGCTTGAGGAGAAAAAGTTATTAATCCAATACTAATTTTGTTTAATACACTCAGTTACCAGGTTATTACATTAGATACATCTAAGCCCCTTTTCTAGAACAGAAGTGTGTCAGTTAATAAATATTGCAGCTTCTTCAGACCAAGAAAAGACTTGTCTGTTTTCTAAATGCTGGAAAAGTGATGTGCTTAGCCCTTAAGTAAGCTGAGCAGGAAAGGCTAATGTTAAGCTAATGCTAACGCTTGCATTTTACTTTTAAAGAATTCTAAAAGTTCTAAAAGTTTTGGAAATAAATTGTATCCAGATGTACAGCGTGGTTGCAGTTGCACATTTGCATATCATTAAAAAAAATCGCCTTGGTCTGCATTCTAGCTATAATCTGTTTTTGTTGAAACTGCTTTAGAGAATTTGGATGATATAGTTTATGGTGCTGTTGAACTTAAGAGACCTGTTTTTGTTATTTAGCCCACCTTTATTGATCTAAATGGAGTGTGGACTGTTGTATCTGACTACATTACTTTCAGCTAACTTAAAAATGACTAAGCGTTCTCTATGTTCTCTGTTTGAACGTGCCCCGTAATTGTTTTTTGTGTTATATGGAGATGTGTTTTCATGTGAGCTTATGAAGCATCACTTATGGGTTTTTCACCCTGATTGACATTTTGACAGATTATCAGACGGAGTGATTGACAGACTGACAGCGCGATTATTTCACCGACCGATTCGGCCAGCTAAAAGACCATCGGGCTCGTTGGCCCACTGACCGACTGGCTCATTAACTGACTACCTGAATAACTCAGCGGGCGAAAAATGCAGGCCAGCCGCGTGACTGACTATCTGACAACTAATCTTTCACATGAACAAACTGGCTGAGTGTCAAACTGACTGACTGGCTGACTGACTTATTAACTGCCTGTCTCGCTCTGGCTTAAGGATCTTCATCTAATATGGACGGGTTGATCCAGATTGACGAGGTGAACTAATCCATGTAGTTTGGGTCAAAGCGTTTGAGTCTCTGCGGGTTGCAAGTCACAGAGGGCAGAGGGAGCGAACGGGGAAAGCTGGTGTATAGATTGCTTTGCAGCATCACTAATGAGTAATTAAACACTTGAATGGAGTCCAATTAAGATACACACTGTGTTTGCAGGCACGCACACACAGCCCCACACACACACACACACACATACTGTACACATATCCACATGTCGACGCACAAGTAAACATCAGCATGTAAACAAAATCAAAGACACACATAGGGAAGCGTGCACGCTCATACTAATAGTCACACTCCTACGAGTATATCCAAAATAGAAATACACACACACACACACACACACAAAAACACACACACATTTACTCAAGTCTCGCCACATTAAGTGGAGCCATATGTGCTGAATGTTGTAAGTAGTTCTGGACGGAGTGAAGGTCAATGCCGTCTGGCTTCGTTCCTTCTGTCTCTCTTTCTCTGTCTCATTCTCTCTTTCTCTGTTCTTTCTGTCCTTGCCTCTCCATCTCCACCTCTTTCCGTCCTCGGCTCTTTCTTTCTCTTGTTCTGTCCGGTTCTCTTTGTGTCAATCTGTCTCTCTGTCACTCACTTTCAATTCAATCTCGGCGCCAATTCCAAGGTGCAGGAGCCAAAAAAACAACAAACAGATTCGGAGCTGAGACTGTCCTCACAGGAGAAACGACAGCATTGGAGGCTGACCTGATTTTATGTTAACCTGACTGTAGAGCCCGTGTGAATTATGGAAAAAAAAAAGTGGTGTGATGTTGTTTCATGAGACAGAATAGTTCACACAAGGCACCGTTGGGAAAAAAAACCCCCAGCAAAAATGCCCTCTTGGATGCCCCTGTGGTAGATAAATGATAAAGTGCCCTCTAGTGTGGCCCAATGTCCAAGACAATGTGATAAAATGCACTCTAGGGCATCCTTCCAGTGGACAAAATGTGACAAAGTGCCTTCTCGAGTGCATTTCAACCCTTCCAGTGGACAAAATGTGACAAAGTGCTCTCAAGGGTGCCCTTCCAGGTTACAAAACATGATAAAATGTCCTCTACGGTGCCCTTCCAGTGGACAAAACATGATCAAATGCCCTCTGAAATGCCTTTGTAGTACACAAAATTGATAAAATTCCCTCTAGGATGCACTTCCAGAGGACAAAATGGGATCAAGTGCTCTCTAGGGTGCTTTTCCAGTGTAGAATACGAGATGTAGTGCCAGCTGGCCTCTTTGTGCCTCTGAATGCTTAAAGAGTTAATAGTTCCTGCAGTGTTTTTGCTACAGAGGCATCATAGTAATTGTACTTTATGTTGCATAATAAAACAAATTCGATCTGAACCAGGGATTGCAACTGTTTCACCATAAATACATCACTACTCCAGACTCTTTCCTCGGGTACCCATTTTAAGGTACCAAGGACTGAAACAAACAGACATAAGCACTCATTCATCCTGGCAGCCATTAACTTGTTAAATAAACGGGCACTCGCACATTACCGTATTAATGTTTCACCCTAATGCACTTTACTTTAGTCCACAATTCATTGTGCTGTCTGTCTCTGAACATTTGCATTGTCCTTGGTGTCTGACTATGTCTTTTTTTTTTAATCTTTTGTCTTGTACTGTTCACTGTGACAAGTGTTTGATGATGTCTTTTTAACCTTTGTACTGTACTGTCCATTGTTATGTATTTATGAAAATGTCCTCTTAGTTTTTGTCTTGTCTTTTGTGCTGCCTGTTGCTGCGTCTTTTAACGGTATTATTCTGTTTTGGCTTGTGAAATGATTGCTTTCTGCGATCATAATGAAGTTGTTGTTGAATCTGACTAGTGGCGCGCTGTCTGACCATGTCAAAAGCCAAAAGGGTTTATACAAGTAGCTGTTCCAAACGGCCAAACTTGAAGGTGTAACAAGACACAATGATCATCTAATTCAAATAGAATAACATGACACACTTCTGGACATTCTCTCCATGAAAGGATTAATGATGTTGCACTTGTTTGTATGTGGTCAAAGTGATGGAAGTAGTGTAAATAACAAAAGAGAGCTTGAGAGAGAAGCTCAAACAATGCATACTTTCTCACCTCCACCCACCTGCCCAGTCACTGTGTGAAGTGTGGAAGTGCTTGTCGGAATTTTTTGCAAAGTTACAATTTCAAACACTTCAAACGCTTGATGTTTCAAACACCTTTGTTTAAAGCATACTGATGCCTTTATAGTACCACAAAACCTCTCAGGGAGAGTCGGGTCAACAAAGCATTTGACTTTCCAACCATCTACTACCAAGCGTCAGTGGTTTCTTTTAACCCTGACCTTGATCTTTTCCTATCCTCAACCACGCAGTTCTTTTTTTAATAATAACTATGATCTTAGGGCAGGTTCACACCAATGCAAGGATGAATAGTATGTTTCAGTTGTCCAACTTGGCCGGTGTGCTTTCCCAAAGGCAAAGGCAAACACCATTCTGCCCAATTTTACGCAATGTAATGACATACATGGGACTGGTTTACAGTGGTCTGAGACCGCCGCTTCAAGACAGACCAGAGAGCAGCTGTTTGGTCTGGACTAGAGTTTGCGTTCAGCCTTCAAACCAACCCAAACAAACTGCAACAAGAAGGTAAAAGCTCCGGGGTTTGGGTCAAAGGCCCTGTCACGCATGCACAAATTAAGGAGTGTGACCGCAAATTTGTGTCCATTTGTCTTGTTAAGGGCGGAGTCGCAGCCTCAACCAATAGCAAAGACATTCGGCTTGGCATGGCCTATCCCTTGCGTTTGCATATGTATGAGGAGACTTTACAGTTGATTCAACACACTCTTAAACACTAGTGCCAATGTACACCAGGATGGCCGAGAGGTTAAGGCGTTGGACTTAAGATCCAATGGACACATGTCCTCGTGGGTTCGAACCCCACTCCTGGTACGTATGGGTTTAGTTTGGGAATTATAGAGCGGCTGATTCAAACCACAGTATGTAGTGTGGACTAGTAATATGGAGAGATGTCAATTCACCTCTTGGGCACTGCCAACATGCCCTTAAGCAATTCTCAGACTGGCGCCTGACTATATTTAATGGGGCATCCCCATCACTCTAATTATTTCTCCCATTAGCTGCATGTCTATGGGTTCTGTACATGTGTGTGTACTATAATTACAATGGATGGAAAAACTGAATTTCCCCCGGAGGATTATGTCTCCTTCTTCTTAATCATGACTCCGGATGGATGTGGTCAGACAAACTAGTTCTCATCAAACATAACCCAAACTTAAAACCCCCAAGACTGTATAAATATATATCTTTACACAGTATACAGTGTACAGTATGATTTACAGTTGAGCCACATGAGATACACGAATATCACTGTCGGTGTGGTGAAGAGCTAAATGATGCTGGTGACAGTTGCTGATGGATATCTAGCTTGAGTGGGAGGCTGTTGAAGTACAGTCACAGGGTACAACAGCAACAGCAGTAAACAACAAATACACAACAAAATCTCAAACCAGATCATACAGTTGATTGTTAAACGATCTGGATGAATCATTTTTGGCCACACTGTTGGGTCATTGATCCACTTGGACAGGAGAAAACTGAAGTGGTTTGATGGTTGACTGATGAACTTCAACTTATCGAGGTATCATAAAATCTCAGCCAAGGTCACAAATTAATTATTAGACATGTACATACATAATTCAAACATTCATTGCTAATTCATGCCAATTTTTTTGCACGTGCTTTTGGTCAGCGTTGTCTGACTTGTGATTTATTTTATTAAAGGAGGAAAGCAGAAGCATCTCAGGAAAAATTAACTTCATAAAACAATGCTGAACACATCAGATGTATTATTTAATATGGTCTTTTTTTTTCAGTTGTCATGTATCTTTGTGTTTTTTTAATATTGTGATAAATTGTGGACTTTTTATTGTTGTATTATCGTACGTTGAGGTTTTTGTATTGTTAGATCCCTAATCTCTATAAATGAAAGGCTTGTTTAATACGAAACACAACAAGCTAGTCAAAATTGCAAACTGCACTGACATCTACTGAATCTTCGTTTTTCTGCCCCCCAAAAAGAGGCCAGTCTCTGGTGTTCCGAGAAGAAGCCCGCGCATGTGTGCCGATCAGATTTATGATCAAAACCAGACCAAACCGAACGTTATTATAGAGGAGCCAATTTAAAAAAGATTTACTGGTACATAGACAATTGCCGCAACTATCATTTGTAACAGTTTTGGAAGGCACTGACAAACGATAGTAGGGGTGTAAGGTCAGAAAACGCGCACATGGGTCATTTTTCAAGGTGATGATAAACAACCTCTTTTATCATTTAGGAAAGACAACAGGGTTGGCGTCAAGGTGACACAAACTACATGTGTTAATCAGGCAGACAAAAGAATAAAAAAATAAAATACATTTTAGTGCAAATACTATGTTTTCCATTGTTTATTTTGCCATTCGTGGAAATGTCTCCTAAACTGCAACACATAAAACAACAGGAAGTCTCTAGCTTCTTAATTTTTACTACACGTCAAGAAGAAGAAGTGCTGCTGTCTCTCTGGCGCCTCTCTCTCTCTCTCTCTGTCTTTCTGTATTCCTGTCTCCCACTCAACACATCTTGGAGTAATCCCACGGCGCCCAAACCCTCTTTTCTCATCTTCTTCCCTGCCACTGATCTCCCAAAATTCCGCCCCCCACCCCTCTTCTTCTCTTCTCTCTCCTTCAAAATTCTCTCCTCTGCAAACGTTACATCTCCAACTTGACTCTTCACCAAAAAGAGATTCTTTAGGCTTGTAACCCGTCTTGGTGAGATAATGAACACTTTTGCAGATGCTCTTTGTAAAATCATGCTCAAATAGTTTGCACAGACCCTTTACAGCATCGTCAAAGTCTTTTAAAAAATTGAAATGCAGCAAAACCAGCAGCGTTAAAGCACATTTTTAAATCATCACTCTTTCCTCTGATTTTCTGTTTTTGTTATTCTGAAGTCCAACTGATGTTGAATTACATGTTTTTTTTCTGCTTTAGCACACAGATCTGCTTTGTGTCCTGACATGTCCTGTAGCTTCTTTTGTGAAAAATAAATTCCCAAAGAAAGAAATGTGTCATTTATATTTTTTGGTTTCATGACAGCACTGCTGCTCTGTGAAAATAGGAAAGCCCTTGGTTCTCTTTGCATGCAGACGATCAAACCGGGAACTGTATTTGCATAAAGCAGCAATACTGTTTCTGACATATGCTGACGGTCACAAAGCCAGACACACGCTTTCTAGCTAATATCTCCATGACATATCTTGTTCTGCACCTTAGCATGATGTCAAGATTATTCAGTTTAGAGGCCAAACAGCGTCGTCCTTTTGCTGCTAGCGAAACGCTACCAGCATATGTTTGTTTACATTTAGTGGGTTTACATGCACTTTAAGTTCCTCTGCAGAGTTTCTGACCTATAGTGGCTCTGTTATGCAATGTTTTTGTTTCCATCATGTGAAGAAGGACATGAGAACATGATATAAATAAATAAGCTAGCCAGCAAACATGGACGTAACAATGATTTATAATATTTTTAAAAAGAAGAAAAAATATTTAAAGCAACATTATGTAAGAATTTTACCTTAAAATAAAGGCTTCAAATAGCTTCAAAATCATTTTGATGGTACACTGGCTTGTAATGGGGAGAATGATGCCTCATTTATTCCCACTCTGCGCCCTGAACACCTGTTCTTGCACCGTGTAATGCGGGTTGATGGATATGTTCCTGCAAGAAGTGCATAATGCTTTTTATGACTGGGAGCTTGGTGTGGGAGTGTTGGTCTTTACCCCGCTGCCCGACGGGGCAGGGAACGCTGACGTGGGGCACAAGAATCAGAGGCAGCAAGCAGGTAACATATCCAGGCTCAGCAGCTCCTATGAACATCACGGCAAAGGTGGAAGAGGCCAAAGTGCTGTTGCATTCGCCTGTTGTCGACTTTGTACAGGTGTCCGTATTTATGACAGTGGTGTATAAGTGAATTGCATGCTGAAAAAAAAGAACCAAACCCAAGCAGTTCTTGCATTTTGTTGCTTTGTTAGCTTTTGAGCAGACACACTCTGTCCTGGTCAGAAACATCTAACTTTAACATAAACTTTAGTTTGTTAACAAGAAATTTACACACGTAACTGCAAGTAGCTGTGTTACAGTTGACTACATGCAGCAAGCTGATTTCTTAAACATCATGCATATGAGAAACGAGCTTGTATTTGAGGTAGGAAATCAGAGAGATCATGATTCCCCCAGCTAGATTTCCCCGGAGAACGCCAATTTCTTTGTATAAATGTAACCGTGTTTCTGATTAGCCTTTTACAAATATGCATGTGCACGACAAAAGACTACAGACAGAAAAAGTTGCTGTACAGCAGAGCGGCTGAATGAAAGAAGAGTTCATTACACGTAGCAATGAAACTTCCAATTCTATATCGAGTACTAGAACTAAAACTGAAACTCACCCAAAGTAACCTGTAGAAACAAACCGGCAGGAAGCTGTGCAGAAATGTGCAGAAATCAATTGCACATGTACAAATATATCCACAAATGCGTACATATCACTTTTCATGTATTTGTTGTGGTGAAACTATTCACGTTTGTTAAACCTGTGACTTTTTAATGTGTAATTAAAATTCGTCTTCTCAGCGTAAGTTTGGCGTATTTTCAAATTGCTCTGTATTTTTGTGGTTGTGACTTTATACAACACTACTAAAATAATACATATTTGTGAGTAGTGAAATTTAACATTTACACATTTGTGTATTGTCTTCTGTCAGCTGCAACTATTAAAGTCCATTTAAAACATCCGTATTAGAATTCTAAATAGTTTTCACATCTGGATCTGCCCTTTTGTAAGGTTGATGTAGGGGAGACCTCAGTTGATACTCAGTCAGTTGATACACCGCCAGTGTGGAGATGCAGCAGCGTAGGAAGCTAAGCAATGTACTGCTGTGGACAGGGTCAGGAGTAAAATGTATTTTTGCCACCCAAAAACAATTTATTTGGATCTGTTGATCATGCACACACGCATGCCTGCACATATGCATGCATGCACGCAAGTATTATAATTTAAATGATAAAATAAAGGCAACTGTAACAGTTACTGAGAAAAAATATGTAATTAAAGTGGTTATTAATCAAAATGTTGAGGATTACAAATGGGTTCTATCCAAATATTCTTTTTGCGTTGCCTGGTGGAGATCTGCACCCTACTGAGGAGCTCCTCTAGTTTTAAAAATAAAACACATATCCATAATGAATTTCAAAATAAACTTGTGACAAGTGATTCTGATTGCAAAAAGCTTTGACTAATTGTAATTTCAGTTGAACAAATCAGAGTAATTATTGGTTAGTAAAGAACCACTGTCAAGACAAAAAAACTACACATGAACAAGGAATCCTTTTTTTGGTGTGTAGTTTCAGTTTCACTCTCTCTCTCTCTCATCATCTCCATGTGTTAGGTCTAATCTTTTTTTCTCTCCCTCTCTCTGATCATCTTCTTCCATGGTGCTCTTCTCCCCAAATTTCCTTCTCTACCCTTTCATTCTCTCTCTCTCTCTCTCTCTCTCTTTCCATCTGGTGTCTCTCTATGAGCATTAATCAGAGTGCTCAAGCACCATGACCAAAACAACTCCACAGAGACTCGCTGCTTCTCTCTTGGAGTCTCTCTTCCTCGGTCTCACTCCGTTTTTTTTCTCAAATAGTCACAGATCGCCCCCACCCACTACACACATACACATACACACACACGCACACACACAGCAAGAAATCCATAAACATTAGTCAATCTTGGTTATGATTTCAACCTGGCCTGAAGCTACTTTGCTCGTGAGGGTAGAACTCTTTCATCCATCTCAAAATTCTCTGTTATGTGTGCAGAGGGCTGATTTTCACAAAACACTCCCAAACTACGGGGGGACAAATTGTGCGAAGATGTCCTGCAGTAATGTTTTTCATGCAGTTGTTTCGGGTCCATCCATCATGGCTGAGTCAATGCAAATCACTAAACTGAGTTATGAATTTATGTTATCAAACGCGCCCTCAATCTTTTCTTTTTTTTTCCCCACTGGCAGCAGGCGCAGGCCATGAAGGAGGCTGCAGCTGAATCTACCATTGAAATTCACAGTTGTGGATCACATCTGGATGCTGCGAATCCCTTGACATTCTGCAAACATGGTTGTGCTCTTTCAGCAACAGCTCACGGCTTGTTGATGAGGACAGTGCCATTTTGGACGACATGGTTTGGATCAATAAAGTATGCTGGGGGAGAACCACGCAAAAGTATACACTATGTATCAATGAGGGCAGCGGGATGTGTTTGCAAATGAGTGTTTATTGCTCTTACCTTTAAGGTTGACCTCTGTGCATGCATTATAGAGGAGAACACAGCAGCTTAAAGTGAACAAAGAGCTTTTTTCCTTGATACTTGGATGTTTGAAAAAATATATTTAATGGTAAGATTAGATTAATTTTGTGGAAATTAATTTTAAAGGGACACTCCTCTTGTTCTTTTGATTATATACTGCACACTGTATATACATATTGCATAAAATGTTCCTATTTATGGCTTTAGATGGGAACTGCATAACACTTTGGATATTGCCTGTAATGATAGTATTTTTGTCCTGTTTGAATCTATTTTAAACAGAGCAACACATCAGCTTGAAGAAGATTTTTGCAGTTTAGGCACATTCTTTTTACAAGACATCTTCATAACTACACGACAGAATAGGTTGATTGCTAATTACTCCCAAAATGACATATATTACTGGCTCTTAACTACATTATGAGAGTAAGTAAGGTTATGTGAATTTGCTTGCTCTTTATACTTCTCCTGTCATATTTATTAGGTCCACTAGGGGTCCACAATAAAAATAAATACGAGTTGGAATAACCTGCTTGCACATTTGACCAATGCACACATTTTTCTGTGGAGGACAGGCTGACTTTTTAGTCCGTTTTCTCCGCAGCTAATTGCGGAGATACTACTACTGGACCCATCAGCTTAATATTTTTTGTGCTCCTTTATGACTGTATGCTCAAGGACCTCTTGTTTTTGCTATGATTTATAATTTTGAAAAACCTTTATTAACCCTAAATCTGTTTTATTGCCTGCTCTGTTTTGTACTGACCGCTGACTCCTCACTCCAACAACTGCTAGGCTAAAAACAAGGCTTTCCTACTAGTCTGTTTCAGGCCACAATTCAGCCTTTCTTGCAGCTGACACCCATAATAAAGTTTTGCCTCATCTAAAACTGGAACATCTCCAAGCCAAAACGCTAACTGCAAACATGGGTAAACATGAAATAATTGCGGGCAGTAATAATGTTTTTTTTCCCTGGAGAAATTAAATTGGGATCAAAACTGTGAACTAGTATTAACTTTAAGATAAAATAAAATACAAAGCACAGATCAATAAAAAACACACCGATTAGTGAAATAACACATCCAGTAACAAACTATTAACAATCTTATCAAATATGTTAGGAGGTACATCACATTAAAACCAGTACAAACCAGCACTGCTCGATTTTATGGAGCTTTAAGTTGCAAGAGTGTGACTTTTCAATTTTCAGGATTTTGGGCTTTTTTCCACATGCCACCCACAGTTACTTCTGTTGAAAATATCTGCTGGGTGATGCCAGTCAGAGAAACGGGGGCAATTACTGTACTTTGCATACTTAGTCTACACAGCGTCACAAACAGGGTTAGAAAGTTGTGTCACCATCCGTCATTTAAATTCTGCTTAGTTTGTGATTTGTTTAGTATTTTAGCAGCTATATTCTGACGTCCTTTCCCACTTCAGACAAAACAGTTTTCTGTCAGACTCATAGATGTATTTTATTGCCTTCATAGTCTCACTGCATTGACGACTGAACTGCACTTTTATTTCCGCTCAAACCTCTGCAGGGATTTATCTCACTGGCAAAGCAAGAAGGAACTATCATGGCTTAAAGTCGAAGCAACCTTATTAAGATGCATTTATATCATATTACATTTATTTTTATATTAATTTATAGATGCACTCTTTCAAAATCACTTTTACTTTTCTAAAGTAGATCTTATGAATTCAAGAGGTGTATTTTAGTAGACATTTTGCTCAGTTGAGGAGTATCACACTGTACGACAACCAGACTCCACCATGTTGCCAAATTAGTTTTATCTGGTGCCAAACAGATGACAAGATGACAGTGAGCAATTAATTACACTCCAGGGCCTGTGTTTATCAAACTAGTAAAAGTGAAAGAAAGAGATAACAGTGGAAATCTTTCACTTTTATACCTCCTTCCAAACTTAAAAATGCTCTTGGTTAGTAAGAGTTATTAGGGGTAGATCATGGAGCACTGTGGTGCAGAAGCAGAATCAATCAAATTTGTTTGGATTTTACAACATTTTTCTTTTTGTTTTTGCATTAATTGGGTGCAATCAACCCTGGTCTCACAAAAAGTTGTTTGAATAACACACCAGTATTTTTTAGCTCTTCTTGTATCATTGCTGGCTTTGCATTTGGTCTGTACAAATATAATGCTGAGAAGTTGTGTCATTTTACGCACATCATAGAGAAAAGAAATGTCAGGTAATGTAGTATGAAGAGCAAGAAAGTCAGCATATGTAAAAAGCTTTAAATGCATCAGACATGACAAGCAAAGTATCCTTAAAAATGGTGCATTATTTATGTGCCATCCCACGAGATCACACTGACACAGTTAAAGCTGGAATTATTGATTAACAATCAACGATATTAATTTAGAATCTCTTTCCATGCTTCTTCACTGTCTGCAGATGTCTGCGCAGACAAGTCTCTTCAGAATTCCTCTGATGTATCTCATCTACCAGCACCAGCTTCCTCTATGTTCTATTTTATATTTCGCCACTCAGTTGGTGCAGCTGAAATTAACAATATGGCAGGATGTAGGGGAAATCCTTGCCTCTGATTGGCTATTCCTACACAATCAGAGACAGTAGTAAAGAATTACTATTTCGTTATTTCCATACTTCACCATAAGGATGTTAGTAACTTGATAAATGTGTCTTATTCTTTACACACAGCAAATGACTTATTCACTCTTAAAGGACCAATGTGTTGATTGAGAGGCAGATTGCAAACACCTCACTTCACTCTCCAAGTGTGTAGGAGAACCTACAGTTGCTACAAAACCTGTGCAAAATGAGAAAGTCTGTATCTAGACACAGTATTGCGTGGCAGTGCAACATTGCAAGGTCCGAGGAAGAGGACCTGCACAGTCTGTAAAAAAAAAAAGCCTCATTCTAAGGTTACAAACACACAACAGTTGCTATTTTCAGGTGGTTACACACTAATGAAAACATACTTCACACACGGTCGCAAAGTTCAGTTTTCAGAGATTAAGATAAACTAGTTCAACATTAATTTCTTGCTGGGTATTTTTGTTTGCTTTTTTTAAAGTTTGACTTTAAATTAGAACCTCTTCCTAACAGGGATGCTGCAGTCTATATAATGACACCATACTTAATGTTGCACAATCTTCATGTTTCTTGTTTGAATAGCCAGGATAACTCATATTTAGCATATTAACAACAACTTTACAGAACAGCAGACAGCAAAATTAAACACCATCATACTGTTGACATTTCAGGAGTTTTGAAATTCTGACTTCCCAGCTGAACTTGAATGCACCATAATGCATGAGAACTGCAAGGAGACGAGGAGAGAGATAAGAGGAGGAGACAAGCATATATAAGATAGGTCTGTCAGTCTATTTGTTACTATTAACAGAGACTCCAGTCTGCAGTGTAGCCTGCATCGCACACTCCATGCTGCAGGACAAAAGAAGGCTTTTAAGGCTTTATCACGTCCACACTTCTGTCCATATTCACACGTTATCTCTCTCCGCTGTCTGCATCACACTTTTTTTAGCCAGTTGATGATAAGAATGTCTATAATGCATGAGAAGTCCAAGGAGATGAGGTGAGCGACAAGAAGAGGAGATGAGCACATATATATAACACAGATCTATCCGTCTGATTGTCACTGTGAACAAAGACTCCAGTCTGCAGTGTAGCCGGGGTCATATACTTCATGCTGCATGATCAAAGAAAGCTTTTAGTCTATCACATCCACACTTCTGTCCATGCTTGCACGCTCTCTCTCTCACACTTTTTTTTTTGTCAGTTAACAACGTGAGCATTGTTCACATTCATTAGTTGCGAACCGATCCGTTCAGTTCATCTAAAACATGAGCACGTTCAAGGAACGATACTCTTTTAGCGCATTCATGCACAACACTGAATATATGAATATATGAATTGTATTCCACTTCTGCCATATTCTGCAAATAAATCCCTTTAAATCTTACACACCGGACCTTGGCTATTTAAAGTATTCTCAAGTGTGATTCTTAAAAGTTTAATAAACACGGTCAAAGGCTTCCAGAGTTCCCTTGAGAAACCCACAAGTGAGGTCATGGATGCTACATCTGTATTTCTCTACAGCCTAATGGATTTAAGGCCTGTGAGTCAGAGTCTGAGTCACCGCGATCATGGCTCTCGCTTCATAAGAGCTCAAATGAACTCCTAATCCAAGTGACCAATATGAGTCTGAATAAAGCCTGCTGATTATAAATTCACCATCTGCAACACTGAATTCCATAAATTGGGTATTTTGCAGTTTAATTAAAATTAGTCATATCAAAGGGCCCGAACAAATGAGCTAGCCATGAGAGGTCTTTTTCTCCAAGTAGCTGCGAGGCAGGTCAAGGGTTAAAGCTGCAAATTTTTATCTCTGATGATCACAGCAACAACCAATTACATTTGCTCAGTTGCCTCTGGCTTGTGCAAACAAAGATGAAATTTGAATTAAAATCGTAACAGTTTGACTTAATGGTCAGCAAGATGTCAGGATGGCAGGGTTTGATGTTTTTTATCTATGCTAGTTTATCAGATCTGTTCACGTTGCAGCTTTGGCCCGTGCTGCGAGAAGGTATATGGCAGAGCAAGGGTTAAGGCTTTAAGAGGATGATGTGTGTTCAGTCTTCTTTTCATTGTGAAGAGAGAGCGAGAGCTTTTTTTTTTTCTCCTTTTAAATGGGAACACAGCTTTTCTCCACCGGTGGCCAAACCTTGACCCTCAAACCGATCTAGAAATAGGCATTCGCTAAGGGAGGAAAAGAAAGAAACACACTCACACACACACATAAACCCTCCAGCCTTTCCTTTCACCACACACATACACACTTCCCCATTGCCTGAGCGTAACAAACACACACACATACACACACCAGCATGGTTTTCCACTTTTTCACTCTGGGGAGAAGGTGAACTCATATTGTCGACTGCTGAGTAAAACACAGCAGAATATACACACACACTCATACACACGCACGCACGCACACGCACACACACCCCGTAGACACAGACCCAGACTGTTGTTCCAGATGTCTCTTTTTCCTTTTTTTTTTAAGTGTGTCCCAGGAGATTGGTTCACGGTGGGCAAAGATTTCCAAAAGAAATTGCACTTCATGAGTGTGTGTACCTTACTGTCTCCGCTGTATGTCTGCACTGTATATATCTGTGTCTCATAGTACAGTATGGTTTCCTTTGACTATTTTCAGATCAGATCAGAACATAAAAATGCAGCAAACGAGATAAAAATAAGTCAACAGGAACTTTTTCAGTATGGAATACCCAGCAGGTGCACTTCTTCATTTACAAATAAAGTATACTTTGTGCAATTTTTTGTAATCCTGAGCCTTTTTGGTAAAGTTACGTAAAAGAATCAGAGCAAAGCATGATTTTATTCTCCCTGGAACAAGCTACCCTTGATTTAAAAAAACTAAAAATAAAAAAAATAATCTTTTTTGGGGCAATTTTCATTTGCACTCACCATTGCATTGCAACCTAGATCCACAGCCTTGCTCTTATGTACCAGTCAAGTCATGGTTTACATTAGAGTCCTGCACCTGGTCGTGCACCAAAAATGTAGTGAAATGGGTTAAAAATATAAGTATAAAAATTTGCGGGTGCGAACATGGGTAAACATGAAATAATTGCGGGCAGTAATTTTTTTTTTTCTCTGGAGAAATCAAAAAATGAAAATGATTGTGCGGTATTTCCAACATTTATGTCGACTAATACAGTAATATCAAGCCTAATTAGCTGGCAGCCTTTAATTGTGAAACCCTGCGACACAACCTTTGACTCCACATCCTGTCCAACAATGTGACGTCACTGTTACATCTGACAGTGATGTAAGCGAGCTGCTGATGATGTGAAAGCAACATCGTCCAGCGGAGGATTACAAATTGTGGACTATACATTGTTGAAGGCCAAGTTGGACATTCAGGGGCCTTTTGCTGAGCTCAAAGACTGTGAAAATAACACTTGTCAGTGATTTACTGCTTGTAATTAAATTTCCACGAGTATTATCTTTTGATAGCCGCAAGCTAGGCTCGTCATCACGATGGAAACACATCAACAGCTGTGTGGAGCACAGCTGCTGCACCAGTTGCGAACACAAGTGAGTGAGTGGGTATGTGTGTTTAATCATGGGTGTGGAGCAGGTCACGGGGCATATATTCATGGTTCCGGGCGGATGCAAACTTGACTTGTGGGTAACGAGTACAGATAGAGAGCTGAACGATATGAATTTGGATATAATATGTCATCTCTTCATCATTTTATCCTTCAAGATATTTAATATTTATTTATAATTAGTGTAAGAATTCTTGCCAAAAAGTGTGTCTAGTGAGATCATCCTGACCTCTGACCACCAAAATCTAATCAGTTCATCTTAGAGTCCAAGTGGACGCTTGAACCAAGTTGGAAGAAATTCCCTCAAGGCATTCTTGAGGTTTGGAATGAGAACGGAATGACCTCAAAACAATAATGCCCCTGGCTGTAAAAACATGAAGGCATAAAAGTCATTAAAAAAAGGTTTATCGAGGTTTTTCAAAAAGCACAGAGGTCCTTCAGCGTTAAATCATGAATGTGCACAAAAAGTATTAGGCTGATCGGTCCAGTAGTATTTGAGATTAGCTGTCGACAAGCTGTAGTTCCAGTGATCATGCACACACACACACACACACTCACTAACTCACACACACACAGAAGCGATTACATGATCCCTCCTGGTGGGGGTAATAAGAAGAAAACTGGAACTTTTTCAATGATTTTTTGTGGTGTTATAAAATCAATAAAATACACATACATGAAGATAAACAACATGAAATACTCTGAGGACGCCGTGAGGAGATATTCAAGCCCTGTCAGTTTTGGTTGCAATGTCCTCCATCGACGTAGCCTCTCTCCTGCAGCTACAAGACGCTGAGGATTGGGTTAATAAAACATTAACAAGTGAAATGCTGCAGAGCAGAGATGTTTTGGTACATCTCCTACTTGAAAATGAAACCAAAGTTCACAAATATTCCTTCAGCTACAGGCAGGGAGTTGGCGCTATAAAAATATG
Organism: Lutjanus erythropterus; assembly: GCF_056507025.1. Lineage (NCBI taxonomy): Eukaryota > Metazoa > Chordata > Actinopteri > Lutjaniformes > Lutjanidae > Lutjanus > Lutjanus erythropterus. Next base: position 21,746,263 of record NC_139334.1, read on the forward strand.
ATTCATGCAACAATCTGGTTTTGATGAGAATGGCACTCAGACTTCTTAATGTATGCAAACAAAGTCCTGCTGCTTTAGCTCCCGACTCTCTCCTCATTTTCCTCCCCTTCATCTCCCCAAATCTCCTCTTCTACCCCACTTCTTCTCCATCTTCTCCTTCACTATCCCCTCGACGCCACACAGTCTGTGCTTCAGGCCGCTGTAGCAGGAAGCGAGTCCAGAATGTGACAGACTGCCTCTGGCTGGTCGACGGAGTTTAGGGCTCCTGTGTGGCTGTAGCTGTATGAACAGCTGCACACCGGGAAGCCATGACATCTGTGTTTACCAGCTCCACAAAGATGTAGACTTCATAGAGGTCTCAACTTTTTACTGCCTTCATTTCATGCTACAGTGAAATACTGCTGTTGTTTTGGCCCCCAGGAGAAAGTGGTAGTAAAACTTAAAATTTTCTCTGTTTTTAGCTGTCTGACGGCATACAGTATGATGTGGTAACAAGCAAATAAAGATGTTCAGTCGCAGCACGCCTGTCGAGTTCTATTTTATGACACTGTTAAATAATGAATCTAGGATACTGCATTAAAGAAGCAATAGATAGCAAATGCACTTTCAAAACTGAGCACTGAGACGATATTTTAAATAGGGTGAATCCTTATTTAATAAGATTGAAGCAAGTTGTTTCCGTCCTACCTCAGGTAGGTGAACGACAAGCGCAACATTGTGATTTGACAATAACAAACAACCAAGAGTCCGATACCGTAAATTGTCATTGAGAAGTTAGTGAGAAGTTGACCCTGAAACTGGTCCAGTATTGAAGGAGACAACATGCAGTAATCCCTTTGTGCAACTGAGCACCGTCAAAGTATGTTCTCTAAAAGTTGTGTTTGCACCGACAAACCAGACTGTTTCAGTATAACAAGTTGGAGAAATTTTTTGTGCCTTATGACAATGAATTTTGTGGTAATTTGTGTTTACAGACATCATAGCAACACGCCCACAGATAGAACTGCATGTGCAACTGATTTAAAGAGACAAGAGCACTTGTAAACAGCTTTTTCTACTGTTGATGCAGCCATTTTGAGGTCGGGGTTCATGAGGTTCCTTTGAATTTCTGAGTTGGAAATCTGACTTGGGGGATGTTCCAGCTGAAATGTTTAACTGGCAACTTGGAAATTCTGACCTGTCAGTTCAAATGAAACCCGTTTTTATTGCTCTCACCAAACGAACCAGACCCTCTTTGCAAAACAGTAATTTTAACATTCAAACCCGACAGAAACACAATAAAACTCACCAAAAGCATCTTGGCTCGCCTTTCCACCGCTCCAAGAATTCCCAGCTCCGGTTTGGTCGAAATAAACCTTTAATTCACAGAGTTAGATGTGAAAATATCGGGAGAGGAGCCAGAGGGAGGTCAGACATCAGAGAGGTAGTGGGGAGAAACGGCATGTAGAGCCAGAATATTTTCACTACTCCCTCTGTGAAATCAGGATGTATTCTGACCAAACTAGAGTCGGTGGTTGTTGGAACAGTGCAACAATGGAACGCATAATTATATTAACAATCTGTCAGTGGCAAAAACAACCACTTTTAGTGGGCTTTGATGATGCACAGTTGCCTGGAGGGATTATGTTGTAGCTTAGTTTCACTTCAGATGGCTGTTACAATCTCTACTGAACCTGTTTCAAAAATCGTTGTCCTCAATTAGTCAAAACAGGGTCCATGCTGAAAAATACTGAAATGACCCTTTAATTCAGAACTTAAATTAACACAGAAGCTGGATGGATGCCTGATGGCAGTCTCCCTGAGAGCGGACTCATGATGGGCAGTACACAACGCTTAATAAATGATTAAAATGTGTATTATCTCAGTTTTAATTCACTGTGATCGGGGCAGATATTCAAATTACAGTTAAATAATGAAAAAGAGAATGGATTTTCACTTAGGTTAAAGATCTCCTCATCTCAGAGTTCAGCGACTTTTTCATTTAATTGAAAACCACTTCCTCGAATACAATTAATTGAAAAAGGAATAGAGCCTTAATTTGGAACTAAGGGCCCGTAACTGTGGTCAGCAGTGAGACTAATGGCATTCTGCTCGAACAGAAGAGTCCTGAAAAGTGGACTGAGAGTTGTTTGCCTAAAATTCCCCTGGCAAAGCAGGCATTGATCCTCAGCAGCAAACTTTGCAGCCCCGGTACAAACAGAGACTAAATGGGGGCACGAGGAGAAAAAAAAAAATCTAGATTTTAGTTCTTAATAGAATGTTGGGCAGCGGGGTAAGCTCCACGCCTGAATAATTCACTTTAGCCAAACTGTTGCTTCGGGTTCCATTCATTTTTAATGCTGTCTTTTGATGTTGATTAATTAAGCAGTGCTAGCGCTGCTGTTTCTCCGCCGTAGCTGCCTCTCGCCACGCGCGCACGCCGTGCACGTAGACAAACACGCTGCTGCTTCTCCCTCTTTTCCTTTTCTCCCTGGCCTCTATCCCTCTAAACCCCAAAGCCTTAACACCCTCCCTCCCCCCCCTACTCGCTGCTCCCCTCTCCATCCTCAAACATATTCACACACACACACACACACACTCATGCATATACACACAAGCACCCAGCCACAAACACTCGTGCACATTTACAGTGCTGCACTCACACACTCACAACCTCTAACACCCCTAAGCCACCCCCAAAAAAGTGTTAAGATCCGTAAGTCTTAAAAGTCTTTTCTTTTAAGGCAGTTTGGGAGGAGGATGTGTGTGTGGTTGTATATGTGTGTGTGTGTGATGAAGGGAAGATGTGAGCAAGAGAGGAAGGAGGGGGGGAGTAGGAAAGGGGAATGCCTCTCAGCAAACACATAGCGGATTAGCAGAGGTGTGTGTGTGTGTATGTGTGTGTTAGCGTGTGTGTATGTGAGAGAGAGGAGGATGAATTTATTGTTAGAGTCTGTACTGTACGCTACAGCTCGGGGGCTGGATGTTAATTAGAAGACATGCATGCTTTAGCTGGTGGTGGTATCTGTGCATGTTGGAGGGCGCGTGCGTGTATTTGTGTATGTTCGAGGGTGAGCACATGCACCAGTGTGTGTGTGTGTGTGAGTGTGCATGCTCCCTGACTCTTTCATGTGCTTTTAACCAATGAAGACAAGAGCAACTGTGCAGCGTCCAATCAGCACCCTGAGGTTTATAAATAGAGTTTAGCTGACTGGATTCTTACTTGTTCTTCTTTTAATCTTCTCAAATTTGCTCCTCAAATGACACCTAATAGCAGCGACTTCTGTAGGTCTAGCTGGATCAAAGAGCAAATTTAAGCTAGGTGTCTATAAAGTGAGCTCATAAATGCCTTGAATTTTATAGAGGATTTCTTGTGCAGAGATGGTTTAGTGCTGGGGTTGGGTACCACTAACATTTGAAGTCCAGACTTCTCAATTTCACCAGTTACTTTTCTATTTCAAATAGCACACAAAATAAAATCCCAGGCTTAACATGGTACACTCTTCAGCTTTTAGATTTATTTTGTCTTAGTGTTAGTGTTAGATGTGTTAGGCCAGCTTTGCATTTTGCATTAAAGATATTACAATGAGTCTTGTCTCCGTCAAAGTTTTTTAAGCCTAACCACACTTGCAACCACATGTGCTGACTCATTGTGACTTGAAGGACATTGCTCTCTTTATGTCTCTTTATACTCTAGTCACTTTCTCACCCAGATGCGCCCCCTGGTACCAAGATTTGGCACATTTTAAATTAATACAAATCAGTACTCTGTAGTACCAACAAAATTCGGTCAGTGCCCTGAAAAGTACAGAGTTTGCACGTTTGAAGCAATACAGTATCTGTACCAGTACACAGAAGTCAGTACCGGTACCAATCAGTTTTTTTTGGTACTTTACTCTCTCTGTAATGACAAAAGTATGATTTGAGTCCAAACATCTCTATTTCGTCATTGCTACTTACTGAGAAAATCTTGTCTTTTCTTTAGAACATTTTAAAGATCACACAAAATAAAACCCCAGGCTGAACATAGTACGCTCTTCAGCTTTTAGATATATTTTGTGTTTAGCTAGATGTGTTACCCTCACCAGTTGTGCATTTCACATTACAAATATAGCACAGAGTGTTGTCTGCGTCAAGTTTTTTAACGTAACCACACTTAAGATTGGATTACCAATGTAATTCAGTCAGTACTCTTAAAAGTACAGAGTTTGGTACCCAACCCTACTTAGAATGAAGGTTAGGTATCATTCACGTTACTGATACCTGAAATTCACCCAATGGTACGTGTTTTGATACTTCACTCTTGCTGTAAAAACAAGGTTGCTTCTTCTTATTACCACAAAGTCTGCTGCAACTATGTTCTTTACCACATGTTGTTCTCTTTCTGTGTTGTCTGCCTGTTCTACTGTAGCTGTTTCAGAGCGACAGACGTACACGCTGCAAGGAGAGACAGAGAGACACTGTGCTGCTGCCAGAGGAATGCTGACTAAGATTGCAGTATGCATGGGAATAAATTACAATATAATAGATTTGTGTATATTTCTCACTTTCCTCCCAATGGTCTAAATATCTCACTATATTTGTTGCTAGTTATGTAATTCATATATTAAATATTTTGACACCAGAAAGAGACATGACGGGTATACGGAGGGGGCGCATACATAAAACTTTCAAAACTGAAAAACAAATTGTTAGTAATTAGCACAGGTGCTTGGTCACAATCCCAAATCTCACTAACCAGCTTTGACAAGACACTGATATTTAATTTTTTGATCAAAATTATTGCAAGGGACAAATCAGTAATCCTTTCCTTATTCTACACCCTTCTTCTACACCTGAAATTGGTGCCAAACCCTACTAAGTAATGGTGAAAGATTTAGAGGAAAATTGTTCTATAAAAGTTTTCAGAGAGTGACAGGGAGATGTTAATGGGTGACCACATGTGCAGACACACACATGCATCTTAGTGTATGCTCAGTGTGACCAGGGACCGCCTGGAAAAGCAAGTGAGAGACACTGACATTCTTTTTCACTTTCCTTGACTGGCTCTTCTACATCCCTTAACACACACGCACACACACATGCCGCAAGAGCTATTTGATTTGGTCCTGATAATGAAGTGTCTCTGTGAAAGAGCGAGAGGCCATAATGCTGCAGTCTAAAAATACCTGGCCAAAAAGCCCCCTGTCATGTTACATTGATCTTAGCATGATGGTGTGAGCCTTCCTGATTCCATCAGTATCTCTGTTACACCGCTCAGCGCTATAATAAGGAGGTGGAGACCAGCAAGAAAGAAAGAACGAAGGTAAGAGAAAGTGGAGAAAGAGCTATCCTTTACCTGTGCTTTTCGAATTTGCCAAAAAGTAAAGGTCTCACGGTAAAGGTCTCATTTATCTTGGCTAATAATCGTCCCATGAGTGCGGGGACAAAAGGTAACAAAGGAAGAATGGAGGAGGGAAAAGAGAAAATCTTTGCACAGTCCAAGCTTTTCTAACAAAGAGCACATACTTGAATACATCATGGGAAACAAAGTGGTATGTTGCAGCTGAATTCAACCAACCAACTCTCTGAATCCAGCTGTCCAAAGTATATTGATGGCCATTATTTTAGTAAGTCCCCCTCACTTATTGTGTTGTTTGGAAGTCTAAAGCAGACACATCCAAGAACACTCACTGCATCAAATACACATTTATCAAACAGACACAAAAAAACAGTTACAGAAGGCTAAATTATATATTTCTTCCATGCCCTGAGTGCATGATGTAAAAAAAAAAAGTACAAAGGGAAGACACAAAGTAGGACAGAATACTAAACAGCATCTATTCCAAGCTTAAAGTGCAGCTGCCTCACTGCAACCATTACCTGTAGTTAATCTAACAAGTGACTGTGTTTGCACCGAGTATGAGCCAAGCTCGTCTTATCATTCGTACTGGTTGTAACAATCCAAATGGTCACACCAGCCTCGCACTGTTGTCTGTGTGAAAGAGCCACAATTGCAGCCATTTGTCAACCTGACAAAAATGACAACCAGCCATTTTTTTGCCAGAGTGGAGGCTTTGTCAGATGACTGCTATTGGTTACACTTGTTATTTCTGATGTGCTTCTGAGATCGGTTTTCCAAAGCCTGGATGGACCTCATGAGAGCACATTTTTTGGCCTAAAAATGTCTTCACTGCATCTCCTGTGGATGTACAGTATTTATTTAAATCTGTGCCTGCATTACTTTTCCCCTGCTCACTTGTTTGTGCATTGTGCCCAGAATAACATTACAATGCCAGAAGATACTACAGAAGATCTGACAGCAATGTGAGCAAAACACGCATTCTCTACAGACATATCTTGGCATGATTAGATATTAAAGGAATAGTTTGGGTTGTTATTAAGTGGGGTTGTATGAGGTACTCATCGGTAGTCAGTGTATTACCTACAGCAGATGGCAAGGCCACGGTTTGGAGAAGCAGAGAGGAGCCCCAGTGTAGGAAGCTAAGCAATGTCCTGCTGCAGCAAAATATATTTTAGCCACCCAAAAAAGGTCCTCACCAACCAAACTCCTTTGATGAAATCAGTAATTTTACCTCACAGAAGTAGTTAGTTTGTTTGGGTTATTGTGTGACTGTCCTTGTGAAACACAGAAGTCACAAAATAACACAAACAAGCTAAGAAATGGAGGCAGCGGCAGACCAGTATCTCCTGTGTTTTGCAAGCTAAAATCACTTTTTTCACCATCGGAGGTGGTTGGTGAGGACAGAGCGATATTTGGCTTGTATAATGACAGTTTTGGGTCAGAAAAGGCTGTTTGACAACACGGCAAAGCTGTGAAAACTTTCCAAATATAGCATACACATAAACTGATTCAGATTGTTTTAGGTGGACCTATATTTTAAGTTTCGTTGCTGACTTAGCTTTCATGCTGGTAGTCCTCTGCTTCTCCAAACCGTACAGTACATTGACGTTGGTAGTTTATTTGATTTTGCTGTGCCGACTTTCATCTCACAGATTGAAGCTTGTCTTATGACCTGGACACTTCTACACAACAACAAGGCAAACCACTGGGGTGCTTTTATTGTGAAGCAGCTACAGGTGGTCCTCGACTCAGCTAAAAAGGTTAGCAACCAACTTAGCAACGAAGGTGAGCAACTGGCTGTTAGATAACAAGCCATTGTGTGCACCCTCAAGATAAGCATCACCTTACCTTGACGCTGCACACTCGTTTGCTGTGTATTAACCCACTGTTCCCACATAGAGGGCTCAAGTCATATAACTCTATTGAAATTGGGCACCAGCAGCGGCAAGGTTACAAGTTACTCATATGTGCTTTAACAGGAATAAATGATTTGCTTCAAAATGTGAAAGAAGCCTGTCTCCGGTGGGCGCTTTTTAAAGTTTCTGCCAAAGGGCAGGGTTGTCTCTCTCTCTCTCTCTCTTTAACATGATTCCTGTTCTGTCTGCACACAGTCAGTCAGCAGTGTTGGAGATATCACAGCTCCTTTTCTTACCTGGCGAAAAAGCTGTTTGCTGTCATTCATTCTTGTACAGAATGAAAAACAACTTCTGCAGATTTGCAAATTGCCTGAGCTGGATAATCCACAAGAGTAAAGCCCTAAATTAGTTTAGTCAAATTTGCTGTTTTATTGTTACTTCATTGTGTCTGTCAGTGCTGTATCATCTTGTGTTCTTCTTACTGTCAGTCCCTGTTTTTCTACAATGTTCAACATTAGATAGCTGAGGAATGCAAAGTCCTGCAGTTGAAAAAAAAAATGAATGAACCAAATCAAGTTATCTGTCAAAACTGATTGAATCTGGTAAATACATTTCTAAAATATACTTTTCAGCCATGTTTGGCTAGACTGAAAACACACAAGAATGGTCGCTGTAAAATCTCCTAGATTTTTCTCATTGTCACTGACATCTCTTGCATTGCAGTTTAAAGGGATAGTTCTGATTATTTAAGGTGGGGTTGTATGAGTCAGTGCATTACTTAGAGCATATGGCGGTTGACATGTTCCCAGTTTGGCAAGCAGGAGTATATATCAGCCTGTGTACACTATATTCTCATATCTTAACTTTGCTGTCCAAACCAACCAAACTCCATGGGTGAAAGTTGGGAGTCTACTGCTGCCTTGACCTGTTAGTTAGTTTGTGTTATTGTGTGACTTCAGTGTTTTAAAGGTCAGTTAAGATTCTCTTAAGGCTCACAACAACACAAACAAACTAACCACTCCAGAGTGTCCTGCAGGGTAAAATTAACATTTTTGCAAATTAAGTCTATTTGGGTGAGAGAAAGCAATATCTGGCTTATTTACAACAGTTTCCCATTGGAAAAGGCTGTCTGACAGCAAGGTTAAGTGCTAAAATATTCTAAATATTGCATGCACTTAAACTGACATTGATTTTTCCAAAATCCATTTTGCTGCTGACCCCTGCCATAGTAGTACATCGCTCAGCTTCTGCACTGCTACTCCTCTCTGCTTCTCCAAACTGGAGGCATGTTGACCACTATCTACTACAGTTAATACACTGAGGATTACATATATATATATATCCAAATAATCTGAACTATCCCTTTAAGGTCGTGAATTAGTATTGCTGCACTTGTGTGGGAAGAAATGGGCCAATGAGCCATGTTTGGGTCCTAACCCACAGTTTGCAGGCATCCATGATTTCAAAGCGTTGAAACGCACAGTGAGAGTGGGAAACAACCCAAACTGTGTGTGTGGAAGACTGCGTGCAGGATGGAAAAAAAAAAGCTGTCAGGCTCACAAAAATAAGTTTAAATGCTTTTAATGGAGCAGAGCGTGCTGTATCTCTTTGGTGCATGCCAGTAAAAGCTCCTTTTGGGTTTTGCAGTCGAGAGTATCTCTGAGGGTCCAGTGGGCCACTAATGGTGTGGCTTGGGAACAGAGTGTATCAGAGGAGAGTGAACAGAGAGAACACAGAGATCACACACTCTGTCACCACACACACACACACACACAGACTCCTCGAGGCTCGCACACATCACTCTGAGACGGTCCTGCAGGAAGACACAGAAGCGTACTGCTGACTGATAATGTTGAAACAGAGAGGGTGTGACATGTGAGTGAGTAGGTGTAGCATGTGTGTGAGTGTGTGTGCGCAGTCCCTCAGCAGGGGATAACAGCTGGCACACTGAGAGCCCCAAGAAGCCGCGGCATAGGGGGAATGATCATTATGCAAACACACGTGCTCGCCTGCCCTGCACACACACCTTCACACACACACACACACACACTCCTGCACATTAAATTAAATCTAAAACCGCCGCACCTCCAAACTCGCATGTTTAGAAAATACTGTCATAACCACTTAACGCCTGAGAACTAATTATAAATATGCGTAAAATGAATATGCATAATGACTATACCCCACTTGCACTGATAAAGGAAAAAGCTTGGAGAGCAAAAGCTGAGTGTGTGTGTGTGTGTGTGCAGGTGTGTGTGTGTGTGAGGGAGCAAGAGTGTGTGTGTTCCTCTCCTCTCCCTTTAATCTGCGTATAGGGGCAGTGGTGGGAATCTGCACACCATGCTAAATCGATACACTCCCGCCTGCTTTAGTATGCCTCCGTGCGTGTGTGTACTCGAGTGTGTGTGCGTCTTAGTATGCAGCTCGGATACAGAGAGAGAGAGGTTACATAAGAAGAAAGAGGGACACACTTAAGTGGTTTTGACCTTGGGTACATCTTTCCCCCCCTTCCCACACCGATCCTGATCCACCCCCGCACCGATCCAAACCCCTCACCCCCGTCCCCACTAAATAAATAAACTTTATTTCAAGTCTGAAGTGTGGACATGAAGGTTCGAACTGTACGCGTGTGTGATGCGTTTGTTCATATAGATTAAGAGCCTCAAAGAAGAGGCAGCATCAAAACCGAGGAGACTCTGGGATTCTTCTTCTTCTTTTCCTCCATCTTTTTCTCCTCTCTTTTGCTGTCTCTCCATCCTCCCCTCCTGCCAATCTCCCCCTCTAACCTCCTTTGTTCTCTTGCTTGTCGGTCCATTCTTCTGCCCTGCTTAGTTTGGCCTGCTTCACTCCGCTTAAATCTATCTCTTCTCCTCTCCCCCCCACCCCCCCTTGTGTATCTCCTCATCCATCCAAATCCGTCCTTCTCTCGCTCAGATTTTCTTCGACTACACTTCTCCTTTCATCTCGCATTCCTTTTCTGCATCCCTCCTTCCGTCCATCCTCATCCCTCATTCTGAGTGACCGCCGGTCCCCCAGGCGGTGAGCACATCAGACTGGCAAAGCTCTATCTTCCATCACCCGCCATCTCCCCCTCCCTCCCCTCCCCTCCTCCCCTCTGCACTCTCCATCTCTTTCACTCGCTCTTTCGCTGCTGGCAGCATTGGCAGCATGACAGTGCTTTCCCAGGGCAAGGCCTTATGTAAACAGCCCCATAGCACCGAGCAGTGTGTGTGTGTGGGGGGGTACATGTGTGTGAGAAGGAGCGTTAAATTTCCTACTATGTGTGCTTGTGAAGAGAAAAACAAAGAGACACAGGGACAGAGTGCATTTGTGTGTGTTGCATCATGCGTGTGCCTGCTAATAGCGGTGGAGGTCAAAGTCGCTCAAGTCGCTGATAAAGTACACAGATATAAAGGTTAGGATCTCTCTGTACCCACCTTCTGAGGGAGCGAAGCGCGCTCACTCGCATTTCCTTTCTTTTATTCCGCAGGCGCATTTTGTCGATTGAAGATGATACGCTGCCTGCCGTTTGATTGGTTGACAAAGCTGTCTTTGATTGGCCCTCCCCCGGGCCCGTCCCAGCCACGCTCTCGGACGACCTTCAGGAAAGTTTACCAAACTTTGCTTTGATTTACCCCCCCCCCCCCTTTTCTCCCTCCTCTTCCTCCCTCTCCTTGTCTCCTCCCTCCAGCCTCCCCTCGGATTCCCCAAACAGTCGACAGCCTCTCCATGATAATGAACAGCAGCTCAATCTGTACAGCTGACAAAGCGCGGGAGGAAATCATAAGGCTTCCATAGCGAGCGAGCGCTGCTTTATTGCAATCTCATCTCAATCAGCGGCAATCAAACCGTCTGGGCCGAAATATTAGGGTCACGCTGCCCTCCTACCGCACGGGACGCAGCAATCCCGAGCGCGCAGGCTCCGGAGTGGAGTTTAAACGCGACGACGCTGATGACTGAGATAATTTATTCTGCTGTTTGATGATGATGATGATGATATTTCTGATTCTGGAACTCCAAAATGCTGAGTGTGCTGTGAGAATGATGAATTCATGCACATCATTATAAGTTTCTCCTGACAGTGGTGCCGGGGAACAGCCTGACGCTCCGAATATACAACAGAAAAACAACACAGTCCCACGCACACACATTCATCTCTGCACCAATTTATTCTGCCAACTTTTTCCCCGTCTCTTTCTTCTTCTATCTGTCTGTCTGTCTTGATATCTGGAAGGCGTGACTCTATTCATCTTGATAATGACGCCAATTACGAAGGTGATACTGACCTCCGCGGATTCTGCTCGGTAACATTTGCGAACATCTCCCTGCTGACTCTCCAACAAACTCCCACCTCTCTCCACTGCAACTTTGAGTGTTATTGACAGAAAGGCAAGAAAAAGACGCCTACTGGCATCTAAAGATAGCTGGAGAAAACCCTTACGCGGCTTTGAAGTGCTAATTGATGCTATCGTAGTTAGAATCAGAGAGAAGTCCTCGGCCGCCGCCAATTTGTTGTGGTTTATTTTCCAAGAGGAGTAATCTTGATGTAAGACTTTGATCTGTCTGAACCTGGGGTCTCTGCGCTTTTTCAGCTCCATGTTCTAACACAACTTCTCGCCCAGAGCTTATTAACCTCACCCTTATTTACCTTACCCCTTATTATCTGCCTTTATTAAAGCTTATAAACTGCCTGCCTCTGTTGTGTTCAATGTCAAAAACCTCAGTGTCCTCTAACCTGGAGGAAATGAGAGCGATGCTGCGAGGCCGCCATGCATAAGTGTGTGTGTGAGGCTTTTATGTGTATATTTGTCTGTGTTCCTACTTCAATTACCCATCTGTGAGCGATTGGATTTTTTTGTGTGTGCGAGTGCGCAGGTGTGTGTAGTAGGTGTGTGCGCCTTTGTGGGTGTACGCTTGTGTTCCTGCCTCAATTATCTACCTGAGCAGAATCTGTGCCTGCACATGTCTGTGTGTCTGTACTCATGTGGGTGTACGAGTGCACGCATCAGAGGACGCGTGAATACCTGTGTGCATAAATAAGAGTGGCGAGGCATTAGCATGTGTGTGTGTGTGTGTGTGTGTTTGTGAGTGTGCGTGTTTGTGTGTCAGGGAGCAGCGCAGTGTGGAGCAGAGGGCCGGCCCTGTCTGAGACTGGCAGGCAGAGTTATTCACGGATCACGGCAGACATATGGGCAGACTGGGACTCACTGAAGACATGCCCTTACTGCTGGGACTGATACAATGAGATAAACAGATGTGGAGGAGGCCACACACACACGCGTGCACGCACACAGGGAGACATTTGACAGACACGCACCGAGACGTTTGACAATCACGAACACACGAACAGAGACTTTTGAGAGGCACGTAGCAGAGACTTTGGAGAACACACTGCCAAAACAAACCTTAAAACTGATTAATACCAACATGCTAATTCCAACTTTTTAGTGTGAATTCATTCTTTAAGGCTTTATATATATGAAATATATAAGGCATCATTCAGTGATGTGTGATGTGTCTATGCAGATGACACAACTTATTCTGTGCAGGAAAACATTCTTGTCCAAGACAAGAATTCACAATTTCGAACAATTATGAAATGTGTTAAAAGCCTTCACAAAGCTTTCTGATAATATAGGTATACAAATGTGTTCATAATCATAATCATCTCCTTTTTAAAATCAATTTTTAATGAACATTTTAGCCCTTCAAAGTTGTGTCCCAGATTTCCAACAACTCCATCCTTTTTTTTTTTTTTTTTTAATAAAAATATGATTTGATCAGGCATTAAAAAAGGGTTAGCTATACGCTAAGCTACCTTGTCTCACTTCCTGGTTCAAAAAAGGTGTATCAACTAGTGATGATAATGATTTATCGATAATCCATTAATCGATTGTTAAGAATTTCATCAAACAAGTTCAATTTAATCCATTTACTATCATGTAAAGATCTGGAATATAGCAGAGATTATTTTTATTAGCATCTTACACATGTTATCTGATATTCAGTTATATATGTTTATTATGTGGGCCTCGTTGTTTTTATACATGTCATAGGCTACGTCATGCTGTCAGAGAATATCCAATAGTTTGCTGTGGTAATAAAACTTTGGGGAAAAAAGCATCAAAAACGCATAAAGAAGTTGGAAATTTTGTCATGACAGTTAATCAATTAATTCATTGTTAATGTTACCAATGTTCAATTAAGAAATTTGCTCTGAAGCCCCTCTAAATCAAAGCTAAATAAGAGTCATGGTTTTCAAAATGTGCATTTTAATTTGCATAAAAAGGACTCTTTGCAACTTAAAAAAACCCAAAAATGGCTACTCACTTCAGCCATGCTGTGAAATGAAAAAAATATAACATTTTGTCAACTGTGCAAGACTTCAACTCCATCAGATTTTCCATTTGATGTAGTTGACATCTACATTTAATAAAAAAAAATTAATCAACAGCCAAGAGTAAAAGTCTAACCCCCCAAAATATGGTTTTGTCCCAGTTCTCAAGAATGAGTGAGAGACTCACACAACCGTGCCTGCATGTGCTCACAAAACAAAGACGGAAACAGCTTTCACACATGTGCACAGAAGCATCCACACAAACAAAACCTCCAAACCAGAGCCCCTCCCGGACTGATAACTCAACAGGGAGCTCTTCATCAGAGCGAGCGCGCCCTTATCGCCTACTGTTCCAGCTCAGTGGCTCCTGCACACTTTCCAGCTGTAACCCCTCACTAACAACCCTATTTCTGCCCGCTGCCCCTCGGCGATCTCTGTAGGTGCAACCGATACGCTTTCTTTCTCTAAATTCCTCCACCAGCTCCCGCCGCCCCCCCCCTCCCCTCACCTCCCTCACCTCCCCACTTTCCCCCATCTCCTCTTGTCTCCGTGCCAACTGTTGAATGGCAGAGGGGGGTTGAAGGATGCAGCCAAAAGGAGCGAAAGGGGAGCAGGAGGAGGCGTGTGAGGGTTGAGGGGGTTGGAGATTTGTGGAGAGGCTTCCATTCAGTCTGCCAGCTGTCCTGAGAAAAATACACACAGCATCGACTGGTAGAACATTTTCTCCCAGAACAAGTTTCTCAGATATTCACCGTCTCAGTGTTACCTGTCGGCAAGCTGTACTGAGGATGCATGATGAAATATAATACGTCTACAGTTGACCTACATTGGAAATGAGAGGGGACTGGTCAATTGCACAAGGCATAACACGACAGGCGGCAAAAGAACCTGACTCAGATGAGAAAATGTGATATTATTCATGACTGTTGCATTACAAAGCATGTTATATGAGGTCACTATTAATGATTAATTAATTTACAGTATCTTAAAGGGAAAATGCTCTTTTCACCTAGATTTTTTTTTTTGCAGAGTTTTGGCGAAATCAGCTGTAGAGATGTCTGCCTTCTCTCCCAACCGTGCAAGATGGTTTGTTACACAGAAACATCTGGGAAGTGCTGAATGGAAAAGGGCAAGCACTTTCAAAAAAAGAAAAACACTTGATTGGAGGAACCATCTGTCTATCGCATCTAACACAGGTTAACGTCTACCAATCAGATCAAACTTTTGTTGTGGCCGGTCGGGAGAAGAGCGAAAACATCTTTTCCACTGAGAAAAGCCTTCAGTGCTGTTATTTGCTCTTCTTTCAGTGAAGAAATACTGTCTAGTTCTGATATAACCGATGCTATCGCAGCATCTGTGCTAACCTCTTCAGGCGCCAGCATTGTTTGTTCAAGATGAGTCGCTTCCATGGACGCTTCTCACTGTCACCACACTAAAACCATGCGCGTAGCAGCCGGTCGTCCTTCCCGGGACGCACAAATGAATCACCTGAAGCCTGGCAAGATGGAGTCCCATGGGATCATGAGATTGCATCATCTCACGATCTCACAAATCCAGCTGTCTCGCCCTGTGGTGCACAAAGCACCAAAAAGATACATTTGAAAAATTCAAAACCAGTGTCTCTTTCAAAAAAATCATGACCCTGTTACCCAAGGTAATCTACAGACCTTGTCGTGAGTGATTTCATGAAGTACCTCCTTTCTAGTACAAAAGAAAGATTCTACTGCAGAAAGAAAGTTTCTACATAAAACTGCTCAAATCACTGACAATGGTTTTGGATTTTACAATTTTTCTTTTTCTTTTTCACCACAGGACTCGTGCCATCTAGTTCCATTATATTGGAGAGAAGGCAGACATCTCTATGGCTGATATCTCGAAAACCTTGTAACAAATGTTCATGAAAAATTAATAGGTAAAACATTTTTAAATTTCAATATTTATAAGTTTGAAACTACTTACTCACTCCGGCCTTTGTATTCCTTTTGGAGCGATGCCTCTTGTGCCATCGTTTCTAACTGCTGCCACGTTGGAAAAGATGCCAAGTTTGATATTACCATAAAATATTTATGATTGATTTTTTTTTTTTTTTTTTAAAGGTAATCAGAACTAATAAAACAAAGCCATGTGATTCAAATTCAAAAGTTTGGGAATGGCTGACGTAATGTGTTGTGTGTAGCAGGAACATCTTTTAACTTTATGCTAAGCTAAACTCACTGGCTCCAAGTCAACTTACCACACAGACATGAGTAAGTGTATATCTCAAAATGCAAAACTCAAAACTATTCCTTTGTGGTCAAGGTGCTTTAAACAGTGATACAATAGCTTACTGATGTTACTGTTTGAACGGCAGTGTGACCAGTTGTTTTTAAAAAAGAAATCCCTGGGAATCCTTGTGCTTAGCTGGAAACCCTGTCACATTAAAGCTAACATATTACATGGCTGTTTCTTATACTTAAAAAACAAACTCTAAACACCAAAAAAGTAGGTCTCCTTAGGCAAACAGTCTTAAAAGTATCTAAGAACTTTTCTGAAGCTTTTCTCCCCAGATGTAATACCCACAAAAGAGGATTTTTAATAAAGCAAAGCTCACTTTGCACATTAAATCATTCGAGTTTCACCTCTACCAAATGAAAAAGGAAGAGAACGATCAAGATGGAAAAAACAAGCATGGCGGAGAGAGATAAAGAAAGGAGAAAAGAGTAAGAGGGAGGAAGATGAAGAATTGAGGAGGAGAAGAAAAAGAAAAAATGGCAGAGCTTGCAGTGAGTAATTTGTCAATTTCAGTTTGTGGATTTTTAGTTTCTGCTTCTGCCAGACAAAGAAAGGGGAAGAAGTAAAAGAAATCAAGAAGAAAAAGGAGAAGAGGGAGTCTGTTTTGATGCTGAGTTCTGCACCTGGGAACCCGCTAAGGAAGCCAGGTTTGGAAAGCCTGTTTGAGTGTGAGAGAAAGCCTGCGAGAGAAAAAAAAACACTCTGTTGTGTTTCTCTTTCTGTGTGTGTGCACATATGCTTGTGTAACTTTGTGCACCACTATGTGTGTGCGTGACTGTTTCTATTTTGGTATTTTTGCTGCGTGTGTGAGTGTGTTGGAGATAAAGTTTGTGTGGGAGATTGAGAAAGAAATTGCAAGACAGAGTAAAAGAGGTGAAGATAGACAGATGTAGAGAAAGGTGAAGAGCCACGGAGATAAACTGATGGAAATAGATGGCTTTACAGAGCGGGAAAGATGGAGAAAGTGATAGACACGGGGTACAGAGTGGAGAAAAAGAGGGACCTTTGGGAGCCACTAATTCAAGGACCAGCTAATGCACACATCCATGAAGACCTGGAGCTTCCTCTCCAACTACAAAGGAGTCTGCTCTGTTTTCCTCTGAGGATGCCCAGCAGCACTCCCGACACTGTGAGGTCTTTGTTTCTCTCATTTCCTTCCCCCCACTCCTCTCTCCATCTCCCTCTTTCTCTCCCACTCTCTTTTTCCGCATCTGTACACCTCCTAATCCTTGCGCCTTTCTTCCGCCGAATTGGCGAGCGTGTCTCTTTTATTTATTCATTTGCTTCTCACCTCCTTTTTTCTTTTATCCTCTCCTCTTTTTTTTTTTATCACCTTTCTGACGCTTTATCCCCCTCCCCTCCCTCTGTCTGTTTTTCTCCCACTCAACTCACTCTCTCAGTCAGTTTATCCGTGTCTTGCATTGTATCGCTGTTTGGATTTGGACTGTTTGCTGTGTGAAACGTCTTGTTGCTTATTCAGTGTAGTGCAGAGTGTCAGAGTTAATGACTGTTTGCTTTGCTGCAATTATTCATGTACACCAACTCGCTAAGGTAAATTCCTAATGCACAACATTGGCCTGTTAGCGGAAGCTTTGATTTAAAGCAACTTACACTGTACGGTCAAAAGTATGTGGACACTCTTTGTGTGCTGAAGTTTACGGCGTGGGCTTTGATTTGTTGCAGCAGTTGCAACCCAACATTGCTCCCATGTACAAGGCCAAGCCCATAAGAAATGGTTTTCCAAGTTTGGTGTAGAAGAACTGAGAGCCAGGCCTTATTGCTCGACCTCACTAATGCTCTCGTAGCTGAATGGGAGTAAATCCCATTGTGGAAAGCTGCCACAGAAGAGTGGAGGGTGTTTGAGCAGCTCTATAATGGTGAGGATTTGGGGATGAGAGGTTCAACAGTAACATATGGGTTCTGGTGTTTGGCTGTCCTCTGCATATTTTTTTAGCACACTAGCGTCGTGGATCTGGGTACGGTGATGTCGTTTTGTCAGTAGGGCCGAATTATCTGCAGCTATTTGATGGATTGACATGAAATTTTTTACAGGTGTTCACAATCCCCAGAACATGAATCAAGACGGATTTAGTGATCCTCTGACTTTTCATCTAGCACCACTGACAGGTCAAAGTTTTCAGCGAAATATCTTGAATTCTTAGTGTTGCTGCACTTGAGATTGACCACATTTTTACTCCGTCTAACATCATTACTGTGATTGCTACAAAATTTCCTGCTTCAAATGCAACCAAAACCTTGACTCCTTTCTAATTTGAAAATTTTGTTTCCGCTATCGGCTATCACCCCTCCGTGTCCCCCTTCACACGCACTCCAAGAAAGTAAATGAGGGAGACAGGAAGAGAGACAGTGTCTTGAGAGGGCATGTCAGAAAAATCCAAAATTTGGCTCCCTAAACCACAAAGAGGTAATCTGCAAAACAGCGTCCAAAGAAAATAGGTAGCAAATTCTGCAATGCAAAGGTTGCTGCGATGAATGGGACCACAAGAAACTTTCATCGACATTTAGAAAGCTTGAAGAAAAAAAGTAAGATAAGTGTAAGTGATGTTAGCTATCTTAGAAAGGCCATATTGATGTTAGCTACTGTCAAGTCCAACATAACCACTGCACGCTGTGGTACTGCCCTCTCACTTGGGTAAGAAGAGAAGTGACAGCCCTGTCTCGCCCTGCCTAAGTCTTGGTCTTGTCTTGGTCTCAGTACACTCTGGTCTTGGTCATGACTTGTTCTTGGTGTATGTCTTGACTACAACACTTCTAATAGATGTATTGGCACAAAACTTTGTGTAGCCATCTATGATCCCTGGAGGATGAATCCTATTGACTTTGGTGATCCCCTAAGTCCTTGTCTACCGTCCCAATGAGATAGACATTTGTGGTTATCAGTGAAAGGTCTTGAGAACTGACTTTGGTGGTCCCTTAACTCAGTGTTTCCCAACCCTGATCCTCAGCTCCCACTGCCCTGCATGTTTTAGATGTCCCCTTGCTCCAACACCTGATTCAAAGGACCCATTTTCTGTTATCAGGCTTCTGCAGAGGCTTGATGATGAGCTGATGATTTGAATCAGGTGCTTTGGTCAAAGAATAGAGTCACTGGTTGGATTTTAGCTCTTTACTGCATATCTGTGACTTTTTACTTACAGCAGCATTAACTGAAAGCATTTAAAGACTGTGAAATGAGATCAACATACTCTCTGTGTGACTGTGTGAATACTAAACAACTTTTGCAGAGACCCTCTCAACTGTGTGTTCACAGTTAACACAGCAGGGCAGGCTAGCTGGGATATCTGGTTAGCTTATCACTTGGCAGAGCTAATTTCTGATTGCTAATTACTGAAAAGAGTCTCTACTGGCACTACAGCTGTGCAATAAATACACTTAACATCATCACGACAACGCAACATCACAAACAACTGAGAGAGAGATGAGTTACTGTGCTACATGAACATGACAGCACATCATGTCATTTCTACACTGCGAAAGGATGTGGAAAGAAGAGTGTACTTTGAAAACGAAATTTCAAAATAAAAGTCTCATAACAAAGATGTCTTAACATGAAGAATATTTAGTTTCTTTCAAGGGAGGCAGGGCTGCAACCTCAAAACAATGGTAGGGAAAACACAGATCAGGTCAAATATTTGTTAAATACTCTGGTTCACTGCTAAACAGCAAATAGCATGCTAACATACTAACTAAGAGTAAACAGAATACCTCCAAAACATCAAAAGCATTGCCATTGTGAGCATGTTAGCATGCTGATGGTAGCATCTAGCTCAAAGCATCACGGTGCTGCTATCAAGGCCTGAATACATCTCAGACGGATGCATACACAGACAGCTGCAAACACTACGGACACACTGAATTTCTGATCCATTTGGTGCATGTGTTCCACACCTGCGTGCATGGTATTTCATAATGTAGAGGCCTTGTGGACAAGTCTGTGTGGTGGTTGGTGGTGCACAGATGTCTGTACAGAGCCTCTGGTGATGACATTTACTTTACTTTGAGCCCAGAAGACCCTCACACACATGGAAAGTAAAATTTTTGGCTTTAGTCTACTTATTTTACTCTTTTTATTTTATTAGTTTGACAGAGACAACAAGAACAGTGCATGAGAGTTACATTTCTTAAAAAAAAAGAGCACTGTCAAGGATTTTTGTCGGGTCACTTTCTTGTAAATGTAGCCACCTGCAGATTAACCTGATTCAGATTCCCAACATCCCCCTCGATTCGGTTTGCTAAGTCTGATTCACTCTGGTCTCATTGTTCCTCTCTACATCTCTAATTCCCTGTGTTTCACTCTTTCTCTCCTCTGTCATCCCACCTCCCCCTCTTTCCTACAGCCCCCCTACTTTTCTTGGTAATCCTAAATCGGGTGAACAGAGATAGACTTTTCTCATTCTCTCCCCTGGCCTCTCTGCCTTTTATTTTCCCCCAAATCCAAAGCTTCCTCTGCCCTTCAATCCAACAGGACGCTCATGCGAAACAGCAAACGCAGACCAAATCAAGGGATGAAGGGACGCTCTAAACATACACGCTATACAGACAGCATCAACATACACATAATGATTCCCCGAAAGAGTCCTATAGGAGGATATTTGCCCAAATTCCTGCCTCATCCCAAACATTCCCAGCCAAGTCCGTCCCACTGTCTGCTCAATTCCTGCCGGCATCATCCAATCCTGCTCTCCTTTCACCGTCGGAGCATCAGAGGAGCCAATCAGATTAGTCGTGGAGAGGAAATTGGAGAAGGTTTGGCAGCGAGTCATCGAGCCTGCTTTTCCCTTTCATGTTCCTCTTTCACTTGCACTCTTCCTCACACACACTCATATGTATACACACGCACACACACATATTCAGAGATACACACACATGCAGGGGACAAGAAAGAGAGTTGCCCTGGGAGACAGAGGCCTGGGTGAAAGAAGGATGCTGGCAGTGAAAGGGCCTGACCCATCTCTTGGCAAAGAAGAGCCTCTCACCCCCCTCTAATGCACTGAAAGGAACAGCTAAACAATGCAGGGCAAAGCATTCTGGGTGATCCCTGGACCCCTGCACGTGCCTTCATGGGGAAAAGATGGGCCGTGCATGTGTGCTCATGTTGGTGTGTGTGAAAGTGGCGAGGAACTTAAGCCGTGGGATCCGCTTCTTCTTCTTCTTCCTCAAGACAAAGACTAAAAAAAAGCCCCCCTCCTCCTCCTCCTCCCCAGCCTTCTTGCTTTCCCCTCCCTCCAAATTACGGCTCCGGTCGTTACCAGCAATCTATATGCAAACAGTGTCATAATCACAGTAAATTAAGAACTTCTTTCGGAGATGTTGAGGATGATGAATGGCGACGATGGGCTGGAAGTTGTGGGAGTCAGAGGAAATGATTAGGAGTTTTAACTGAATGCCGACAGCTCTACCCCTTGATAGCTTCACTTGGGGAGGGGGGGGCTTCACCGTGCCGCTGACACCTGTCTGCTCCGCTTAGCTCCTCACATGCAACAGAGTTGATTTGGGAACGGGGGGCATCTCCCTTCTGAGCTCTCCCTCCCTCTCTTCGTGTACAGTAAATCACCCATTCTTGAGATCTGAGACAAATCATGTCCTACTACAAAAAAAAAAAAAGAAAGAAAAAAGAAAAATGACTAATACCAACACTCTAATTCCATTTTTAGGAAATGGTTCACCAACAGTGTGAAAAGCTGCCATCAAAGGGAAAGGTGGCTACTTTGAAGAATCTAAAATATCAAAGGGCAAAAAAAAACTTTTGCACTCTTGTAGATTGACAGTTTTGTAGGAGACCATGGGACGGCAATAAAAAGCAGAAAGACTGTCTTCTGCACTTGCAATCAAAGATTTAATCACAACGATGTCATTTAATCTTTGATTGCAAGTGCAGAAAACAGTGTGTAACAGCATGTGTCTTTTTGCTTTTTAAGAGTCTAAGTTATAAAACATATTTTGCCTTGTTTTCACATTTTTTGTTTACTGCATAAATCCATATAATTCCATATTGCATAGTTTTGATGCCTACAGTATGAATATACAATGTAGAAATCTGATAAAATATAAAGAAAAAACATTGAATGAGAAGATTTGTCCAAACTTTCTAAGTGGTACTGTATATGATATGAAAGTAATTTATGAAATATTTTGGTTTGCTTTAATTTTTTTTAATTTCCAAACTTGCTCAGTGCCAGAAAACACCCAAGAATTCACAACTTCAAACTCTCAAAGATAAAACAACTATTAAAAAAAGGTGTAAAAATTTGCTTTTATAATGATCTTTGCTTTAAAATCAAGTTTGTTTGTTTTTTTGTTGGCCCTTTAAAGTCGTGTCCCAGATTTCCATCAACTCCGTCGGATTTTTGCAAACACATAAACATTAAATCAGGCTTAAAAACATTTAGCTATACAGTAAGCTCCTTAGCATCAAGAGTCTTGTAACTCTTAATTGTTTGCAACTTTAAAAAATAAAATGGCTACTCACTGCAATTATGCTGTTCAATGAAAAAATTTAATTTTATCAACTCCATCAGATTTTCAGAAGCTGACGTCTACATTTAGTGAAAACTTTAATCACTCGAAGGTTGGCCCGTTACAAGTTTAGCCAAGAGTTATATATTTTCCAGCATAATTGAAGAGTGAAAATCAAACTCCCCTCAAAAGATGGTTTTGTCCCAATTCTCAAGACTCTATCTCTTCTCCACCTTTAGCAGGTTGGACAGGCCTAATCAGTCAAACCCTGAGAAACAGTCTGAGCTTTGCCACTAAATCCATACGGCAGAACAGGGGCCATATGTAAATCTATATTGGAGGGAGCATATCTGCCGGCGCTGGGCCCCGCCTGTGTCATGGATCGATACAGCGTCTGTGTTTTATTAATAACTCTAAACGATGCTGCGCCTAGTCAGCCATTTATCATACGCACCTCACCTCTGTGCAAGCCAGTCTCTAAACTATCATTTCTCCACCCCCGCCTCCTTCTTCATCTGACTGTGTTAATCAGCAACTCTGTAACTTCTTTATTAGATAGGTGGTGTCTTTTCTTAAAGGACCATGCCTGCTATTTTGCATGTTTTAGCCCAGCGGTTCCCTAACCTTTTGGACCATGTACCCCCTTCTACATCTTGATGGATCCCCAACCCCGCACACATTCAGAAAAAAAAGAAAGAAAGAAAAGAAAAGAGAAAAACAAGGCAACATAGCTTATTTATAGCTGTCACCATGGTGAAGGCAGCACATTCAGATGTTGTTAAAGATGTTGCAACAGTTTGGATTCAATTGCAATTAAGTCACACAAGATCTGCCATGTAAAGAACAAAGAGAACGGCACATGCATCGACTCAGACGCAGATAGAGTAGGCTGATTGAAGACAAAGAGAGATATGTGTGAGCAAGCGCAGGAACGGCGCAGTAATAATAAGAATATCAAACTTACACAATTATAGCGCCATGGCGTTTTTCCTCTCATGTATCACCAAGAGGCAGGAGAGGTCCTCACAACTGCGTTCAAGCTCATTCACTACAATATAAATCACTTAACATCATATATAAGCATTTTGAAAAGTGTTTTAGAAACATGGGTGTATTTTGTTTAACGTTTCATGAAGATTCATGAAGAAAGTTGCTTTGCACAGTAACATTATGGCCGTGTTTAGTGCAATTTTCGTATTTGCATGAGTGTTTCCATTTTATGCTCTACTCTGCTCCATTCCTGAGATAAACTTTGTACTTTGGGCAGCTGCAGTTACTCAGAACTTTTAGAAACAAAACATATGATCGATAAGTATTAATACTGATACTTGTTTGCTGTAATGAACAACGTCATACTTGCAATTCAAGTACTTAGTTATTTACTTTTCGACTGCAAGAGTGACCACTGCCTGCACTTGTCACTGGAAAAGACCCCGAGGATGACTTCTTTAATTTGAGACAGACGACAGACAGCTTACAGTCTCAGTAGACGCTGAAATCCTGGAGTGTCTCAAGTCAGGTCTCGAGATGGATGTATCGAACAAATTCCCCGTGATCAAATCTTTCTCCGAGTCAATACTCCACCACTATCCAGTGCTCCTGTGGAGAGGCTTTTTAGCCTTGGAGGTCTCATCAGAAGAACCGACTCCCTGACTCCCTGTGTCTGTGTCTATATTAGGCCTGCCCCAAGTTAGGCCACTGCTGGCCTGCCAGAGGGTTCGATTTTGCCTGCCAGATGTTTCTAGAGGAAAAAAAAGTAAATATGAATTTTTAAAAAGTACGATATAAGTCACTATTTTATTTTTGTGAGGTACAAATGCTCTTGGAATATGTAGGATCCCTAATTATTAATTATTTTTCATAATCCGAGCAAAGTGACACTATGCACAGGAAGTCAGTCAATGAAGAGTACTTGGGATCCGAGTACCATGTGGCATCTTCACAAAACAATACAATCCATGTTTGCTTTTGGCCTGTGACCCACCAATAAGTTTCAGTTTTGGCGCTCTAAGGGGAAAAGGGTGGGCGCCCTTGGTCTGTGTGATTTGAGAAGCTGACTGGGTCATTAGTTGCATCTTGAAACACGATGTACTGTAGGTTATTCCAGCCCGTGTTATTGTTACATCTTGTTATGCTTCTGCCCAGTTCATTGTTAGATCATCGAGACAGTCTAACCAACATGTGCAAGGAATCACAGCGGGGTTTTTATTTTTGGTGATGCAACAGTAAAGTTACTTTCCTCAGTAGCTAACACCACAACAGAACAAAATTGGCAGTAATCAAGCTACGAGTATCTGGGCTTCTGCTGCACAAAATTTGAGGATGTTTTTTTAAACATGTCAAATCCCCAGATTTATACATACGTCTGTTGTATGAGTAAATCTTTGGAGAACTCTGCATGCATTTGGGATGATTTGCAAGTTCTGCTCACATCGCAAATGGTGGCAGTGTCACCATCAAATTTGTGAGAGCTGCAGGGTTCTCACATGCTTATGCATCTGTTGCTAGAATGGTATTAATTTTGATTAGTCAAAATTTGTTAAAATAAGTGAGAGGAAATGATCTCATCATGTCACAAATCGCAGCCTGGATGTTGCGAATTTGATGAAATGGGCCTATAAATACTTGTTCCACCACTGTCATTGTGATTCTTTGCAGCATTTCAGCTCAGTCAGCGCTTAAAACTGCATTATCATGCACTGTTAATATACCACTGACTGTATGAATGCAGTCTTGATGATCGCTGTGACAGATTATAACACATAAGCAAGTTCCCAGTGTTAAATTATCTTTTATGATGCACAAAAATGACTGGAAATCAATGGCCATCTGGAATTGTTGTAAAAGCACAAAATAATCTGGCTGCAAGTCTTCATGATTTGTAGATAAGGAGCTAAAACTTGCACACCAACTGCCCTAAGGTCCTTTAAGGCATGCAGATTTTGACGCTGCAGGATACGTCTGTGCAGATAAAAGGCTGTTTGTGAGTCTAGGGGGCCTGACGTTGAGTTTGCGGATCCGTGGAAGCAGAACATGAGATGCCTCCGCTCCTGGAAAAAGTGTTTAGAGGGAATATTCAATTTGTCAGAGTGGAGGAGCGGAGCAAAGTGCATTTGAGAGGAGGAGATGATGGTACGGTTTACCACCACCTGACGCCTACTTGTGGGTCTAAGAAATGGAGGGAAAGGGAAAGAGAAGAGGGAGGGAGGAGTGAAAGCAACAAAATGGTGCGAGGTGGAAAGAAACATATGGACTGAGAGGAGAGACAGTTAGAAGAAGAGGAGGAGGAGAAGGGGGGAAAAGGGGAGGTAAGAAGGTGGGAAAGGAGGAGGGAAAGACAAATTGAAAGAACAGGGTGAGAGGTTTTCTATCCCTCCTCTCACAGCTCTAAGACTCTCATTAGCAGTATTGATTCATGGCTTTTCAGGTCTTTAGCAGTCAAATGCTCATTGCACACACACTCACATATGCAGACACACTCATTCTGCTGCACACACATGCGACCTCTCACATCCTACACACACACACACACACACACTGGGGTATGGTGGGACGGGTTATGAAGTACCATGTGGTCCACCCTTGCATAACACTGAAATTTCAGCTCCATAAATAGCTGAGTATGCATTTTTAATTGCTCTCTGCACTGGCGCCCAACGAACGCTACCTGTCAACATCAGCAGCCAGGCCGAGCCTTTTTACACACAACCTGCATCATAATTATTGGAAACATTATCTGAAAGACTCAGAGAGGTGCTTCTGTTATTTAGCCTAACCTCAAGGTAGACAAACCAATAGAAACACCCATCAGTGTGAGAGAATACAGTTCAAACGCACCATAAACTGCAGCCTCCAAAAGGACCATACAGATGAATCATCACCAAACTAAACATTACATGGAATTTATTGCAAGACTGCATTAGTTTTAGCTAGGTGCATCTAATGAACTGGCAGCTGAGTGTGTTTTGTTGAAGTTACTTTGTTCTAGACCTCTGATGTTTGTCTTACATCTTAAAGGGATCTTAAAGGGACAGTTCAGATTATTTGAACTGATGTTGTATCAGTGTGTGCTATATTTTGAATATTTTTGCCACTTAACTGTGCCGTCAGACCCCCTTGTCAGACAGGAAACAGCCACATATCACTCTTTTCAAACCAACCACACTCCACTGACAAAATCAGTAATTTTACCTCACAGAACACAGGAGTTGTTGGTCTACCACTGCCTTGATCAGTTAGTTAGTTTGCTTCGTGTGACTTTGGTGTTTAAAAAGGTTAGTTGGGATTCATCAAAGTCACACAATAGCACAAACAAACTAACAAATCAAGGCAGCGATAGATCTGCAACTCCTATGTTCTCTGGGGTAAAATGACTGATTTTGCCTCTGGAGTTTGGTTGAGTGAGACAGGATAATATTCGACTCATGAAATAGTGGATTCCTGTTGGAAAAAGCTGTCTGTTGGCAGGATAAAGCAGTGAAAATATCCTAAATATAGTACACACTTATACTGATACAGATTTTTTTTTAGCTGGCTAAAATACATTTTGCTGCTGACCCTGTCAAAAGCAGTACATATCTTCCATGCTGGTACGCCTCTCTGCTCCTCTCGCACTTCAAATAGGCAAATTTAAAAAGTTTTGCATCAGAATATGGCTTGGAAAAGTACATATATTTCACAAAAAGTGTTTAAGTAGATTAAAGTGAACCCACAGCATTTTATGAGCAAAACATTTAAACTATATTTATATAATTTATGTAAGTTTATTAGTATTCTGGGATGCAAAATGCTTGGACCCTCGTTAGAAGCTAGTGAACATTTAAAACATCTATATACACACAAACACACACACACACACACGCACACACACGCACACATATTGGCAGCTAAACTAAAAGGTTATTGATGAATTAGCAGCATGTGAATTCAAGCAGCACCATTCGTTAACAGGCGCAACACCTCTTTAAATGCTTTTCTTGTTCTCCAGAGCAGCACACACACATCTCCTAAATAGCTCTCTCTATCTTCTTAAACAGCTCTTGATTGGACGTTGTCGCTGACTGGGCGATTTCTCCCTCGGTGTCAATGTGTGTGTGTTGGTGAGTGCATGCATGTGTTGTTAGGCAATAGCTATTGTGTATTGATTTAGTTTAGCAGAGCTACAACAGCCTCTAACAAGACGGAAAGTGACAGAAAGCACAGTAAAACCGCTAATGCCTTGTTAACCTGCCTCCTTACTTATATGTTGCACGTATACACATACTTACATGCAGACACACACTTGCACACACGCATGCTCTTCTTGGGAAAAGAAATGAAACACACACACACACACACAAACACACAGGTTAATAATAATACATACTGAAGACTAGGGGTAGATATAACTAATTACAAATACTCAAATCACTCAAGTTTTTTTGCTTTTGTTTTTTTTTTTTGATACTTTTATGAGTAAATTTACAAGTCAGTCTTACTTATGTATTACACTACATAATCTACTTAGTTACTTTTAAACCCATAGTTGAGCACTGAGTACAATTTGAATTAATCTGCATTTTAGTAGCCAATAAGGCGATCTGATCACAAATGAGCCAATGAGAGCAATGACGTAGAAACAAACAACAAAACAAAAGTTGCATTGTTTGCTAGCTATAGCTGAAAAGTAAACAGAACATTATATTGCATATAGCTAGTTAAAATTTATAACTTAACTTGCTCTTTAGCTAAAAAAGTAAGCTAAAAACTGTTATACTGTTTGCTAGCTAGCTAACAAGTTAGTTTCCCTTGTTAGCCTACTCATGATGGCTCAGCAGAGAAGATCCTTTGAGAAAAACTTGTTAGCTGAATTATCAACTGGAGTGAAAGAAAAACAGAAACGCATCATAAAACCCAGCTGGGTTGAGATTGTCCCTTAACTTTCTTTGAGGATTATTTTGCACAATCAATCAAAAAACAAAACAAAACACTATTTTAAAAGTTTAAAGTTAATTCTGGATCACAGTTTAAATTGGAAATTAAAGGTTTGGTGCAACAAAATTGAATTAAATCAAGGTTTACAGTAAATAATTACGGCTTAAATGCAATCTTCTTAAATTTATGCTAAAAGTTTAACATAAATTTAAGTTAAGCCACGATTTAATCAGATTTAAAATTAAATTCTTGTAAGTGAAACCCAGCCTAAAAGTGTTTTTACCCAGATTTTGTGTCTCTCAATGTAGTATTTTCTTTAAACTCAGTTTCTTTTTTGACAGGCACAGCTCAGGAAATGCTGCTTATAATATTAAGTGAAGAGAAAAATGGGAAAAAGAAAATGCAAATGAGCTGTTGATTATGCATCACGTCCTCTCCAAGTAAGGAAGCAAAAATGAAATGGCGAAATGTTTGTGCTGCAATATGTATTTTTAAAATCCAATTTTCACCCACATTTTATTTTTTATTGCTTTTAAAGTGGGATTTTCTGACTGTTTTTAATATGCACAATAAACACTGAATATTCTGGGATGTAAAATAAATAGAAAAAACAAAAATAATGAGCCCTTAATCTAACTTCACAGGCGCCAATATAAAAGCACACACGCTCGCATACAGTACGCCCAGGCATGCATACATACACACATACACACACACACACACCGTACTGTAGATGCATGACATGTAGTTAAAGTACACACACATACACACCCTCCAGAGGGGTCCAGAGGTAGCTGACAGCTGTTCAGGGGGTGTTGAGAGGCAGAGGTGGAGGTGGAGGGTGTGTGTGTGTGTGTGTGTGTGTGAGGGGGTGGATGAGGCAGTGTTTTCTCTGTAGTGGTAGACGACTCTGACTTGAAGGTCTGGAGGAAGACTGGAGCTTGTGGCTCCCAGCAGAGCGATGCATGGATTCCCTTCTTCTTCCTCTGTTGTCTTCCCCTTCGCTTCGCTACCCTGACCCCCCCCCCCACCCCTCCTTCCTCACACCTCCTCCATTTATCTCACACCACATCGCTCCCAAACCAACATGTTGGGTTCTCCTGTGACCACTTTCATTGACTAATTTTCCTCCCCTTCTGCTTGTGAGTGTTAGCGAGGAGCAGCGACTGACAGGATCAGGCTGGTTTGAACTTGGTAACCTTGCTGCACTGCAGATGTGCTCTACTGGTTTTTTTTAATACAATCACAGCTATGGACTATATATGTGTTTTGCTTTATTGATTCCATAGTGAAGTAAATATACATCAAACTGTCCCACAGACTCCTGACTTTTCCTAAAAAAAAACTCTTTTCTGAATTTTAGGAAAACGGACCAAGTCTCCATCAACTCCTATGCCAGTATACGCACATTACCATGCCTACTAATGTCAAGTTCACGTCACGTGGGAGTTACTGTAGCTATTTCCAACTTCTATATTCTGTTCTGACTTTGACATCACTCAGATATTTGAGAAAAGGTCAGATATATGGTGTTACATGATAAAGAGGTGCCTGAGAAAACAAATGCTTCGTTCGCTGTAATAAAATGCTGTGATGCGGTGCCATATGGAACATGCACGGTATTTATACCCTCACACTAACAACTCTAAGTTTTCTGGAAAAGAAAGCAGAACATATAAGGAAAACAGAGATAGTGTTTGAATTTCTAAGTGTCAAATTAATTTTAATAAACTCTTTTAGTTTAGCGAGTGACATGGAAGGCAGGAAGAGAGCGGGGAAGCACAGGGCTTATGGTACGTGCTCCACATTCACTGAAAAGTCACAAAATGTCAATTGTCTGTGTATTTCATATGTTTTCTCCACAATATGCTGTCTTGTGACATACTAACCATGTCAAACTAACAAAGGTGGGAGGTAACAAAGTATGTAGGCAGCTCTTTATTTATCCCTGTGGGGAAATTTCAGTCTCACAGCAGCAGAGGAATACAAAGGAATAGGAAAAAAGAACAGTAAATAAGGAAAAGAAAAAGAAAAAAACTAGGCAATACAATAATAAGAATAAAGGTACTAACAATACTAATATTGATGTGAGAACTGGGTGCATAATATGCATGCTTAAGTGCAGACAAAAGTATAAAAAGTGTGAAAAGAAAGGTGTAGAACAGAGCAAATAGTGCAATACATTGTATGCTCAGATAAAAAGTATGAAATGGGATGTATATCTGTACTTCCTACTCCTTACAGTTTAAAAACGGGCTGATCCCTTACGTTTTAAGGCCTTTGAGTGGCATTATTGATTATTTTTATTAAGCATCATTGCGTGCCGCCTTCCCAACGACAAAACTAATTTCAGCCTAAATGGATGGGACAGTTCTTTGGTGTATGCATCAGTGCATATCGTGTACGAGCACGACAAGATTTAATAAGATGTAAACAATGTAAAATACATAACAAGACGAAACAGACAAGAGGGTGAGACTCGACCGTGGAGAAAAGCAGTCTATTGAATCTGTCATCTGCCCGTGAGAGGCTTTTTAGCGCTGCAGAAGTGATTTTTAGACCCAAAAGGGCGCACCTTGATTCAAAGAACTTTGAGACCAGCTTCTGCTGAGGCTGAACAAAAGGTTTTTGTAGTCCTATCGAGATGAGGGAATTTCTAACAAAAGAAAAAAAAAGACTTAATTAGACCTGAAGTGTGTTCTTGTCTTGATCATAATCCTTCAAGTTCTGTTGCTGACATTGAAAAGTGATTTGCACACCGGAGCAAAGTTACTGCTCATTATTTTCTGTATATGTGTGTTGTTTTTTCTTTATTTTAAGTTCCAAGGGTTTGATAGTCATTGTATTATATTAATATGACAAAAGGTTGTTAGCTTTGCACAGAAACAGCAGTGGAAATGTCCTTCAGAGGGCAACTTTTTTACTTTTATGTTCATTTATATATTTCAGAGCCTGTATTTTTCACTTTTACTTGAATAAATAAGTTGAATCAGTACTTTTGCTTTTACCAGAGTCATTATCTGTACTTCTGCTTGAGAACAGAATTCTGCATACTTTTTCTACCTCTGAGAACTAAAACATAATTGATGTCTTTTATGGTTATGTTAAGGCTCTTATAGCTAATGTTTGGAAAACACTGCAGCCAAATATCTAAAAAGGTATTAACATTTAACAGAAAGCTTGATCTTTAACCAAAGACTTTTTGCCTAAAACTAACCATATGAGACGTGGGATGTGAACCCTGGTTTACGGTGTCAGTACATTAATCTGATTTCCAAGAGACGGGGTTGATATTGCCTGAAAATGCAAACAAACATAATTGCTTCACATCAGCCGAGTTCATGGTAATTAAATGCTAATTTAATGGATGCAATTCTATACACACAGTCATTTCAATCCCTCAAACAACCAGCTCTGCAATCAGTAATGCAGGGTTCATAATTTTCCAATAATTTCTGAGGTTCTTGTTGGAATCAGTATTTGATAGTATACAGTAGCACTGTAGGGGAAGTAGAGACAGTGTTTAACCGTTACACCAGTAATTTAATTCCAGTTAATTGCTAGTCTAAGTATTTTAGTCAGTAAACAGCAGGTCTGCTGAACATGCAGAACATGTTGACAGAACATATCTACAGGGAAGCAATTCAACATACATGGACAAGTTCTGACAAATAATTAAAGGTGCGGTTTATGAGATTTACAGGGAGCTATTGGGAGAATATGGCAGAAATGGAATATAATTTTATAGCTATACAGGGTTCATTTGCATGGAGGCCACCGGTGATTCTATAGTAGAACAGACAAACCAAAAACTCCAGAGTATTTCGTGTTTTTCACGGGCACCTTAAGCTCTCCTGCTTGCTTAGAAGTGGAGGATGAGGCAAGCACAAGTGAAACCAGGGGTGTTTCTGGACTTTTTTGACTGGGGTGGCCCAAGTTGAACACTGGCTCATGCACGGGGTGGCAGGAGGTATGCACACATGTGCGCGCATAAGCATGCACACACATTAATGTACCATTTCTCATATCTAATTTAATTGCTAAATTAGCAGTGTCTTACAATGTCTTACATTCCTGTGTTTATTTTTTTATTTAAAAGATTAATAGTCCTATCAACCACAACACAACCTAATTCTTTAAGCCCCTCAAAAAGAAATTGTACATCCATTATGCATTTATCATTATCAAATGATAAATTAACCTAAATTTAAAGTAGGCTTCATCAAAAAATAAAAAAAAATAAAAAAAAATAAAAATTCAATGCACATTTAAAAATGCTCATAAAATAGTTCAAACTAAGGTTCCACCTGTCACTGGACAGATAACCAATCATATAATGGGATGGCACTTAAGGTGGCCACAGAAAAACTGTAAATCACTTGGACTGTAGAACGGCTTTAGTCCTCTCTTTGCCAGTACAAAAAGACACAGGTACCCTGTTGCATGCTGGTATGAAATGATGCAAGCATTAAAATCTACAACCTCACCAGGCGATGCCACTAAATCCTGCACTGGTCCTTTAATAGTCGATGAGTACCTACCTCTTTCAAGGAAATTCAAATTGTCTCTATATTTGGTTCCACACTACATAGATCTGTCCAAGAAACTTCCTGGAAAATCACTGAACAATATTTAGAGCCTATTTATTACTCAGTGCTTTAAAGATGTCAGATGATGTGAACGCACATCTTTCCCACTTCTCTCTTGACATGAATGCAGCACAATAGTCGGCTTCATAGTCGTACAATAATTTCAAAATGATTAATGTGTATAAATGCAGCAGAAAAAGACAACATAAATTACTCATTTCTGTTTTTTAATGAGAGACAAGTGTTAAAACTCTTTTGAAACTCCCACATATTCCTTCTCAGATCACTAATTGAACATCCACGCGCACAAAACACCACATTTCCGACACTGTCATCACTCTTCTAGTCTGGTGTGAGACATCATCAGCCGTCGCCCACACGCTGACATTAAACTGAAATATATGGCTAATGCTTACGATCAAAAAATGTGTTCTTGCTCCAAACTAGACGTGAAGATATATTGGACATGACACGCTGTTTTAAACAACCTAATTAGTCGTCGGAAAATGTCAAACTGGAAAGATAGAAGCTTTCTCCAGGACAGTGATGATTTAATAATACTCAGTGAGTGAATGACATAAAACGACTTGCCTCTGTGATCTGCCTCTAATCCACATCTGATAGCAGCAGTAAATACCAGAGCTCACAAATGAGGTTGAGAGGATTCCTACGTCTCCAGCGACTCGTTTTTCATTCGACTCATCACTCTTGCATCGTTCTCTCGCTCTCTTCTCTCCTACACTTTTTGTCAATAAAATAGAGAGCTATTTAGTTACAGTGGCATGGGAACACTAAATTGACTTGGAGACACTTTTTAAGCATCTGCTGTGTGTCTCCCTCTCACACCGTCTGCTTACTTTACCCTGACAGAGAGAGCTGCTGTAGAGCGGGCGGCACAGTAGAAGGTATCATTTTTCAATATCCAGCCTGATTTCGATGTATCTTTTCTTCCCTCTCCCCTCTGTTTGCTGTCCATTAAATAGAGAGCTATTTAGTTACATTGACAAGGAAACTCTAAACTGGCGAGGGGACACTTTTTTTTTCGCTCTTTGATGCATCTCTTCATAGATAGTTCTCTCTTTCCCCCCCCTGCAACTTCATCTTGCCAGGTACACAGAAAGCTGAGATAAGTGTACAGATGTTTGTGGTTGTTTATATCACGGTCTTGGCTGCATTGTGCACCTTGCTTCCAAGAGGAAGCTTCTTTGGGAAAATGTTTGGCTTTATTTTCAAGTCTTTGACGCTACAAGGTATAGTTAGCATATATCAGAGTCTTTTCTGATACATTGGCTAACAAATATTGGCTGGCAGACTCAAGACTTGGGCTTGATCCTGACTTATATTAGCTTAAAATAACAGCTTCAAAATCATTTTGATGCTACATTGACTTGGTGACAAGGTGCTTCTGTCATTGCTACTCTGTCTCATACAACTGTTTTTGCACTGTGTAACTTTGGTGGCCAGGCTTCAACATCACAAGTCACAAATCACCAGCTATGCAGAAGTGACAAAAGTACAGTTGGTTTTGATGCTGGGAAGGCAGAACACAATGAACAGAACACAACTTTTTTGTCAATATAATGAGCAGAAAGTACAGATATTTGCAATAAAATGTGGGATGAAAAAGTAAAAAGTTGTCACAGACACCCATTTTCAAAAATATACCTAAAAACTGTACTAAGTGATTGTCCTGAATTTGTGCACTGGTCTGCAAGCCCCGAGGCCGGATTACCAATCAGGCGTGACGGGCAAGTGCACCAAAAAGGTCCCTATGTGGAAATTGGTTTGTGGTACTTTGATTTATGGTAAATGTATTTGTTAGAGAATATGGGAACACGCATCATTACAGCACATTATCAACCGACACGATGCAGGCCTGTTTTATTATCTTATTTTGAGTCACCTATGC
Organism: Lutjanus erythropterus; assembly: GCF_056507025.1. Classification (NCBI taxonomy): domain Eukaryota; kingdom Metazoa; phylum Chordata; class Actinopteri; order Lutjaniformes; family Lutjanidae; genus Lutjanus; species Lutjanus erythropterus. The sequence continues at coordinate 21,780,938 of NC_139334.1, forward strand.
CTGTGGGGTGCCAAGTTCCTGAGAGTGTTTCAAAGTATCCTCAAGCAAGGCAATAAACTCCTAAAAGCTCCTGAGGAGCAGGTTGCATTGCAGCCTCTGCCATCAGCGTATGAATGTGTGTGAATGTGTGACTGCTGGCATGTGTTGTAAAGCATTTTGAGTTGGTAGACTAGAAAAATGCCATTTCTCTGTTGTGAAAACTGTGTTCCTCCACCAATATACGACTTTCAATATTTCACTTAATGTTATGCTTATATGATGCATATTTCTACACGAATATGTTTGATCAAATTACCACAGAGAAAAGCGTGGGGTGAGTGGGTGGTTGATCCCGCCCTGAGCAGGTTCATGTAACCACATTCAGCCTTGTCTTTCGCTTTATTATACCGTCTCAAAAACTTGGACGCATGGACCGCAACATTAATGTTTAAGAAGCCTGTCTCGAATGTGCATAAGTATGAACATCTGTTCTTTCCTTCTGCTGCAGAAATCTACATACCGACTGTAGCCTCAACAATATGGAATTTCTCCGAGACCTGAAATATGTTCATGAGTTACATCTGGCTTATGAACATGGAGAGTGAAGGCTTGAAGTTTAACACCGACTTTCAATTTCTACTTATACTTTGCTGTTGTAACAAAATGTTAAAGGAGCCAGAAATGAGTACTGCAGTCCAAAATAGCAAATTGGAGCAATAGATTGCACATTAAATAGGAGGAATCCCTATTTAATATATTTCCATCTATGGTTGAAGCAAGTTGTTTCTCCCTTCAGCTCAGGCGGGCTGCTGGAAAACTGCAGGAGTGCAAGACAAGTGCAACATAATACATAATATAAAGTTAAGCCTGTTATCCTGAAAGCCGACTGCTATGAAAATACACACTGTATTTGGAGTTTAGCGGCTGCCTGTCTCACTGCCTGCCAGACTCCATTAACATATCACTCAGTTTAACAACTTTAAACATCCATTCCCTCTAAAAGATTATTAATTATTTCTTATGACTCATAAACAGACATTTACTCATTTGGCAAACATTCGGCGTGACTTTGAACTCTAATGAACGTGGAACGGATACACAAAAACAGTTCTTGTGGCCCAGAATGCAGCTAAAGCTTTGTTGTCAGAGTAGCGAGAATTTCATTTTATCATGTTTCTTTGATCTCTGATGGATTATTATGTTTGTTTTATGGTAAATTACAGTAAATATATTACAGATTTGTCCTTTAACAATATTAAGTCGTCATTGAATCTCATATCCAGCTTCCAAGCTTGAAGTTCTTGTATGTGTATAACAAGAAACTTGATCTCACAGTGTTGTTTATCTTACTTTAGAGATTTTCCAATAGCTTAAGATGGATTTTTGCTGCTTTTGCTACACAAGTGGTTAAAACACTTTGCCCTACTGACAGATGTATTGCTTCATTTAATAAACATCTTGTCGCAGGACTCAGCAACATGTTGTGTAGGTATTAGTTTTCCCCCTCTTCTCTGCCTCCTGTCCATTGAAGTGAGCACTAACCAGCCACAGCCAGTGAAAACACTAAATTAGCTTGGAGACACTTTTTCCCTCTTCTGTCTCTCCTCGCTTTGCTGTCCATTAAACAGAGAAACCAGGCGCTTGTAGTAGCACGTGTCATTTGCTTTATTGAATAGAATCAGCCACGGTCACCCGCTCTCCTCAGTGGAAAGAAAAAAAAACACCCTCAAAGTAATAAAAACACCAAGATCCCAGGATAGGAAGCAAAAAATGTTAAAGCTTTGAAATTCCAAACATCAGGGCAGTGCTTATATCTAATGCATTTCTATCACCAACAGCACTTTGATGTAACTTTCCCTCTCCTCTCCTCTCCTCCCTGCCTGCCATCTATTAAACAGAGCTACAGCGGCAGCAGTAAGTTACCCTAAATGAGTTTTGAGACTTTTTTAATCAAAGCATCTCCCATGTGAATTTCTCCTTGCTTCTCTGTTTGCAATTTATCAGATAGCTAGCCAGCCAACTCCATCACTGCATCCAGCTACGCTAAGACATACTATAAAGAGCATGAAAGCACTTTTTTTTTTCCTGTTACCATTGAAACATCTCCCCAAGTCTCTTTTCTACCTCCTCTATCTTTCCTCGCCGCTCTGCTTGCTGTCCATTAGTGCGCCGGCTGTCTGCAGCGGTGTGGCGGCGGCCTAAACTGTGCATGTAAAGCCCCGCTTTCGTTTAGGTTCCTTTCCTCTTGACATGGACTCAGCTGACTGTTCCCAATGCTCAGTCACCCATTAGAGGGAAAAGAGTTGATTCTCCCTCTCCCTCACCCTCTCTGTTTCTCTTTTTGTCTCTACATGTTCTCATCTTGGCTTGTGCCTATAACGCTTCCCTTTTGCTTTTTTCCCCCCTCACCAGTACATGTATTCTTGCGCTTTCTGCCTGCCTCTCTCCAGCTCTTATCTTGTTTCTTCTACATGCTTTTGGTGGCTTATAGCTCTTCTCTTTTCCATCTCCAGCTTTTTTTTTTGTCGCTCTACATGTACTCTCCATTACTTTGCTCTCTGCACCTATAGCTCCCCTGTGTTCTCGCTTCTCCTCTCCCTCCATTTATTCCCTCTCTGCATGTATCTGCATCAGCAGCTGTGGGAAAAGTACTCAAATCCTAAGTTAAAGTAGAAATACCACGATTTAAAAATATTCTATTGTGAGTAAAAGTCTTGCACTCAAAATTTGATTTAGGAATATCAGAAAAAGTACTTAGGATTCAAAAGTTAAAAGTATGTGCAGAATGGACGATGTATACATTATCAGATTATCATTCCTAATACTTGTGCTAATACTAATATTAAAGGCACTATGCTGCATTTTTCTAAAAAAAACAAAAACAAAAAAAAACTATGCATAGACTCATGCAAACATTATCCCTTTAAATTGTCACTTCTGACCCACTATAAGTGTGTGGTGGTGTCTGTATCTGCAGAGACCCTGCTCTCTGCTTGCAATTTCTTATTTTTTCATATACAACAAAGTCAATACAACAAGAAGTTTTGAGGTCAGGACTCTATAAAAACATAGCAACCAATATACATCCCATTCTCCATTTCTTTCCTCTGCTCTCTGTCAGTGAGAGCAGCAGAAAGAGTTTTACACACATATACACACACTGGGGATCTCTTCCTTCTGTATTTACATAAAATACAGTGTTTATTTCTACTTTAGCACAAAACCGCTGTGAAAAAATCAGATAACAATGACATTTTATTTTTCTGATTCACTGCTTTGTGTGTTTGTTTTTTTGTGTGTGTGTTCTGATTATCAGAAAAAAAGTACTTGCAGAATGGAGTTTGCTTGTTTATCTAAAAACTTAAAGGATAAGGCTGATGTTATCCTACACTTTTAGTACAAATCCTCCCAAAAGACCAAAACTAAAAATGTGTTAGTCCATCTCTCAATATTTTTTAACATCTGTGGCTCTCAGCCTTCCTCCTGAAGTACATCTTTAAAGACGATCCACAAATACACAGTTTTATTTTTAATAAATGCTAACTGGCTTTCTAAAACAGCTGGGCACTGCAGTTTTCAGGAAGCGCTACACAAACATCATGAAATAGTGCATTTGTTGGGAACTGTTTCCTGCTGCGTATTGAAACACATTTGTTACTCAAAATAAACTACAGCGAAGCAACAAAAAGTGTGGCTCTTTGATGTGAATATGTTTAAATGAGATAGGTAACAGAGATGTTAGATGCTAGGTTCAGTTCATGCTTGGTTTTGGTCTCATCATGGGATCTGTTGACATGAAGAAAGATACTGAATATTGACAGACTTGTCCTTTAATCTGCAAAGAAACTTGTCACTGTAAAAGTCAAATAAATGTACTTGAAAACACAGTACTCCCCTCCGAAATGTAATGAAGTGGATGTAAAGTAGCATTAATTGAAATGCTAAGTGCTTCAAAAAGGTATTTAAATGCAGCACTTGATACAGTCCTCTCCATCACTGTTCAGCAGCCACCCTCTCTCTTTTCTCGCCTTCCTCTGCTAAAGTTCTTCCTTTCTCCGGCCATTTCCTTCTTTTCTCCACTTCCCTCCTTTGCACTTTACGCCCCTCTTTCATCCCTCCTCTCACTCTCTCTCTCTCTCTCTCTCTCTCTCTCTCTCTTTCCTCCCACTCCTGTACCTCGTTCTCTCTCCCTCTCTCCTCCCCAGAGGGAATGAGTAAGTGTATGGTTGAGTGGAGAAGAGAGGTGGGTCTTGCCCTCCCAAATTCTATTTCAGAGAAACTCGAGCTCAGAGAAGCATGTCTGCCTTCAGAGAGCAAACGCTGGCCTGCTTTTACAGTTTCATAAGCAGCGCAGGAGCGCACGCCATGCGGAGATAAATACGAAGCCCGAAAACCAATAAATACGCCAAAGGAAAACAGACGTCAAACGTTTTGCCCACGAGCGCTTCCTCTAACCCCCAGCCACGTAATGAAACATATAGAAAAGTCAGCAAAGCGAGCGTTCCCACGCCTATACATGATTTATGTCGATGTAAAGACACACAGAGGTAAACACACACACATACACACACACGTACTCAGATGACCTGTTCTTTCTGCTTTGCTTCTCTGGGTGAGGTCTGTCTCTTCGGCCTGACGAGTAATGGTGGCAGCACACACACACACACATGCTCACATACACACACACACACAGAGGAGCACGGCTGGCAGAGGGGGTATGAATTATACATCCACCCTGTCTCTATGCATTAGATAGAAAAAAGGAGAGATGGAGGGAGAGAAAGAGAGATGGAGGGGGAGAGAAAAAGAAATGGCAGCAGTGTAAGTAGGAGATAACGTGTTCCAGATACATAACATGTTATCCTGTGATGAAGAGCAGAAAAGAGGAGGAGGACGAGAGGGATCTCGCATCCATAAACTATCACCTCGACAGCATGGCCTTAAGACAAACACTTTGCGTTTGTTTTGGGGTGTGTGTGTTTTATGTGTGTGTGTGTGTGTGCGTGTGTGTGTGTGTTATGCACAGGTCCACAGCTGGATGTAGGAATCGCTCCTAGCAACATCTTTCTGCTGCTGTGATGCTCATTGGTTCACAGTTCAAAGAGTTCTTTCCTCTGCAGATGGGGGGATGCAGGCAGAGGGAAATGCACACATGCATGCATGCACACACACACGCGTGCACATACACACACGCACACGGTGTCAACCGATTCAGGAGGCGTTTTTATTTTTCTTTAACTGCCCAGAAGCACCAACCTCGGTTCAGATTTGCCCGTTCGGTGGAAAAAATGGCAACAATTCGGAGCTAAAGTGCTCCAGGGATGCTGAGAGATAAACCTGTGTTTTCGCCGGAGACGCCAACCAAATCGACTGTGGTGAAAATGCAGCGAGGACTTCCTGCCTGTCACCGCTGTCAGGAGAAATTCCTCACGTCTCTGAGGAGTCAGCTTCTTGGGAATAAAAAATAAATTCACATATTTCCAGATTGAGAGCTGGCCAGGTTTTGCTGGCAGTTACTATGATACTTACTGGATTATGTTTTTTTTAGATTCTGGTTTTATAATTCAGTTTGTCTTTGGACTTTATTTTTTTGTGTTTGTTTTGAGATATTGTGCAGACTATTATCAGTTTCTTGTTCTTTATCTCAGCCAACAAAATTGGATATTTTCTCCTCTCACATCTCTGGTTCATCAGGGCCCTGAAATTCACTCCCTACATAAGAATAAGCAGAATACGGACGACAGAGAAAATAACCATTCATGTTTCACCAAACACCCCTACACCACAATTTTGCCAATTTGAAAATTCCAGCAACTTATTCTCTGACATTTTCCACTACACGTTGTTTTATTTTGTTCAGTTTCAGCTCCTAATATCAAATTCAGTCATGTCTTTGATTGTTTTTTTTTGTTCTGATTTGAGGTGAAATGTGCTCAACAGAGCACCTTCAGAAAGTTAATCTTTAATCTGCATTTTGTTTGTTTTTATTGCTGTTATCACTGCCAACATAAGACAACAGATAAAGCTCGAACAGGTTTCATGGGAATTGAGTAAAAAAAAAAAAGTACATAGATGAATAAATCAGTGAAACAGCAGGGAACACGACCAAAACAGAAGTTAAGGGATCCTCACAATGTAGTGAGGCTTTGGTGTTTTTGTTTTATTATGAAGGCCTTTGTAAATATTTTTTGCTTGGTCATCAATACTGCTGCTATAAAACCATCCTAAGACTAAGAATACGACACTTTGTTCATGATGCTAATTGTCACAAACTTGCTCAAGGAATGTGACAACAACAAAAAGAGTTTTACTTAAAAACAAGAGTGATTCATTAAACTACTAATAATATAATGATGCAGGGTGGATGCTAGCTGTAGGAGCAGAGAGAGAGAGTGAGGACAGGGGCCAGCTTTTGCAGCTCAAGGGCCCAGGTGAGTTAATCAACTGATGAACCTTCCATGTCAGCCAGTCGGCAGCTGAGGCTGGCCTCCAAGACTAACTGCTGTGTTCATATTTCATTAACTTTTGTTAAATAAATGACTATGCTTAAATACTTAATATAGTGCATTTCTCTCATTTGTCAAGGTTATGATGAACTGGGGGCTCGTCTGGGATGCAGCCGTGATGAGTGATCAGGTAGCAATTGAGTTAAACTTATCTTTTTTAAAAAAAAAAAAAAAGTCCTTATATAAATTAATCTGGAACTATGCATTTGATTTAATTTCTCTTATCTGACATGGCCTAGCAGACCAGGTTAGGATAAACTGGGAGCTGGTCATGAATGCAGCAGTGATGGGTGATCAGGCGCCATCGAATTAAATGAATCTTTATAAAAACCTTGAGTAAATTCATCTAAAATTGTGCATTTGGTAACACTTTAACCTATATATATTAAACAGTTTTAAAGTGCATCGCTTACAACTATATAATGGCGATCCAAAACCATTATTAACCATTTACAAAGTATTATAAACATCAGTTGCAACTTCACAACAGCCATCCAGATAATGTTTGTCGACCACATGTTCTCAAATATGACAGCTTGGCCCTACATGCTTCGAACTACAGTATGACGCTATATGTACACCTCTAGTGTTAGTTTTGCATTTGCAGGGCCCTGCGGTCAAGTTCGCCACAAAAATTACGCAACACTCTGGTAAAATTTCAAACTACAGACAAAAGTAAAGTTACGTATTGTAGGCATCAGTTGCCACTTTAGAATAGCCACCTAAATAATATTTATAGTCAGTTTACAAACTAATTATTCACCATTAAGTGTTACAAACACCCAGTCCGTCTCTATGTAATGATTTCTTAAAGGTTTACAAAACATTTGGTAATCACTCACAAATACTTTCCAGTTATGCTACAATATATAATTCATAAACTTCTTTTTAGCACACAACCCAATATAAAATAAAATAATATTAGCATTGCTAATAATTAGTAAACATAATTAGTTATAATCTCCTTGTTTAACTAAAGTTTAATTAACTATCAATTTACCATTTATTATTGATGTTTTTTTTAAAAAGTATTACCATGCAGTTTTGATGCTTTAGCACCGTTTTTCTTAACATACATTGACAGGCATACAGGGAGTATTGCTCAATATTCTTCTTGTAGACTTGTAGACAGTGGGAGGGCCTGTCACATAATGCAGCTGCACCCTGCACTGCATCTGCATGCTGTGTATGGCAGAGAGTTTTGGATTCTGCAGTGAATTCAGTTTGATTTATAAATCCGCAGCTATAATGGAATCGTCATGGGTTTATCGAGTGGCTCCCTGCAGTTCCACACACTCATTCATCCATGTGCACAGGCAAATACACAACCACAGCAAATCCATGCACAGCCATTTACATTTAAATAATTTCCACATTTTCACAGAGGAGTGAACGTGCTACTTTTGTGGTGGGGAATGTTTTTGAAAAGACTGACTGTGCTTGCCATCATGCTTATGTGATGGAAGAGACGAGGGAATCATAGAAAAACCCTCTGAACAATGACTGTGGAAAAGTAGTCATCAATGGAGAATAAAAATGTTGAAGTTTTGGGGAGGGAAAGGCACCCTGTACAAAAAGGCCTGAAAATTCACATTATTGAAACAGACAAGCATACAGTACACATGTATTGGAGCCAATTTGTGCTTAACCAAGGGTACAAAAACATTGCCTCCTCCGCACCTGGCTCTTGTCAATAAAAAGTAATGACAAGCAGTAACTCTCCAAGTGTGTGTTCTTGCCTCTCATCGCATCTGTCTTCTGACGATGCCTTAAAATTCGCCCACGAGCGTGGCCTGAGGGCGCGCGCCCGGCAAGCAAGACCTACCCAGGAAGGATCTGATCTGCAGTGGTCGCCCACAGCTATTTGAATTGGATTATCCCTGAATTTTCCTGGTAGGCATGAGTTCACATTCTCCTTAGAATGTGAGATTTTGCGACATCTCCGTAGGCAAATGATCTGGATGCAGACGGCGGCATTTGGCGCCACAGCCGAGAGACAAGGCGAGGCACAACAAGGCCATCGTGAGCAAACGGGAGGCCGGGTTTGAGAAGAGGGAGACGCTCTGTGGAGAGTGAGCCCACCTTCGTCATTACTGGCTCAGAGATGTTTGGTAAGTAGCTCCCAGATGCTTTAGTAAGAGCCTGTTTAGGCCCAGGCGACAAAAAGGGGGCTTCTAAATAAAAGGCCGGTAAGTGACACTCACGGCCTATTTGTTTCCTCTTCACAGGGATGAGGTGAGCAGAGAGTGTCTCTGGATTTATTATCCTGTCACCACAAAAACCCTCTTAGACTTAAATTACCAACCATTTTCTTGTGAACTGGGATTTGCACATTTTATTATAGTGTTTGCTGTCAAAATAAAATATTTTTTCTCTTACTTATGCATTTTTTGTGTTCTAAAAGGGTACACAGCCTAACCTTAGGCCACACAAATAATATCGAGCAGCACTGCCTCGCCTATTCACGCAGTCTCATGAAAGGCAATACCAAAAAATGATAAAATACAGAATTTTAGATGAATTCACACGTGTATTTTTTATGAAGATAAGTGCATTTCCATTGCCTCCTGATCACCCTGGGAGTATTTTGCAGCCAGGTGTAAAATGGTCACGTGTAACTGGAGCCTCTCACACACCCACGGTGTGTCTGAGCGACCCATCAAGCAAGCTTCACACAGAATAAAACATAATGAAAATCATAGCTTAGCTTTAAATCTGTTTACGCTCCTAATCATCAGCATTATTGTGGAATAACCGCAATAATATATAATCAAACACAGTTAGAACTAAAACACACAGGCCATTAGATGCTGGTTAAAATTAGATGCTGGATATTTTGGAGCGAAGAGAGAGAAAGTAAATATGTAGTACTTGACAGGTAAGCACCCATTTTCTAGCTAGTGTTCCTTATGGCAATTTCATTATGCAAATAAACGTGAATAAAACATTTCCTTGTCTGTGAACATAATTTCTGATCAGATAGATTTCATCAGCAGTGGTGGTTGTTTAACATTGAAGACAGCAACTCCCATGATGCCACCCTGCTTCACAACTCCATCAGAATATCTTTTTCGTTATTGTTTTTCTTGAGAGACCTCTGACTGGTGGCAGGACTTAAATACGTTGAGGAAGATCAAGAAGATTTTGATTTAAAGGGATTTATTTGCAGAAATGGAAAACAATATTCATAAGTATGTTTTCATTAGTGGATAATCAGCTGAAAATGAGAATTGTAGTGTATTTGTTATCTTGAAAATGGGCTGTTTATATCAAAGCTTGACCGATATTTTTGCACACTAATATTATCTGATGTTGGCCTTACGCAGCTATAATGGTCCATATCAGCATATGTTATGCATGCATTTTGGACAATAAAGTTTATTGTTAAATGTGAAATATCCTGCCTCCATTGCATATCTTCATAACAATGTGTGATCACTGCATGATTACAAATGTGTCTTTATGTGTATATTCTATGTTCTGTATATTATATTCAATATAAAGAATATGGAGCGATATATCAACATCAGAATTTATTGGCATTGGCACCAAACGTCCAGTATCAGTCAGAAGGTGCGGGTCCTCTTCCACGGAGGCTGTCATGTTGCACTGCCATGTTTCTACAGTAGCCCAGAACAGACAAACCAAACACTGGCTCTAGATATGAGCTTTCGTGGCCACCATAGTCCACGCTTGGACAGGGAGAGTGAGGGGAGGTGAGAAATGTTTATTTGGAAAGCTGTCATACAATGAAGCTGAAGAGTGCAAAGTTTCCTGTAGAGCCACAACAGCCACATTTATTCCCACAGCCTAAATCCAGAACAACAAGTTGAAATAAACCAGGATTTTCCTTTAATATGATGGTAATATAATCTCATTGCATCTGTGATGTGTTGGAGCCTCTCCTCTCATGCAGAAACAAAAATTAATTTCGGGAGACAACAAAAGACTCACAATATATTTGGGAACATTTTTGCCCAACTCGTCAGTGTTTGCAGGCTATATCGCTTGGCCACGACGCTCAGCTGCTCTGCCCTGTTTCCCCGCTTCCTGAATACCTGATGAGATGGCGCTGATGGGGCCCAAACTGAGCTGCTGGCTTCGAGTTGTCCCATCAGAGAGCCACATGTGACATCACAGGCATGACACCAGCGTTCCTCTACAGTCTTTACGGCCCTCTGGCTCTGCAGAAAATCAGGCGCGTTCACCTTCTCTTTCTGGCTGTTCGCCTGTACACCGTTTTATTTTCACATCATCTAACACCCCTTCAACACCACATTATTCACACCCTCCACCCACAGCTGACTAAACTGACCGACAATTACACAACTGCGGTTAGTATGTTCTGTTAGTAGTTTTGTAAATAAATCTGTTACATTGATTTTCTTGTGACAAATTGGAGGCTTGTCTGGGATTGATCTGAACTCGGCACCTCTCGCTCACCTACACACTATTATTTAGTCCGGAAGATGGAAAAAAAAAAAAAAAGGGCTCAGCAGTTTAATTTTGCCTACGAGGAGCTGTTGACATGTTGATGCGAGGTTAAAGTGTCTGCTGTAACATCAGAGAGCATTTTAAATGATCTTCTAAAACAGAATCTGGACTGACTTACCATCAGCTCCAGGCTGAGTTACCTCGTTTTTTTCTATTTCCAACGTACACATTACACTCATGATGAAACACACTAACAGACACTCACACGCCCCTGATCTAGGGGTGGGCGGTAAACCGGTTTCGTCATCATCACCGATGTCACGCCGCTGCCATGACATGGATTTTTGCAAAGTCGTTATTACTGCAGTAAATGTTTTAGCTTTTACGGCTGAGGCTAATATCTGTTGTACTCCCACAGACCGCGATGAAACAGGACTAGAAGAAGTTGTTAGTTCAAGCCAATACGCCTTGCAAGTTTATATCAATTTAATTATTTAAATATTTATTTTTGACGCACAAAGCAAGCCCCCTGTCAAATGCTAACTGCAAAAGTGCTAATGATTCTGAATGTATCGGAACAACGAGCAAGCAGACTGAATGTTTTGTTAATGTATTTCAAAACAGTATAACCCAACACTAGTCTTGTTGTTCAAAATACAGGAATAATAACTTCCACCTACACAAAAACAGACACTGAGGGACTTATCAGCAGGATGGATGATGTATACTTACAAATTAAATCACTTAAAACTCAACCGCTTCATGCACCTGAACTAATCTCTTCATTGTCTGCAGTGTCTACACACTCTGTAATCTTACTGTTGTCATTATAGTCAGACTGATCTCAGTCCGTCTCGAAGGCTGTGCCTAATAGGACTGCTACCTAAGCTAACTAGCTAATGGCAGCCACAGCACAGTTAGCAGTTCTGCACCATTGACTACAGCGTTAAAAGAGAAAATCTGTGTTGCAACAATGCCCTGGGCCTAATGGCAAGACACAGCTCCCAAAAGGAATTAGAATTTGTTTTTTTGTAATTTGTGTTTTTTTTTACTGTGGCTAACGGATAAATGAAAACATGGTCGACTAAATTGACTGAGATGCTTCTCACTGCCAGCTTCACGGTTTTGTTGACTCTTAAGGAGCAACTCTGATGTTAATGTTGTAACATTGAGGGACAGTCAAGAGAAGCTGTGTGAACATTAAGCCTCATTCAAAGCCAGTTAACTAACCAGAGTAGCAGGCTGGAAGTTGGACATCACGTCGCTTTCTGTGGAAGCTCATACTGCAACACAAGCTCAGCTGGCTCACAAAATCCCCCTCTGCTGTGTGATCTGCATCAGTGTGTGTCTGTTGCTGCCGTACTGACAGACATACCCCGTTGTACACCGACTATTGTACTTATATTCATATACTTTGGGTTTTCTGCCAAATCAATGTTGTTGAGATGCCTAATCCTACCCCTTGTCTAACTCTTGAGAATGAATCACATTACATTTTCTAATTAACCTACATCACGGGGCAGCTACTCCTCCCAAAACACATGTAAGCTCATTTTCATTCCTGTTTGGAGCCAATAAACACATCTGTTTCTTTTTTAAAGACATGTTCCGTTACACTGAGAGCAGAGAGAAAAGAGGTAGAACCGACTTTTGTGTGGAATATTCCATTTTACCGTCACTGTAAAAACACAAACAGGTCAAGTCAGATTGCCCACCCCCAGCTTGATCACAAACTTAAAAGCACACACACAGACTATATCACTTGACACACACCCACACATACAGAAATGCTTGATCACCCACAATCATACATTGTCAATTACACACACACACGCAGCAACAGTCCCATGCATGTATTAACCACACACTCGCACAAACACACTTCCTGGCCCGTGTCTAATCTACTCCCCACAGACTTCCCACCTTGCTGATCAATAATTCATCAATCTAATCTTCAATAATGTTCTTAATCAAACATTTATGTGACAGGACGACTGTGTTAGAGTGATTTTAATGGAGGAAAATTAAAGGAGTCGTCTGCGGGGCTGCAGTGTGCACGTAATGCAACATGCATGAGGAGGTGTGACCTATAGGAGGTGAAGGGCACGCGCAAATAAACTGGATGAGTCAAAGGTTGGTGTGTTTTTTTCCTTCATGGAGCAGTTAGCGATATGAGAGCAGACAACAGAGAGAGGGAGACTAACTATTCTGTGACTCCGCTCTGCTAATGGCTTTAATGAGCTCTCTGGAGTCACTGCTCTTTAAGACGCTGAAGTGCAGAGAGGAGATCCACAATGGGGCCAAACGGAGAGAATGAAGACATGAAATGAAGTAGATGTAGGGAGTGATTAATGGAGAATAGCTTAATAAAGGTGAAAAGAGTGGCAGGGGAGGGATAATAGGGGAAGCAATGCACATACACGAGCAGGGAGTAATAAATTACATGTAACGGGTAATTAGGAAACTAAAAGAAGGTAACTATAATCTATTGCAGTTACAGAGATAAAAAGACAAAATCAGATTACAGATACCTTTGGTAAATTAGCAGGATTGCAGTTTTAAAATTCATTTTGAAACAAACAACATATTGCAATGTGCAGTATGCACACATTACAACACCACTCTGGTCTCAAGTGAAACCACAGGCCGGGGATAATCAACGTGCGGTCAGCGGGTGAAATCTGGGCACATCTGCCTGTGGTGACACCTGATTTCTGCATACAGCTGACCTGTGCAGGGCTGATTAGTCGCTTGGCAAAGATGAGTGAAAACAGCAAATGTAGAAAGGTTGAAAATGCAAAAAGGCAACTCAATTAAAAACTGAAAGCCAATCCTAAACCACTGTGTTTAATTTGCCAAATTACAATACAATCAGCATATGGAAAGCTGCTAATATTAGGCACCAACACGAGTCAAAGTCAGTGTTGCTGCCTGGTAGCAACACAAGAATTTTTTTATTTATAATCTTGGCTGATAAATAATATTATTATTAGTGTTTGTTTATTAACCGGCCTCTGGCCTTGTGTCAATTTGCAAAAGCGGCCCTCGGGCAAATCAAGTTGAGTATTCATGCCACAGGTTATTTGATCTTACAGTTGCAAATTCAACATTATTTTGTCCTTAAATCTGAAAAAATTGGAACAACATCACAGTATAGTGCAAATTCTGCCTTACAGCATCACTCACCGTGTCGTGTAGAGAAAAACTTACAGGGAAGACCAAATGCTAATGTGAGCGACAGACCAACCACTAACTTTAGCTAGAGACCAACAACCGCTAATATTAGCTATACAGACCAATGATTCAGCACAGCAGGATAACAACTAATTTTATTGTCTGTCTTTGTCATCAACAAAATGAAAAAAGAGAAAATAACAGAACCCCACCACTGTAGACATTCGCAGGTAACTCCAAAAGTGATACCAATAACTCATGCTGTTGTAGGCTACTTGGCTATTTTACAAAAATCCTAGTAGTAGCCCCCTTATGCTGCTCTCAAAACAAAGCTTACATAAACGGGTGAATAAATAAATCATAAAAATAAACTATTTTTCATGATGGAGTGCAATAAGGGACTTGAGATGCACCTACAGCCTGAGGAACTGTGCACGATGAAGAAACAGCACATACAGGCCTCACAAGAGTCTCACACATCTTGCAATTCTAGGGTTTCCTTCAGGAAACTGTAACTGTTATGTGTTACTGCAGAATAATTTTACCAGTGTACTTGAAGTTTGAGTGTGAAGTGTGAGTAGAATAGTTAACAACAACATTTAAAAGCACACCAAAAGGAAGGAACACCTGGGCAAACAATTAATAAACCTAAAACAAACATAAGACATTATATTAGGCTAACCGAGCCTAATATATATTCCTAAAGTAACGGAAAGTAATCAAGTTACATTACTTAGATTACTATATCGTAATCGATTTTTAAAGTAACCTTCCCAACCCTGCAGAGGAGCTCATACAAGCCACACACACACACACACGCACACACACAGGGTCATCTGTCAACATTATTCACTGATTTGGGAGCTGCGAGGAAGCCGCAGTTTACAGCAGTCGACATTGCTGCCACTGTAGACACTGTGCTTGTTTTGTTTAAGGTTGACCCATTTTAGATAAACAAAACATCAATAACGCTTTCCTCAGCAAACACGCGGCCGAGCACGCACGCACACACTGGCGGGAAAAACACGCGCGCGCGCCCCGCACGTCTCCCCAACTCTGCGCGAGGAGGAAGTCAGCGAGGGTGTTTGAAGTGTGTTTGATCAAACAGAGAGTATGCAGCACCACTAGCGGATGCCACAGCCTATACTCCTCACTGCACCCAGAGACAGCAATACACGCCTCCTGTCAATTTTCTCTCTTTCTCTCCATCTCTCACGCTCCTCTCTTCATCCTCATCTCACTTTTTTCCCCCCTGAATCTCTCCCTTACTCGTCTGAGTCCATCCCATCCCCCTCCCTTTTCCCCTTCTCTTTTTTTTTTTAAATTTGGGAACATTTTTGTGCTCGTCTCCTTAACAAATCACATAGTAATTGCTTCAGACACTAATCTCATTAAGATACATGGCTGACAGCTTCTTTTTTTTCAACTTTATTTCATTTGGACCAATTCTTTTCTGCTCCTATTTCATAACACATCCTTATCTCAAAAAAACGAGGGCGCTCCTCTGAGCCATATTCCTTGTTAGGCAAATATAATTCACCACCTTGCATAAACTAAAAATATATCCGTTACTATCTCTTCCTTCCTTCCCTCCTGTCTCTGGCGTCACCTCAGGCTTTGGATGATTGGTGCCACAGCGAGCTTCATGTCACCCACTTGTGTCCACGCGCCCACAGTGGGAGAAATAAGAAATGCAGACAGTGGAGCTCTGTTTATTCAGTGGCTCATACCTCCAGTAAAGAGGCAGGTTCCTCTTCCAGCGCAACAGCCATGAAGGACGCCAACACAAAGCCCGGTGGAGAACAGAGCCCCCCTGCAGCCCCTCCAGTAATCAGGGATGAGAGAAGGTGGGAGAGGAGGGAGTAAAAAAAAAAAGACGGGGAGGCAGAGAGAAGAGGAGCCCAGCAGTTTGCCTCAGAACTACACAAGAGGCGAGGAAAATTTGCCAGCCTTTGATTAGGCTCTTCAAACCGGTGTAAGGATCTTTTTTTTTCCCCACTGAAGCCAACACACTTACACACTCCTGAGCCACACCTAAACACCCACACAGAAACACAAAGGCACACTCACACGCAGAAACAATGGTGCTACCTAGAACCATGAAGGGTTCTTCAGCTTGGCATTATACGACAGGCCTTTTTGGTTCTGGGTAGAACTTTTTTTTAATAAAGATTCCAGTTGGAACACTTTAAGAGAGTTAGAACACAACGTAAAGAAGCATCTGTGGAAGTTTTTAGCCAGTGCTCTCTATGTGAGGTTCTAAAGGAGAACCCTTCTATAGTGTAACAGTTCCACCCAGCACACTCTTTTGGGGTTCTACCCATAATCTTTCCACCTTCCACCTTCCAAGGGTTTTATCTAGAACCCACCCAGGGGGTTCAACCAAGAACCCTTACATATTACAAGGGTCTTATCTAGAACCCACCCAGCAGCTTCTACTGAGAACCATTATATGTTCAAAGAGTTTTATCTAGAACCCACCCAGCAGGTACTACTGAGAACCATTACATGTTCAAAGGGTTTTATCTAGAACCCACCTGGGGGGTTCTAACAAGAGCCTTTTTGCATTTCAAGTTTTTTTTTTTATCTAAAACCCACCCACAGGCTTCTGCAGAGAACATTTTTATATTCCAGGGCTTTTATTGAGAACCCAACCAGAGGGTTCAACGGACAACAGAGAACCACAAACACTTCTATATTCTAATGATTTTATAGGGAACCCACCCATTCCAAATTCCAAGGGTCTTATCCAGAACCCATCCAGGGGGTTTTGCAAAGAACGCTTTCATAAATTTTATAGTGGTATAATATATATCCTTTTAGGAAGAAGATCCTTGAAGAATTCTTTTGTGAAGGGTTCTTTGGATGAAAAAGGTTCTTAATGGAACCCCTAGTCTTACAAAGACACCTTAACGAACCCTTTCTTCAGAAGCAAATGGCTCTGGGTGGAACCTCAGCCCTTCAGGAGGGGGAACCCTTTTGGAACCCTTATTTCTCAGAGTGGCCATATGCAGTTGAGACAGGCAGGCCCACACATCCACACACAGAGAGTCTAAAAAGAACCGGGTGGACACACAATAGAAGAAATGATCTCTCTCTCATTTGTGACACAACACCTCAGAGTGAGTTAGAGGTGACGCCTCAAAGAATGGAGCAATCTCATCAGCGGAGAATTTTCTATTTCCATTCGAAGAGAGGAGACAGAACTGGCGAAAAAAAAAAAAAAAAACTAATAATGTTCTCTTCTCTATTCCTTCATTTTCCATAGAGAGGCAACAGAGGGGAGAGAAGAAGAATCTTAATGGAGTGCTCTGATTCTCCTCTCACAAACTCCTTGAGCGACAGAGACAGAGGGGAGTTTAAGGGGGGAGTTCTTTTTGGGCTACAGGAAGAGGAGGTGACTCATCCTGGTCCTTTCATCATTTGTGAGTATCTTCAAACCAATCACACTGTCTTTGACATCATCATCTTCATCATCACACCAGTTCAATCACTGTTATCAACAATATCATCTCTATTAGCATCAGTGTCATTAAGCTGGTTATTGTCAACAACACAGACGTCATTATCCCTTGAAAATCACTTTCCTCCTCTCTCCTTCTCACCAGCACCAGCATCATCATTATCTCCTGAGTGTGTTTAAATCTGCACTAGTATCCTGTTAATGATCCTTTTTTTTTTTGCTGCGTGAGAAAGCATCACATACTGGTATAAGAAACCTGGATATACAACCTGGAGTACTCTGATAGAAATGAGGATACTGGGACATATAAACGCTTGATCCAGGTTTCTGAGCAAAGTATTGAAGAAAACATGGTGACTAACACTTTAAAACATGAGTGGCACAATAACAATAAAACATTATGAAAATTAAATGATTATATTGACCAAAACTACCACTGTCATCAGTATTAACGTGGCATTAATAAAATGTGCTGGAAATTATAATAAAATACACACACTGCAATAATTTCACCAGCTTTTAAATTGAAAACCTCTCAAACTGATGCTGCAGCTGCGACTGCATCTAGGAGAAGTGTTTACTCTGAGTTTTTCAACGCACGGTAATCAAACATGGATTAAATTATACTTAAAATCTGAAACGTTAACACTAATTGTCTGAAACTTTGCCATGGTTTACTGTAAACTGGTAACGCAGTGATACTCATCTTGCAGCCAAATCTGGTCCCTGATACAATGCTAATTTCCAGTAAGAATAAATAAATTCACAGGAAGGAGGGACAGACGTGCCAAGTTTGTATGAAAGGTTAAATTAGGCTGTTGGTAACAGAGAGACGGCTGACCTTTGTGTCAGGGTGTGCAAAGTGCAGTAGAATCAGACAGTGAGCTCTGCAGGAGAAGATCACTGTCAGCTGAGGATGATTCTGATGCCTTACATGTGTATTTCATACTCAAAAACAAGCTTAATTATGCTAATTATTCTGTCCCTGGCAGGAGCATTTAATGTTTATGGTTTGTGTTTATGAATCATTGGAACATTTCAGTGGCTGCATGATGGAAGCAGCACCAGCTGGTTTAATAAGTCTTTCAAACGTTACGAAGCATTTACAAATAAAATGCAGTTGCAGTTATTAAATGCAGTAAAATATCTGATTATCTGTCAGAAGGACCTTTTAATGTTTATTCCTTTTATCTGTTAGTAACGTTATGATGAATGCTTACTCACTAACTGGCCCCTGGTCTCCTGTCATTTTCAAAAGTGGCCCTCAAGCAAAGCAAGTTGAAAATCACTGCAGTAACTGTTTCATCCCTTGGCGGAGGCAAACCAGCAACTCCTGTGTTCTACGAGGAAAAGTTACTGGTTTTGTCAAAGGAGTCTAACGGCTTTGCAGAGACCGACGTTTGGCTTAATTAACACTGGTTTCCTGTCAGAAAAAGCTGTCTGACAGCAAGGTAAAGCACTGAAAATATTTTAAACATGTTCGCTTAAACTGAATTTATTTTAGGTGACTAAAAAACGTTTTGCAGTACTGTATTACAGTACACTGACTAAGGATAAGAACCTCATACAAACCCACTTCAGATAACCCGTTACAAGCAACAACACATCCATAATCTTCATCATTATAATCACCATCCTCCTCATCATTATCTTCATCTCACCAGTGCCGTTGTTATAATAATCAGTATATTCCTCCTCATCATTAGTAAAACTGTTAACAACATAATGCCAACTTTGTCATCATCACCATCGTGCCATATCAGCTTCATCATTTTCACCTATCCTCCTCATCATCATTGACCAGTCATAGTTATCTTAATTATCATCACCGTATCAGTGTAATCACCACGATCACCAACACAATTTCTATTAGCAATACTGTCATCACCTTTATTGATAATATCAACAAAACTCCTCAGCATTTTATTCTTTTCTTCTCCATCTTCCTCGCCATTAGCACTACCATCATCATCATCATCATCATCATCATCATCATCATCATCATCATCATCATCGTACCATGATGATCACTTTCATGATTTCTACTATTTAATCGTTTGTGTTTATGCCCCCTGAGGCTGTAACACCACTTTTGCAAACATGTTGCTGTATTGTTGTCTTGTGATACATGATTATAATATAAAGAAGAAAATATACTGTATTTTTTATTGTTTTTGTCATGTTTATAGTCTCTAGTTTGTAGTCATTGGCGACTAAGACAGATTTCCTGGCCTAGTTGGACAACACACTCCTCCACTGCCACCAGCAGCATCATCATTTACATCATCATCATCATTACCATTAATATAATCAACATCACACGAAAACATTGACATGACCGTCATCGTCCCTGTCATCATCGCTGTCACCAGCTTCATTTTCCTCATCAACATTTTAATCACTGTGGTTATGTTCCCTGCTGTTTTCATTATCCTTATCATCATCATCTTCATAAACATCATTAGCATCATCGTCATGATCAACACTGATTTTATTTGTGTAAATAAACACCAAATATCTCTTCTTCTTCTTCTTCTTTTTTTTTTTTAGTTCGGAGGCTGAAGGTGTTGAGCTACAGCAGCATGTTAAACAGAGGTTTACCAGCCTGCTGGAGAGAATACTGACTGGTTTGGAAACTTAAAGGGATAGTTCATAATTTTTTGAAGTGGGGTTGTATTAGGTAGGTATGCACACACTACTAAACTACGTACGCCAGGTCAGGCCAAATGTACTCTGCAAAAAAAACCCAAAAAAAACAAAAAACAAAACACCCACTAACATCTGGTTTTTGTCTTCAGTGGGAAAGAGCACAATTAGCATTAACAGGTCAAATGACTCTGCAGTAGTCATGTATATTTATCAGCTCCAGCTCTGATCAGCAGAGGCAGTGAAGTCTTGTTGCTTCTGTCTGTAACTACTGCAACTGTTTTGCTCCTTTTTTTAGACACATGTTCTGCTTAACTTTGAGTCAAGACTTGGTGCGTCAGTCCAGCAGGCCAGTTTGCACCCGCTTGAAGGTGTGTATGGTGTAAGGTGTGTGTAATATATTATATTATGAAGTAGCACAACCAGGAAATGTTGGGTTTTCATCAGCAGAAACTTAACATGACTCCTACAAAGCTGAAAGTGAACATGAAACAGTAAAATAAGGCAGATACCTGAAAGTACAAGGAGCGATGCAGGAGAGAAACAAAACTTTAAACCACAGAGATTCAGTTAGAAGCTAAAGAAGTACTGAGAGCTGCACAGACGTGTTCAGCTGGCTTTCCAGCAACATGTCAGCAAAAAACAGCAAAGCAAAGTTGTCTAATGGCAATGAGAAAAGACTGTTTACCCACTTTTACAAGAACTGCATATATGTCAGGTCCACAGCAGTACATTTCTTAGCTTCCTACATGGGAACCTGAAGCAGGGGCGTGCCGGTCTCCATCTACTGCGGGTAATACACTGATAATGTGTAAGTACCTCACACAACCCCACTTAAAAAAAATCCAAAATGTCCCTTTAAAGCCCAAAAGCAGAAATGAATCATCAGCTAAAATACAACTAAAGTACAACGGAGGCGGAGGGAAGCTCTGACAATGGTTGCCCCTACATGAGTTTGCGATGCTCCCCTCAGCCCGGTGCTTTAAAATGCAGATGGCCAAAAACAACCTTTGTAAAAGGTCTTTTGTCCCTGAGGCTGTCAGTATCCTCGACAACACCAGATGAACTATTACAACTGCATTGCACTGAATGGATCTGCACCTGCTCTGAATCTGTAATGTATTAGCTGTTTAATTTATGTGTTTACTATGTCTGAGCTGAGAGCGAAGACATGACTCCAGCATGGACTTATGTGTGCAGTGATGACAGACTCAAGCACCATCGTTAGCATTAACACCTCAGCTGTCATCCTAATCCATATGTTCATCATCGCTAGTGCCATCGGTATCACCTTCATCATATCAGAATGATCAATATCACCTCCTCTCATCCTCTCTGTCTGGAGGCACATCAGATTACGGGCCAGGTTTCTAATGTAAAGCCCTCGGAGTCTTGCTTAGAATTAGCTCCGGATTAGACCTGAGGTGAGGATTATTATGCAGGTCAGAGGGAATATGGTAGCTCAGACAAAATTACACACAAGGCGGCTCGCATACAGACACCTCCGAGAGTCGTATAGGAATCAGAGGGCTGAGTTAGTTAGCAGCCTCGGCGCCGAGCAGAATTAAGTAGCGACAAAATCATGAGAGCGCCGCAACATCTGTTGGTTCTGCCTTATTATCCCCCATTAGCATAGTGTAAAATGAGAGGTTTGTTTACAGTGCCCCCATTCCGGATGAAACCAAGGTAGCGGGGCGTCCAGAGCTGGCTGGGAATGAGACAATTTCTCCCCAGCCTTGTCTGATGGATTACAATGCAAATGATTCACCCGCTCCTTCTTTTGTTTGACTTTCCACTCCTACTGTTTGAAAATCTACCGGGGATTTTTTTTTTTTTTGGATGAAGATGAAAAACTGGTTTTCATCACTGCTCCACACACACACACACACCCTAATGTGAATGCAAGCCAGGAGTCTCGTGATGCTATTGTGTAGTCTGACAAGGAGAAAATAACCCCGTTATTCATGAATGCATGGCCCAAACATTTTTAGGGTGAACTCAGTTGCCAAATTTATTTATTTTTTAAAGGCCGATTATCAGCGTGAATGTTACCCGGGTCAGCTCTTCATTGAGTTTAGTCTCACCCGCCACGATGCCAAGTGGAAAACAGGGAGAGGCAGGGAAAGCATCCGTATGAGCAACACATCCATCTTTCACCTCGTCCCTCCACCTTACCTCCTGTCTTTTAAATGCCAACTTTCTCATTCTAAAAGCTGTTTCCGCCAGAGGGCATCTTTAACATCGGGGCGAGGCTGCATGCTAAAGGCCAGTGTTTCCCCTGTAATACCAGCCCCTCGACATTCACCTGCTGGGACCATCCAACCATGTGCTGATAGTTGCTTTCTCTCCCAACTACACTGCTGTGCGTCTTCCAGAAGTAATCTTCCCTTTCCTCCGTCTCTCTCGCCACCTCTGATTTCCACCACTTTTTCCACCTAATTTCTCTTTTCCTCTGCAAATACTTTCCTCTGCTTTCATTCTCCTTCCTGCATCATTTCTCAACTTGTTTTTTCCTTTGTAACAAAAAATACGGATACACTTTACATCAAGGGTGTGCCTAACACTGTCATTACACTGTCACAAGCATGTTGTGACACCTGTCATCAACATGAAGGAGTCTTTATGAATGTTTATCACTGTGTCATTAAGTGTAATTTCATCAACTGTGTCTTTTATATGCAAAGTTGACATCGTTTAAGATGTCTTTCTTATGTCAACTTGATATTATCATGACAATTATGTCTTTGTTATGACAACTTGACTTGATTATCAGGCTTAAACATTACACTAAACTGTCATACGTGGTTTGTTTCAACATTGGCAGTCATGAGACCATTATACATGTATTATGAATATTTTACTTGACTTCAAGTAAAGTGGTACCATTTGGACTTGTCATAAAGATGCCATTAGATGTTATAAGGCCAGTTTAATGACAGATTACAGCACCAATGTGATGTAGCTAACAGAGTTAGTTCATGGACAGACAGCAGTTAGCTAGTTTACTTGGGGTTATGTTGTCTTAGTTAATGTCAAATTGTCATAACAAAGACACTGACTGGTTATGTTGTCTTAGTTAATGTCAAGTTGTCATAATGAAGACATGTCAGTCTTTGTTAATGTCAAGTTGTCATAATGAAGACATGTCAGTCTTTGTTAATGTCAAGTTGTCATAATGAAGACATTTCGGTCTTGGTTAATGTCAAGCTGTCATAACAAAGACACTCTGGTCTTGGTTAATGTCAAGTTTTTATTAAAATGACACTATTGGCTTGATTAATGTCAAGCTGTCATATGAAAGACTTTTTGGTTTTGGTTTATGTCAAGTTGTCATTACAGAGACATTGACTGGTTATGTTATCTTTGTTAATGTCATGCTGTCACAATAAAAAACATATAACAACTAATGTCAAGTTGTCATAGAAAATCAATTTTGGCCTCAATTATTGTCAAGTTGTCACAACAAAGACCTCTCAAACAATGTCAGCCTCCTGCATTGAAAATGACATAACTGACCGAATGACACATCATGACATAAACATTCATAAGGACCCTTCATGTTCATGACAGGTGTCATGACATGGCTATGAGAGTGTAATTCAAATAAAGAGAAGTGAGAAAAAATGGAAGTGGCCTCGTCTTTGTTACACTCTGAACTTTTTGTCCTTGTTCATATTCATGCTCTGAGTGTCCCTAATCCTTCGAGTAGATCTCTGTATTTCCCTTTCACATTTTTTTGTCTTCTTTTGTCTCTCAGGGCCAGTCCGAGGCGTAGCCAGACAGTAGTGCATGTGTTATTATCAGTCTCCAGCTGGTCTATATGAAGACTGAGCGGCCGGGGTCCCATCAGAGTATCAGGCAGACAGAACTGAAAGAGTCCTATTCTTTCGCTCGGCTAACACAATCAGCACAACCAGCCGGGACCTGAGGAAAAGTATTAGAGGGGAGCAGAAACAAGGATGGAGCAGGAATGACAATGCCCATTGTCCGCCATGTATTGAGTGCAGTCTGGCATCTTTCATATTCTGGGCTGGTATCTCCGTATTTTGTCCTCTCTTATTCATGCTTTCATTCTTTCATCCCGTCTGTTGGCCTCTCTGTCTCTTCTTAAAACCCCCGGCTGGTTGACTTTCTCTATCTCCTGGCTCAAACAGTTTCTCTCCCCCTCTCTCTTCATTAAAACAACAACTCCTGGGATCTCCCCAGGTTGTTTCGGAGCACTTACATCATCACCACCATCACTGCCATAGTCATTACCATCAACAAACCTCATTAGTGGAAGGTAGCAACAGAAGCAGCAGCACCGCGGCGTAATATCTTTACTCATTCTTTAAACCTCGGCATGAACAATCAAACGTGTGGGGGGATGTTAAGTAAACATTTCATATAACATTACAGATTCAGTGCCACACTGCTGACATACTAAACACATCATTACACTCCTGTGGGCAGATCGAATGACGATGATATTTTGCAGCGTGCTCAGACACTCAGGGCAGGTTTGGAAATATCAGAAAGAAGGCACCTTTCCGTGAAAAATGCATGGAAGAGGTGTGGTTTCATTTGCTCTGCGGGAAGATTTTTTTTTTGGGTGGGGGAGCCCACTTTGAAAAAGAAATCATTTCTAAGACAAGGATTACGATTCTAAGCCACTACCTTAATAACGCGAAGAATAAAATCCTTAATCCTAAAGTGAAGGGAAGCTATTGCTGCCACAGAGAAATAAAATCATGGGGCTGGAGATATTTCTCAATGTGACATAGATTTTCACTGCTAATTGTTACACACACTGACAGTAGACTGTCAGTGTAAAGTAGCACAGGGGCCAGGGTTGCCTGCAGCTTGTCATGAGGAGGTGAAGATCGAGTGTCATGCAGGGTAGAAATAGAAGAAAAATCATGCTATTGTTACTCGAGCCCGATCAATATGGGATTTTTGAGACCAATACCAATTTTAGAGGGGAAAAAATTCACCCATTGCCGATATGGTGACAGATATAGTGGCTTTTTGGATGGAAAAATAGACATTTTCTGTGTGGATCTACATAAATAGCTAAATGAACATCAGTACTGTTCAGTATCAGTCAACTGCTGACTGTTTATGGTCAATTAGAGGCAGGTTGTAAAACAAGAAGCTGCTTCTCCACATTTACACCTGACAGGAGCTCCTCTTGTCCTCATAAATGTGCCCCAAACATTGTTCTCTCTATTATATGTTCTGTAAAACCAGTTTTCATATAGATGCATATCGATAAACACATACACCAATATCAGTATATCTGTGATTGGTCAGATCAGTCAGGCCCTAATTGTTACTGAAAAGTTATATAACATATAACCAGATGATAATGTTTCATCATTTTGCAATATGAAAATATTTTTTTCTTTTAAATCTGTGCCTTTGCTGCACTTTGTTCATTAGAAATACAACATTTAAGCATCTTCATGAATCAAACATTAACATTTTTTCAACGGCCAACCAGCGGTCCATGACAGGAACACTGTATGTCTAATATATGTGGTGCCGACAGCGTGCAAGAACTCAACACTTTCTTTTGCGTTACATTTTCCTTCCTCTGTTTGCCATGTGTGCATTAGGAATTTATGTTCTTGTAAAATATAAATTTCCACTTCTAAAATAGAACAGTGAAGACGCCCTCAATGAGAGGCATTGGATGTGACAAAGTTTGTAAGTCTGACTGTTTATGACGGATTATTTCCTCGTGCAGACTCCCTAACTCCCTGTGGACATCAGCTGATTGACAGTGAGTAGGAGAACAACTAACGATGCACTGATATGAAAAGGAGATAAAAACTGAAACTCACAGAAAGTGCATGTTTACCGCGATTTCATTAGCAAACTACCATTTGGTCTGGTTTATTTTAGGGCGGCTGACAATAAAAAGCGAGATTTAAATGTCAGGAAACACAACATAGTCTAAGACTGCAGCTGCATTTTCATAATAAAATATTCCGCTTCTCAACCGATTCATTGTTAGTCTATAAAATGACAAAAATAGCACTAAAAAGGTTCATCACTCTTACTCAGAACTCAAGTTGTTGATGTCTTCAAACAGGTCTTTTTCACAGCAAATATTTCCAGCTCATCACAGCGTGTTGTCACAGGTGTAATTAATCACATTAACGATGCTGTGCCAGTGAGCCAGCGTGCAGAGTAATCAGCTACATCTGCGTTTGACAAAAAGAAAACAATATATTTGCTGTTAAACAGCACAAACATTAAGATATTCCATTTGTTAATTACTTACAACAGTAAAAAACAGGGGATTCTCACATTTGAGAACCCACAGCAAAAGAATGTTTCCATTTTTTTGCTTGATACATGACTTAAACAGGTAATATACTAAATTGTTGATTCTTTTTCTATCTATCTATTAAATCTTAGTTACAGTGGAAACCGCTTATAGTAACGTCTGTCCGGGTCAAATTGATCGGTATAAGCATTTGAATATTTTAACAGTTTCTTCCCCTTATTTTGCTAGTTTATCATTCTGCTCCTCCAGTCCAGTAGGTGGTGGTAAAACTTCATAAAGCAACATGGCTGGACTCGATATGAAAAGCTCCCTGCTGTGACCGGTGAACCCCTAAAAAAAACATTTACTCTATAGTTATGTCATTAAAGTCTTTGACTTACTATAGCCAGAAACCACCAAACAACACTAGAGCTGCTGTGTAAGTGAATAAAATGAAAATGCTACTTTTATTGTTCTGGAGCTAGTTATGCTAACGCTAATGATCTTAGCTTCTATGCTAATGTCTGAAAAGCTAAATTAACCAACCTCCAGTGAATTGTACATTGCATTTACAGCCTCGGTCAGAAGCAGATGGGTTACCCCGAGGTATAGTTTTAGTTTTTAGTTTTGAATTTTATGAAAAGACCCAAAATGAACGTGTAAACTAATGTTATCATTGGAGTATTGATACTTTTTCAGTATCACATTTTTAAATAGATACAATATCTGGTAATTGTAGTATATTGCCATGGCATTGAAAAAAGGTTTGGCATGTTGATTCCCGCTTGTTTTGAGCACTCTGTCTCTACTGCAGCCTGGTTTTCCAGGGGTTCATACCAGACTCCAACCCTAACCCACCACTGGTTATATGCACAGCATTTCACTTGATGTTGCCCGATCAGAATCCCAACAAAAAATACTGGCGTCTAAAAAACATATTGGCAGAAAACCAGCTGAGGAGAAAACGGTGAAATCAGCTGAGGCAGTGTCGGCGGAGCATCAAGGCCACCGTGGCTGCAGGGTGTATCATTTTTTGAGGGGCGTAAGGTCAAAGTGAGGGGGCATGGAGGCCATGGCTACTGTGAAATTCCTGCCCTACGCGGCGCCCTACAACCTGAAACTGTGGTGGAAATTTCCCCTGACCTGTCCTTACTTAACACTTATTTGGTAGGCCAGTGTTTGACACAGAAGTCCATTTTTCACAAGAGCGTCACTATTGTTGGTTTTGTGGACTTTGCAGAATGTGCCGATATCAAAACTTTTTGTGCGTGTAACTTCTTCCACTCCTCCTTCAATCATACGTAGCAAGTGTTTCATCATCCGTGGCAGTGTGCCTTTTCTACTTCACTGTACGAATATGATACGTCTTCGCTCCTCTTCTTCAGAACCACATCATTGCACTGTATGTTTCCTCTCTCTTTGGCAGAGATTTCTGTCTTCAACAGAAACAAAAGAACGTCTCTGCGGTCAAGAATCACAGAAGTGTTTTGTCAAACCACCATTTTTTTTTTTGACATTCATACTTAAGCTAAAAGAACTGGCAGTGCATTTAACATGGGCAGACAAACTGTTCCACTCAAATGCCCCTGAATATTTAGATGACCTCCTCCTGCCAATCATTGTATTGAATCTGCTGATGACTAAGATCAGCTACCACTAGATCTTGTTATGTAACCGCCTCTCCTGCTGAGCTGGGAGAAATCATTTCCGATGTAGGAGCCCTGACTTTAATTACTCAAAGTATCATCTTCGGCTCGATGTGAGAGCCTCGTTGTGGATTCGTCGGATAACTCTTGAGACTTGCTTTCTCCCAACGTGAGCTACAGCAGCACTGACATTTTAAACAAACACATGACACTGTCCAATCATGTAGGTCACGACGAGAACACGTAACCCTGCTGCACTGCAGCTTTATGTGTGTGTGCGTGTGCGCCGTGCAGAAAGAGGTTGCCCGAGGCAGGGTCCTGTACAAGAAAAACATGCTAACCACATCCCAACGGGATAAGAGGGAGAGAAGATAAGAGGGAGTAGAAGATGAGAGCTTGATAGGGAGACACAAAGACAGAGAGACAGAGAAGGAGAGGTGGAGTGGGTGGTGGTGGTGGCAGTGGAAGATGGATTTAACCCAGGGGCAGGTTTCAGTCTGACAAACTGTCAGTAACTGAGCGGGGGTGACTACAAGTCTACATGTAAATTGGATGCAAATCTGTGTGTGTGTGTGTCTGTATGTGTGTGGTAGGGCTGAGGAAGTGCTAGTGACAACACATATCACTGGTCGCCACAGGGGACACGGCGGACAGACAGTGGTGTGTGTTTGTGTGGGTTTATGTGCAAGGACTCGTGGTGTGTGCGTACGTGTGAGTGCATACAAAACTTTCCGCGTGCGGTATATGTACGAGTGTGCGGGTGCTTCCTCAAAGGCCGTGTGGGTGCATGTGTGTGTCTCCAAGGAGATAGATTCTGTCCCATAGAATGAGGGTGTCGTCAACCATCAGCGCTTCTCACTGACATGGAGTTCCTCAAAGACACAGAGATGAAGAGCGAAGAGAGAGGAGGAACAAAGAAGAAAAGGAAAAGAAAGTCTTTTGAAGGATAAACCATGGGATTAGATAAGGTGCTCCTTCTGGACCATTGAGCCAGAGTGTGTGTGTGTGTGTGTGTGTGTGTAAGGGGGTGTGTGTGTGGTGGAGAGCCCATTGCTCTGAGCACATTAGCTGCTCGGGGTGAACAAAGCCCCTCACCTGCAAGCTTTATAATATGGGCCTGGCAGCCAGAAGGGGGCTCAGTGTGAGAGAGTGTGTGTGTGTGTGTGTGAGTGTGTGTGTGCACGTGCATGCTTGTATGCCAGCCAGTGAGTGGAAAAAGGATGGATTTTTACTCAATAGAGAGCCAGTCTGGTGTATGTGCATGTGTTCCATATCCAGCTAACACTGGCTGTGTGTGAGTGTGCACGACAGCGAGTAAATAGAAAAATGGAGGCTGCCTAACCTATTCAATAGACTAGTTTGTGACCTAAATCTTGCTGCCACTGGTGTGTACGCCCATACGTTTGTGTGTGTGTGTGTGTGTTCCCCATATTTTCCTTCATGCATGTGGCATAATAAATCCTTTTATGAGGATCTGGGAGATTTCCAGATCCTGTTCTTGTGTTGCAGTATTGTTGTGATAATGTATGTTAGAGCAGTTGGTTTCAAATTGGGGTCTGGGGACCAACAGGGGTCGATGAGTGGGTAGTAGAGGTCCACAGCAAAAGGAGGAACAACAAGGGAAGACATAGGGTCTGTCATTTTAATTGACTGTCATTTATAGTGATCACTATAGATTGGTAAGGGTGGGAGAAAAAAGCTCGATGCTAACACGTAATGGGAATTGCCATTAATGTGCTCATGTAAATTAGCATTGCTGTCATGGTAATATTATCTTGGCAAACAGAATAATTTTACTTTCACGCACATATTTCTTCTGCTCTGCAGAAACAAATGACTAACTGCTGAGTTCACGTTACTAACTCAATTTGTTTCTCTGGCTTCGACACTTCACACTGACCAGCAAAGGGTCAAAACTCAATCTTGAAAATCCCCATTAGGTTTAAAACACAGCCGGGAGTTTTATTAATTTTAACATCTTATTTTATGTTTTATTTTCTTGTAGCACTAGCCTGCTGAACAGGAACAGCTGAACGCAGAAGTTTACTTCAAAAAGTATTTCATTTACTACTTTTATATACAGTATACAAATGATGCTGCTGAAATAAAATTCAGACTGGTAGACATGTGATGTACATTGTTTCTGGATATTTTTTCCCATGGTCTTGTGTTAAAAAAGTAAACAAAACCCATAATATCAAACCACAATACTTAAGATTCATAATATACATAAAATCGGCACCCAAGTATCTTGATAGTGCTGAAGAGAGAGATGAGTGTATCGTCTCAGCCCTAATAATTACAATATTTTTTTAGAGCCCAACCAATATGCCGATATTATCAGCCAGATATTGGCTTTTTCGCTCTACATCAGTATCTGCATATATGTTGTTCAATATGCCCTGATATGAACACTTTTTTTTCACAGAATATAAAGCAGACTTTTATTTTTTAACTTTCTAGGCAGCTTTTTTATATATATTTAATAATTTTTCTTAATTAAAGTTTATTATATCCATATTTTGTTCTAATTGTGTTTTTAATTCACAGTTATAGTAATTATCATTTTAAAAAATACAGGTGAAAGTTTACTGTCCTGATGTCATTTTGGACAACAAAGTTTATTTGCAAACTTTAAAATATGCTGCCTCCAAGTGTTTAATGGCAATTTTCTCACACAGTTATCGGTACGTATTCTCTCCCAACCTCCCTACAGTCGTATTTTATCAATATATATATATATTTTTTTATTCCCTAATTGTCTTGATATCAGGACCTAAAATCCAGTAACAGTCGGGCTCTATTTTTTTTTTTTTTACTTAAGACCAATTTTGATTGCTCTGTTATCTTCCAAACTAAAAATAAGACTGAAAAATAAAATAAAGAAATACTCAGAGGGGGTTCTTTAAAGCAAAATTCTTTCAAATTGTGGGTCAGTGGTCTAATGTGCATTTATTGTGGGGGTCTTTGACATGAAAAGCCCCGTGTTACAGCACTTTGTTACTGTGCGGCACCACGAATCCCATCACAACAGGAGGATGGACAACACTCCGAGTGTGTGTGAGCGGCTGCTCCCCGCCGTGACCAAAAGTGGCCGGAGCTGTTTGAATTGGATTATCTCATACATTTTCTATTATCCAGCAAGACCTTGAAAGAGATAGGCCTGCTGAGAGCCAGAGCCCTTTATATAAAGGGTTTGGCCAATTTGTAATATGCCTCCTCTCTCAAGCTGGAACATTTGTTTAACTCGTTTTCATTCATCTGGACTTATCCAGGTTAGTCTCGTTGAGATCAAGGCGCTCCTAAACAGACCTGGCTAACGCAGCACAATTAATTAACAGGTAAAAAAATAAATAAAAAAAACAATTAAAACATGTCAGCGTGGATGGTGATTAATCTCAGAAAAAGCACACGAGAGAGAAGTAGAGCAAGCGAGAACGAGGTAGACAGACAAACATTAATTGAAGCAAACATCACCTGTAGTGGGAAATATGGAGCAGCCGTGCTCATGTCCACAGGGAGATGCTAATCCTTAAAGGGTCTGTTCAGCCAAATTAAAACATTTGGTGACTCGCCATACAGGTAGTGGCAGGTTTGTATGCCCAGATTTTGAGATACATGTTTCTGAAAGGTGTACTGACACGCCAATATGATGTGGTTAACAGGGATGGGCGATTGCCTATTGGCGATGGGCTGAATCCATCGTCTGTTGTCTTTTTTAGGTGATATTTGTTATTTTACTTTGCAATTTAATAGTCTGCAGAGTGACAGGCGCTGCTCCATGATGCGCTGTCCTCCGGCAGCACAGTACAAACCCGCTCAGCCAGAGCCGAGCGTAATGAGAGGAAAACAGCCTGTAGAGCCAGACTCTTTAAACATCTAATGTGGTGAATTAACAGTATTTCAGTCAAAGCAGAGTTTGGTGACTGTTGGGACACTAGAAAGATCAACAAAGATGGTTTTAGTGACTTTTACATGTTTTTCTGTTGAGTCAGTGTGATTTGTTGATCACTGGTTCATGGGCTGACTGTCGCTGCTTTAGTTTTATCATATCGCCCAAAAAGAATTTTGTTTGTGGGGCTCAAAAGACTGAAAAAAAGTTTTCTTGGGGAGAACGTCTAAGTTAAAGGGTTCCAGAAAAGGTCAGAATAGATTTTTCCGACTTGCAGGAACTTCCAAGAAATGTTGCTGAGGAACTTTTCAAGCATAAAACACCAGAACCATCTGCCTGGCTGGAAAGACAGAGCTGTGTAGAAAAATCTGTTTTCTATGAACTAGTCAAGAGGTCAGGATCAGGTCATTGTTTTGCAAGTCACAAGATAAAGTCTCAAGTGTTTGCACACAAGTCCCAAGTCAAAACACTAACTATATATTAGTTACGGCTCACTGTTATTTGTTCAACTTTGGTCAACTTCAAATGTTGACCACAACTGGAAGTTGTTGCACCTCTGTCAAATATTTTTGACCTGCATGTTTTGCATACTGTTTCTTTTGTATGCAAATAAAATTAGCTTTGGTATCATTTTGTCCAACTATTGCTCAGTAATGTAACATTACAAACAAAGGAGAAATCTGTAGCAGTTACGAGTGCAAAAATGAGTACTGCAGCCCAAATAGTGAGTTAGAGCCTTTAAATAGGTTGCAATCTATGGTTAAAACTGTTCCAAATGATAACAGTTCCAGCCTGCTATAGAAATTTTAAAGGACCCCACAGCTGCAGCATTGTTGTCAGAGAAGCGAGTATTTCAACTTGCATGTTTCCTTAATCTCTGATGACATATTGTGGTCATTTTATGATTTATTACGCCAAATATATCACAGATTTCTCCTTTAACTGTCGACTTGCTGAGAATAAATAGTGTTACCGTTAGTTGATACAGGACAAGAAAGGAAATGAATTGATTCATGGCACACTTTTTACTCTTCAGGAGGTTTTAAGTATTTTCAAGTCAAAAGGTTCAAGTCCAAGTGAAGTCAGGAGTCACTGGTGTTAAAGGCCAAGTAAAGTTTCTTGATTTTGTCGAGTCTAGAATCATCAGATCTGTGCCTGACAGGAGTCCAGTTCATGACTTGAGTCAGCGCCTCTGCTAGACACATGTTGAGAGACATGAAAAAATATGTATGATAACTGGCAACAAACATTACAGAGGTTTGTACAGCTAACATGGCTGCTGTAAAGTCAACTTGGCTGCACATTAACATCACTTGTTAAACTGACAGAGCTAATTCATTAGCAAAAATTAGCCTATTTACACATCTAGCAGAGACATAACAACTTGAGCATGAGTTTCTGGCCACCTGATGACTTTAAGCCCAATATCACTCTTCTGTTTTCAGTCTCCACCTCTCCCG
This sequence comes from Lutjanus erythropterus, assembly GCF_056507025.1. NCBI lineage: Eukaryota > Metazoa > Chordata > Actinopteri > Lutjaniformes > Lutjanidae > Lutjanus > Lutjanus erythropterus. The sequence goes on from NC_139334.1 coordinate 21,814,391, forward strand.
AGGGAAATATCTGGCTCTTTAGCTGCTAAATGCTGCAATATGTTCACCAGCTAGTCGATAACTTTGTCTCTCTGCCATTTGGTGCTGGGCAGGTAGCGTGCAGTCTGTTTTTTAGAGATTTTTCTGATGAAAACAGCTGCCTTTGGTGGCTGAAAATTACACAGATGAGAGTGAACCAGGAGAAACTGTGATCTATGTAACCCAGGTGGATCGTACACTGAGGTGCTGCATGTTTCAGATGTGAAAGAAAGTTGGAACGAAAGTATGAACACGAATATTGCGGTTGCAGCCGGCATTATTTTTGGCACTATTTCAACCTCATGTTCCTCCGCCGCGTTGTGACCAGAAAGTTAATGCTGGCAGAACAAAACAGTGAGCGATAATCACTTCTATAAATATTAAGTCAGTAGTCGTGACCTTGTAGAGAACGTCCTTCTCAAGCTGTTTGGTTGGGAGCAAACTTTTGATGCGCACGAGAAGAGACAGCACATCCTGATAGCTCAATACAAGCTGTGTGCTTGATGTTGTGTGATCAATTAAGACACACAGCTGTTCATTTTCCCAGCTGTTTGTGTCATTTCGCCGCCTCAAACAATAGTTGCCGTTCAGA